>NC_050075.1:62666541-62970023 GCF_009764565.3 Dermochelys coriacea | reverse complement strand
TCTACAACTGAAGGACGACCCATCAGTCTCACAGATCCTGGGAGACAGGCCAGTCCTTGCTTAGACAGCCCCCCAACCTGAAGCAAATACTCACCAGCAACCACACAACAGAACCACTAATCCAGGAACCTATCCTTGCAACAAGGCCCGTTGCCAACTCTGTCCACATATCTATTCAGGGGATACCATCATAGGGCCTAATCACATCAGCCACACTATCAGAGGCTCATTCACCTGCGCATCTACCAATGTGATATATGCCATCATGTGCCAGCAATGCCCCTCTGCCACGTACATTGGTCAAACTGGACAGTCTATGTAAAAGAATGAATGGACACAGACATCAAGAATAACATTCAAAAACCAGTTGAACACTTCAATCTCTCTCTGGTCACTTCATTACAGACCTAAAAGTGGCAATACTTAAACAAAAAAGCTTCAAAAACAGACTCCAACGAGAGACTGCTAAATTGGCATTAATTTGCCAACTGGATACAATTAACTTCAGCTTGAATAGAGACTGGGAGTGGATGGGTCATTACACAAAGGAAAACTATTTCCCCATGTTTAATGTCCCCCCCCCACCCCACTGTTCCTCAGACATTCTTGTAAACTGCTGGAAATGGCCCACCTTGATCATCACTACTAAAGTTCCCCCCCGCTGGTAATAGCTCACCTTAAGTGATCACTCTGGTTACAGTGTGTATGGTAACACCCATTGTTTCATGTTCTCTATATAAATCTCCCTACTGTATTTGCCATTGAATGCATCCGATTAAGTGAGCTGTAGCTCACAAAAGCTTATGCTCAAATTTTGTTTTAAGGTGGCACAAGTACTCTTCTTTTTGCGAACACAGACTAATACTGCTGCTACTCAAACCTGTCAAAACCTTCAGTCAGTCATTCTTTACTCAAACAAAACTCCCATTGATTTCAATAGTATTGTCCAATTAGGAGTGCAGAATTTGATGTCAGTATGTTGAATAGGAAGGAAACTTTCATGAAACCTCTGAAGGTTTTCAAGGTTTTTTTTTTATGCCACTTGGGATCAAAAATGGGAGATCATTTTTGTCAAATCCAAAATTTTCCAGAGACATTTAAAAGGAGTTTTAGATGGAACTTTTCAATCAAAGTTTGACCCAACTCAGTGTTCAAGTCTTGTTCATTTCTAAGTGGTGTTAACTGAAATGTCAGATTTCTAGTGATGGATGAAACCCAAAAGACTCGAGGTTCAGTTTTGATGAGCATCCAAACTTCAGATGCTTATCTATCCTAAACTGTCAGTCCTGCACAATTCAGCAGTACAACTCTTGAAACAGAAAGCTCCCTCGTGAGAGGCTCCTTGTACATTCTGCTTCCAACTAGGAGGGATGTAGGTCTATACAACTTTTCGACTAGCCTGTGAAGGAAGTTCTGCTTCCTATCCCAGCTAGTCCTGGGGAAAATCAGACTCCTTTGGGTTGATACTGATTCAGTGCCTTGAGCTTTCTTGACTTGGGCTAAAGCACAGGCTACTGTGAGTTCAGCTGTACATGCTCTAATGTTAAAGCACAGGTTTCCAGGAGTGTACTGGAATACATGGAAATGGATGTTCTAGCAACAGCTTAAAAACAGATGGTGTAAGACTGCTAATGCGCTTCTCAAAGAATCCTGCTTCATGTTCTGATCACTGTTTCATCCATGAGAGGGGAAAGGAGAGAGAATCATATAGGCCCAAAGCTTCTTATCCCCATCTGACACCCTTTTTTTCCTTTTAAGGGGAATCAAAAATTTGATTCCACACATGGCAATCAGATTGACTTGACTTCAAGCCTGGTGAAAAACATCTTGCATTGCTACTCTATGCCTAAATCAGTATTATACACATCACTATATTACACCCATTATGAGTAGGGAGGAGGCTCATGGAACACCTGAGGGCTAGTAGCTGCGGTAGGTACCTTCAAGAAAATACTGATTTGATAGCTGTATTCAGACCACACAATGTTAGGTATTGGGAGGAGATATTCTCTCTGAAAATAACTAAACTTGAAGGTGGCTTGCAAGCATGAGAGTAGCATTCAAATACTTAGATTCTAAGTGTTCACTTCCAATTTCTCAACACAGGAAATGGAAAACAAGTTAAAAGGACTGGCAATATTTAAAATATAGATGTCACTTAGCTCACCAATTTCATTATTTTCTTTTTCTGAGGGTATACATAGTTTAGACAGCATGCCAAGAAAAAACCCCCAATACCTGTATGTAGTCATTTTTCTGCATTCAAATATATACCTTTTTTAATTTTCTGAGAATCATTCCAGCCTAGTCCAAGAAATGCTGGAGGCAAGTCAACTATTTGTAATTTTTTCTAATTGAACAGCTTTAGGATTTTATTCCAATAACTGTCAGTTCTGATAAACCCTTTCCATTTAATGAAATAAGGGGAAAAATCTAATCTAATATGTGCTCCAGATTTTCCATCAATGCCTTTGTTCTTGAGGATCATTTGAAGATCTGTAGTAGGATATAGACCTGACTTGCACTGCTTGTTATTCCATTGCATACCTTGATTATAGAGGTGATGTAATGGCAGGCACTCACCCCTGGAGTCCATCCTGACAGCAGACTGCAGCATAGTAGTTACATCTCTGCCTCAGTTTCCCCCAGTGTGCTTTGGGCAAGTTCAGTGCTGCTTGTATACAGTGAACAAAGCCCCTCGGGAGTCTAGTTCAATCAACTAACATACATAGTATGTAAACAAGCTGCTTTCTTCTGCTGTAAGTCCCCAAGCTCCTCCAATGCCTGAAGTGCCTTTTCTTCTCTCTTCTCAAGCTGTATCTGTGTTCTGGGAGCTGTTCCATTCTCTGAGCCTCTGCTCTCCAGGAACACACCAATAGGAATAGCTTCTTACCCCGCTCCCCGATGAACTCTTCCCCCTCATCCCTCCAGGAGCTTCCTTTGTTCTGGGCACCTGTCTGAGTCCTCAATCCTCTAGGTGTCCCAAGTGTTCCTTACTAATTAGCTACCACTCAGCTACTTATCCAATTAAGTATCCACAGGTGGATCTGGGTTGGCTTATTTTTCTTAACACTGTCAGAGGGAGGCTAGGTGCATAATCCCTCAGAGGGCCAACCCTCAGCACAAGTGCCCATGGTTGGAAGATATCTGATACCCCATCTAAACTCTTAAACATCAGAGACTATAGCCTAAATTTTCACAAGTGACCAGGAGATTTTTGCTGTCAAGTACCAAATGGAGCTGAAAGCACTAAGTCTGTTAATTTGCCAAGAGAGAACACTAGGGGGGAAAGGTTGAGAAAACTGCTTTTGAAGTGTTGAGGGAGCAAAATTTCTCTACTGCATCCTAGCTTATTTAAAACACAAAGACATTTCCTTAACTGGTTAAGTTTTGATTTTAAACCATCAAGATAGACAGTGCACAGCCCTGTCATAAGGATTACTCTGCTTTACAATCCACTTACTTTTATAGATTTCTTGGTCTCCAAATTAGATTTCCTCCCCCTCTCACACACAGCTGGATGGTAGTGTACTATTTTAATGAAGATTTGAGGCAGGTTTTAGGATCAAATTTATTAAACAAAATATCAAGTAAAACAATACTGGTGCTGCTATAACCAATAACCTGCCTGAATTCTTTGCCTCAGGCCACATCCAGAGTACAAACTTCTGCCAGTATAGCTATGATGGGCAGGGGTGTGACATCCCACACTGACATAGCGATATGTAGTGCAGCCTAATGTAGGCAGTTATATAAGGTTATGGTAGGGGAATGGATGGTGGGGAAGGCAGCGGGATTAAGCTAGTCCAGCAAAAGCAGAGTTTTAACACAGTGTCCGCACTAGGAGAGCTTTGCAAATCTATTATTCCTATAGCAAAGTGCTCCTAGTGTACATATGGTGTCCATTTCTGCCACTGGTTCTTGTCACTGCAGAATGTGTTGCAACTTTAAGCTTTCCGTTGAAGCTTAAGCCTAAGTCTTTTTTTTTACCATATGTGGGGCAGTAAGAAGGCCTTTATACAGTAGGCACTCAAATTCCACTTGTTTGAAAGAGTCTACCAAAATTATCCATTTTTATAGAAGGGATTCTCTTTGGAATGGATAGAACCTGTCTAAGCACAGAAACTAATGCCTTGTCTACACTGCCATGGTAAATCGACCCAAGTTACACAACTCCAGTTATGCGACTAATGTAGCTGGAGTTGACATAGCTTAGGTCAACTTACTGCTGTGTCCACACTACTGTGCGTCAACAGGAGATGCTCTCCTCTCGTTCTGGTGGAATACCAAGGTAGACCAGAGTGCTCTGTGGTCGATTTAGCAGGTCTTCATTAGACCTGCTAAATCGACCCCAGCTGCACTGATCACAACAGCATCAATCCTCGGTAAGTGTAAATATGGCTTTAGTATTCCCACTGTACAAAAAGAATAGATTACTCCAAAAAAGGCATGGTGCTTAGTTTGGATAAGCATCATGAAAGTCAGATTACCATACAATAGACATTGCTTATGTTTGGAAGAAATCTTGTTAGATAAGACAGTTAGCAAGCCTGATTTTACTATTAGTTAGGGTTGAACTATTGCAAGAACAGCTTTCCTACTTCCAATCTGTACACCTAATAAGTGCAGAGCCATAGAATCAGTTAATCAAACATTTTGAAACCTCATACAAGGTTTGGTTTAAGTTCTTAATGACACCTCGGGACACTATTTACTTGAGCCAGCTGGTTTGCCACCATCCTTAGTAATGTTTGCACTCCAGATCTGAGAACTTCTTCAGATTTTGGGGGTATTTAATTCAGGATCCAGTTTCAGAGTTCCATAAGTTTTAGGGATTCTCAGATCTGGGACTTTCATTTCAAGTCCTTCATTATGACGGAGTTTCATGCTCACAAGTGTGTGTAAGTGTACATGCAGTGTTATATACAACAGGACCTAATGCTGCAACACTTCCACGAGACTATGTAGGGAACAGACAGAGTGGAAGCAAAAGTTTGCAGGACTTATTGGCTGGGGTGAATTCTAGTAAACAAACCATCTCTCCTGTCCCCACAAAAAACGATTGCCTTGTAAGGTATAAAGGTGACTGAAAATGTAATGTGTTCTGGAGCTTCAGATTGAAGGTATTCATTTGTTAAACAAAAACTCTGGATGGGTTGGCAAGTGACCAAATAGTTAGTACTATAGGAAAAAAATTATTAAGCCACAGAACCCATCACAGACAATTGGATTGCATGTAGCCCTCAAAATATACATTATGTACCATAACATGTTAACAAAAATAGAATTTTCTTCTTCCACCCAGAAAATGTATAAATACAGAGCCTATGAAAGTACCTATCTGAACAATGATATGAAAGTGATAGGTCAGTGGCAAATGTGTCCTTTTCTGCTTCTATTGGTGTCAGTAAAATACCACAAGGCTCTAAAAATATTAAAATGAGGCTTTTCTAAACTGATATCATCAGTCCGGTCATTCTCTCATTAGTAATGTGTGACCTTTCCATGCAATAAAAGGTTAACCTACACATTTCAAAAACAAAGTTTGCCTGTAACTGAAGCTAAGAAAATCACCTTGGGTAAGCTGAAAAACCTCCTTTATTTCCCTTTCTTGCCATTTTTCTTCCAATGCCAAACTGCTGTCTAAATAGGACATAGAAGCCAGCAACCAAATTAATGAATCAGTATGAATGGACAAAGCAAATTGTTCCCTAATTAGGATTACAAACTCTCAGATTTGTTCCTCAATTAGTTTAATTCTGCAGTTGTATAAACTTCCCTGAAGTACTGGATTGATATACTTTTAGAAATGTATCATTTACAGTGAATAGATCATGAGGTTGGAGACAATGTCACTGTGTTTACAATGACTGCAGACCAGCAAACAGATCAATGGGGTTCACATTACTTTTCAGAGTAGCAGCTGTTAGTCTGTATTTGCAAAAAGAAAAGGAGTACTTGTGGCACCTTAGACTAAAATTTATTTGAGCATAAGCTTTTGTGAGCTACAGCTCACTTCATTGGATGCATCCGATGAAGTGAGCTGTAACTCACGAAAGCCTATGCTCAAATTTGTCTAAGGTGCCACAAGTACTCCTTTTCTTTTTGCACATTACTTTTGAATGCTAACAATGTACAATTCTTAGTAACTAATGTCTATGGTCTATATATGACCAAGAGGTTTAATAGCTGCATGGTAGCCAAAGCATTCTTTAAATGGGTTCTGAATGCACTTCTGGGATTGAAAACATACTCTTAGGATAAAGGTTCAAAGTTGTATAAGGGGTCTTAACTACTAAAGTAAAAAGTTAATAGCAATCATATGGCTAAAATCCACCATAATTACCTCAGTGTTTATTATACAGTAAACAGATGTCCTATTCAGAGGCAAGAACTATTGGGAGCAGGCCATGAAACAGATTCCATGCATTGTTCCAAGTTCTGGTGTCTTAGGTATAGCCTACATGGGTTAATTTGAAAGATCATTTAATTGAAAGCAAAAAATTTAAAGCCATATTTTTGTCTCAAAGTCCATTCACAGAAGCTTTTAAAATTAAATATGAACTGGCTCCAAGACAAATCTTGCATCTGTTGCCTCACAGTTCAGTTAACATCTGCAAAACTTGTCTTTTTGCCTCTGGTTCCACACCATTGTTAACCATCTGTAACATTTGGCTAAGTTCCTAGGTAAGTTATGAATGGGAGCCACATGCCCAAGAAAATCGTGCCCAATAGCCATTGAGCTTCTCTTTCAGAAAATGCGCTAGCAGATTTATAGTGTACTGTACTATTGTATTGTAAAAGTATAACTGGGTTCAAAAAAAATTTAGTTCATGGAGGATAGGTCTATCAGTGGACATTAGCAAGATGGTCAGGAACATAACTGCATGCTTGGGGTAACCCTAAACCTTTAACTGCCAGAAACCGGAGGGGAAGACAGATGGATCTCCTCCAAATTGCTTTGTTCTGCAGAGTCTCCCAAAACTCTGGTACTGGTTACTGTTGGAGACAGGATACAGGGCTAGATGGATGATTGGTCTGACCCACATGGAAATTCTTATGTAGTACATTATAAAGTGAAATGAGGCATTATCCACTGAAAACTCTTATTTTAAAAGTAGTCCTACAAGAGACCCCCTCTCTCGTCACGCACAAGTCATACACAATTTTTTTTAAATAGTACATGTATTTTCTTTATCTGCTGTTGGGATAAATCCTACTCAAGTAAAGTGATTTGAGGGTAGGAGGAGAGACATTTCTATGCAGCATGACAACAAAACTGCCCTGCAACCCTAGCAAATGGTCAATACCATACCATTTCTTTCTTCTCAAACACCTTAAAATAGGCAGTCTTCCCAGAACTTCATTGGCTGCCTTCTCCTGCCTCTTCTCTGATGGTGCCATTGTGTGCTTCACTAGGCCTTCCTGAGAGCACTCAGCAATATTTCCAGCCTCCCCTTCCCAGATTACATGAAGCCCTTCCTATTTTTCCACCAAGGTCCATGTAGAATTTCCTCAGCTTCACAAAAGGTTTCCTTCTCCTTAATATTCCCTCAAGATTTTTATCCCACAATATCCTGGGCTCTCCTCTCTCTCAAATGCCTTTCATGCCCTTCCTTGGTCACTCTTCTCCCACAAACCCTTCACTCTCTGTAGTCTTTTCTCTATTTTCCCAAACTCTTCATTCTCTCCCTCTTACCCCAAAACTTCAGTCCCCCAGACTTGCAAACCCTCAATTTTCTGTCCCAAATATATCCTGGAAGTCTCTCGTCCCTCTCTACTTCCAACCTTCACGTTATCCCTCTATTGAAATTTACCATAGTCTCCTCCTTGCCCCCAAATCTCACATTCTCTATTCGGGTTGTATTTTGGTTCAGCTGGTCCCGACTCTAAACATGATTCGTCCTCTTGCTTGACCCAGATCTCCTAGTCTTAACCTAATCTGGGTCACCTGCTAAGTCTACCTACTAAACCCCCATCCCACCCCTCACTTCCTATTTATGCACATTTAATTTTATGTATTGCAAGTATTTACAATGACAGCACTGAAGCGACTTGTAGTCAATGGAACTACTAATAGTGCATAAAGTTTATCACGTGCATAAATTGTATGATTAGGAGTGATAAGGGTCTAATCCAATGTCCACTGAAGAAATCGAAATACTCACTGACTTCAGTAGGCTTTGGATCAGGCCCTGAAACTACATTTCCTAGGGTTTGTATAACTTTTGAATAAGTTCCCTGTGTTCATCATGCTTTACTATTGGTTTTATCATAGCACCAGGGCCCCAATGTACTAGATGCTTTACAAAATACGGATGAAGAGAATCCCTGACCTAAAAAGCTTGCAAAGTATGTATAAGAGATGGACATAGACAGATAGGAGGATACATAAACACAAATGAGACAATATTGGTCAGCATGATAGGCTGTGGTCTTGGCTCATGAGGTTCCTTCAGGACCACCCCATGATTCTCTGAAATACCATTTTCTATTGCCTAAGACATTTTAAAAAGTTAAAATTAAAACGTCTACTTTAGAAGACAATAGAAATGCCAATTCTTTGGTGGTAATGTTTGGTATATTTTGCTCCTTTGACTCATCAAGAAGAGAATTGCATTTTTCTACTGAGATATGCTTGATAAGGAAATCATCACTAATATTAGGTCAAAACCAGTGTGACCCCAAAAGGAAAAACATAACTTATGCATATAACATATCTTTCCATGAAAATAAATTGAAAAATATTTGAGCATGTTCATTCAGGGTAATGTCTTTTGAACAATAAAATGCAGTTCAACATTAAATGTTATAAATCAAAAAGAACTAGGAGAACTTGTGGCACCTTAGAGACTAACATGGGTTTTAGCCCACAAAAGCTTATGCTCAAATAAATGTTAGTCTCTAAGGTGCCACAAGTTCTCCTAGTTCTTTTTGATGATACAGAATAACATAGCTGCCACTCCGAAATAAATCAAGACTCTTAATTGAATAAATATAGTCTCTGTGCAATCTTGGGAGTAGATCTTTCTATTTTGCCCTAGGTGTTCTATTTAAAAAAGTGTACTTCACTGAAAATTTTTAATCAAACAAAAGGCAGATGAACTGTTACCATCCAACATATGGGTTTTCTTCTTTTTCAGTCTGTCTTTATCTTTGTTATGCAATACAGTCTGCAGGAAGAACATTATGGTTACACAGATAATACCTATAATTATTATTAAAGATCAGATTCACTCTTTCCAAATTAGTTGGCACTGCACTTTTACTTGATATCACTCATTGCATATAAGCCATCTCTCTTCAGCAAAAAGGTGATAACATATTTGACAACATACTTCCCTTGTGTATGGGCAGATGGAAGTTGTCTATACATATTCATCCTGTGGGACTTCTCTGAATCATATGGTATCACGGATAATCAAACTCTCTTTCCATGAGACTACAGTAATGAATGGAACAGAACTGGAAGTGACCACCATGCAATGGCTCATATCCTTCCATTTAAATCAAACCCAGAGGTTCATTATTGTCAACTGGTCCTCTAATTCCAGAACCCTCTCCCATTAACTGCCCACAAGGTTCAGTTCCCACAAAGCTTTACATAATCTTCAAGAAGATTATCAGCAACATTTCTCCATTTCCTCAATGCCTCATTGAAAATCAACATCTAAATAAAGCAGCTAACAAGACAACTGATACTGACAGGAGGATAAAAGCAAGAGGATGACAAACTCAAACTATCCCAATGGCATATTTACTGTTGCTTAGTTTTGGATCACACTAAGTTTTTTTTTGTTTGTTTGTTTTGGCTATTTACAAATTGTGTTTAAAAGTAGTTTTGATTTTCCAGTTATTATTTTTAAGCACAAAAAGCTTGATTAATAAAGTTAAATGTTTTGAGGGGACACTCTTTTCCAATATACATCTTTTTTAAAAAAATCTTTAGTTTCTGTTTTTACTTTGACCCACTTCTAGAAATGGCAAGTTATTTATATGGCTGCTGACTGGTGTTTGAGGATAGCAGGGAAACTGCTGATAACTGATACAGAGCCAGAAGAGTACCCAGAAGTCACCTACTACAGGACAGGCCCAACAAAGAAAATAACAGAACGCCACTAGCCATCACCTTCAGCCCCCAACTAAAACCTCTCCAACCCATCATCAAGGATCTACAACCTATCCTGAAGGACGACTCATCACTCTCACAGATCCTGGGAGACAGGCCAGTCCTTGCTTACAGACAGCCCCCCAACCTGAAGCAAATACTCACCAGTAACCACACACCAGAACCACTACCCAGGAACCTATCCTTGCAACAAAGCCCGTTACCAACTCTGCCCACATATCTATTCAGGGGACATCATCATAGGGCCTAATCAGATCAGCCACACCATCAGAGGCTTGTTCACCTGCACATCTACCAATGTGATGTGCCAACAATGCCCCTCTGCCATGTACATTGGTCAAACTGGACAGTCTCTACATAAAAGAATAAATGGACACAAATCAGACGTCAAGAATTAAAACATTCAAAAACCAGTCGGAGAACACTTCAATCTCTCTGGTCACTCGATTACAGACCTAAGAATGGCAATTCAACAAAAAACTTCAAAAAACAGACTCCAATGAGAGAGTGCTGAATTGGAATTAATTTGCAAACTGGATACAATTAACTTCAGCTTGAATAGAGACTGGGAGTGGATGTGTCCATTACAAAGGAAAACTATTTCCCCATGTTTAATGTCCCCCCTCTCACCCCCCACTGTTCCTCAGACATTCTTGTCAACTGCTGGAAATGGCCCACCTTGATCTTCACTACAAAAGTTTCCCCCCCACCCCCCGCTCTCCTGCTTGTAATAGCTCATCTTACCTGATCACTCTCGTTACAGTGTGTATGGTAACACCCATTGTTTCATGTTTTCTGTGTATATAAGTCTCCCCACTGTATTTTCCACTGAATGCATCTGATGAAGTGAGCTGTAGCTCATGAAAGCTTATGCTCAAATAAATGTTAGTCTCTAAGGTGCCACAAGTACTCCTTTTCTTTTTGCAAATACAGACTAACAGCTGCTACTCTGAAACCTGCTGATAACTCAAATGCTGTTCTTTTAAAATGCACATACTTTGCAAGACAGCTGGATGGTCGATAACTGGATTTTACAAGCTAGCAATAGAGTTGTTTGTGAATGAAAATCTCTTCAGAAAGACTATATACAGTTCATAGTGGATACCAAAGAAAGGTATTTGTGCAAAGCTTTAAGGGTTGGATTTGAAATTTGCAAGGTATTAATAGCTTTTGTAAATGCTCTCAGAATATATGTTAAATATTCAGTCCAGGATTATGGCAAACTGCTACTACCAGAAAAAGGAGTGAGATTCACCTGTCTTAATGTCATCCTAAATATATACAACCACCATCCACAGCCCATTTTAATGCAGCTAAGGAGATACTGGATACAAATCTCACACAATCTTTAATGGAGCCCAGAAATAATGGCCCTGGAATGTCTACTTTTTACTATGCAGAACCCAACATGTCTCAGTCTGGTTGTGTGTTTACTTTAGTCTTCTAGTAAACTATAGAACTGAAATTTTAGATTTGTCATCATGTTCCACATGTTAGCCCCACTTTCTGTAAAAGTGTTCTGCCTGCATACACAGTCACCCAAGCACAGCATCTAGCAAAAACTTTAGACCCATTCAAAAAACTATTTTGCTATGTGAAATAGAAGTAAGTTCCATGGTAATGAGCTCAGTCATTTGAATGCATAAGACACTTGCATTACTGTGAGTGACATACAGAAAGTTTAACCTGCAATATTACTTCCTGGTTGGAGGCTTATCTTCTATGCTTTTGCGTTTAACCCAAGTGTGTGAAGACTCATTTTAAAGTTAAATTGCCTGTTTCTAGGTTTCCTCATCTTTCTAGCTTGATGTGTGGTGCGTGTTGTTTTCCATCATTGTATTTGTTTGTTTCATTTTCACACGATGGTCTGGTTTACTTAAGTAACAGAGTTTAGTCATCTACAGCAGTGATGCTCAGACTGAGGCTCACGAGTGGCTCTTTAATGTGCCGCCTGTGGCTCTTTGCAGCCGTGATATTAAAAACACTGATTTAATTATTAACCAATCAGGATGCTTTTACTATATTAACTAACTGTAGTTGGACACTGTGTGAGAGAGAGAAAATGAAACAATGAATTTATACTATTGTGGCTCTTTTTGGTAATGTTGATCACTAATTTGGCTCCTGAAACACTGAGGAGCGAGTATTGCTGATTGACAGATTCTGTAACAAAAGAAAAAATCGCAATCTTAAAGACAAACCAACCACCACTGAAGAATGAGCATAGACAATTTGCATCTTCAGTCCATAATTCCTGTTCCTGTCCCATTTTTAACAGTGAGTATGTTCTGCTGTTATGAAAAGGGGGTCATACAAGTCATATCACAGATTTATTCATGAAAATATTTGTCAATCCTGACCTTTTCAGAACTTAGCATGACTAGTTATCCTTCTGAAAATTCATACCTGAACTTTTTTGTTCTTTTATTTACTAAACTGGCCATTCAGTCAGGGAGCAGCAACAATGCCACCTGACGACAATGACAAATCATACACCATGAATAATTGAAGGGAATATTTCATTGATAAACCGTACATTGATATGTGTTTGTATAAGATATTCAGTCAATGCTTTGAATAATAAATACATTTGTAGAAACCTACAAGCTAGCAAACAAGCACATTGGCAAACAGGTCACAAAATAAAAGGGCTAAGTTTGCAGAGTAATTTATTGAATTACTCATTGTGCAATCAGCTCTGACCCACTGTATTTTGCTATTCAAGGTATTCCTTACCACAACCATTAGTTCCACCATTCCATTTTGAGGTGTGTGTGTGTGTGTGTGTGTGTGGGGGGGGGGGGAGTGACTGATTTCCCAAAATAATTTGAATGTACAAAAGACAATCCAATTTATCTCCCCAATCACATGCAACTTGTACCACTGATTTCCCAGGTGACACCATCCTGAATGCTATACACAGTGCTTATTTGTTCAGTATTTCAGGAACTTCTCTGACAACCTCCCAGACTTTGCCTGCGGCACCTTCTACATTCCTCTTCAGATCCATGGAGGAATTCTTCTCAGAATGGTGACAGTTACTTCAGAGGATGATTATGACATGGCCTTCAGGGTTATCACTCTGTGGATGTCACTGGTAGTTCTGTAAGCTCCTACTGCAAACAGTTCTAAAAAGATATTTTCTTCCATCAGTACTTTAAACTCAATGGGCAGATTCATCCCTAGTGAAAATTCACCAGGGATGCATCTTGTCCAATGGCTTTGAAAGTTAAAGCTTTCATATTCTAAACTGCTTACTCAAACTATTCTTGGCTTTGTCCTTTTGGAAACTTCTACATCTGTTCTCTAGGGAATCGTCTTAACTTCTAAAAGCTTACATGTATAGTGGAAGAAAATACAACACTCCAGTGTACAAGTTCTACAGTACTGTCACAACTATTCAAACTCTTAACACTGAGACATAATATTAACTATGTTTGAGATATTTTTAAAGGAGCAGAGCCCTTAATCAACCTTCCACCTCTCTTGTTCCTGCTTATTCTGTTCAAAGAAGCAAACAAAACAAAAACCAACTGGCGGAGGGGAAACACTCAACTCAGTCCCCTTTTATATACATCTTGCATAATAAAGCAATATTTTAAGAGGATTTTTTTAAAAAAAGTTAGATTTGTTCTCCTTTCCCTCTCTTTGAAGGTAAAGAAGTGTTTCATTTCTTCCTCTACAGGCACTCCTCTCCCTACCTACTGTTAAAATTCTAGTACATTTCTCGCATACTTCCTCACTAGGGTGCTTCATTCTGGGCCCACTGAAATCTGATGCAATTACATGTAGTCCCACTGATTCATACAACCTCATCCTTTCCAAGCCAAACCTTCATCTCACCTCACTTCTCTATTACCATCAATCTAAGATTAAACCTCAACTGACCTAAGTGATCTAAACAGAAAGCTGGTCTCACCCTTAATTATTGCAGGGTGGCTGCTCTGTTGTAATTCTAAGTCACCTTCCTTTCCTACTGCTGTTTTCACATCATCCAACCACATCAATATTACTGTATCCTCCCCCACCATCTCTTGTATGACGCTTATTCTTGTAATCACATTCAGGGCTCTGCCCTATTGTGAATTTCTATGTTCAGCATACCCTGGACACCCCTAACTTGCTTATCTCCCTGCTCATGTTTCAAGCCCTTCTCCCCATTTTTCCCCCCTCTCCCCCCCAATCCATGTTCTAACTTTTCTCTGATTCCTTTTCACATTCATTTTCTTGCCTTTTCATATGACCCTGTAAACTAGGAACAGCCATCCTCATCTTCAGTCCCTTTTATATAACACACTTACTTTGCTGATTAATGCAGGAAATCTTCATGAAGTATCTGTGCTGCACTGTAATTGGAATCTTGTTCCATGTACTATGTGTCTGAATTAGAATCTAAACTTCATCCCATTTTGTTTCTCCAAAGTATACTTAATGTGCTTTATGAATAATAATCCTTCTCTCTTGCACGGTCACAAAGTTTCTATCACCCTTCCACAAGAGCAACCACTACAGGTGAAGAGCTATTATAAGAACCAGCTCACGGAAGCATGGTATAAAGGGGATTCATCTTTTACTGCACAATAGTGTGAAATACAATGCTTTTCTTTCCCATCAAGAAGAAATCCCAACAGCAACAAGGGGAAATATAAATATATATATTTCCCCATTTCTCTTAACATGTGAAGCTTTAACTACTAAGCTATTTATTTACAGCTTACTTAAGTTCAGATATACAGAAAATTGAGCCTTGTGTTATATGTGGTAGAGGTAGGATCTTATACCATTTTACTTAGTGTTTTCGTAGCCAAAAAACAGTAAGGCTAGTGTAGTGACTTGTGACAAGTTGCATCTGCTAGTCCTGTTTACCAGCAAGTTGGAGAAAAATCAGATTCAATTTTCCCCCCTTCTCAGGGAAGGGAAATAAAGAGTGTCGTTCCATCAGGTTATACAAGTAGAAGATGGGAAACTCCATAAAAGTAGTTGTTGGGAGTGGCATTTGGGTTGGGGGAAGACAGAATCTTGCAATTACATGCAGTCTCTATTTTGCTGAGGTAGTATTCCAGACTGGGGTTTGGTTTCTGCCAACATGGGACCGCACTCTAAGGCCCACGTGAAATAAAAAGCTTTAGGAAGAACGTGCTTGGCCTGAAACCACTATTTTGTTTTGAATGTTATACTAGCCAAGTTATTTCACCAGTTTACAGGAATGTAAGTGGGGGAATCTATATTACAGCAAAATCTCAAGTCAATTAAATAAGATATCTATGAACTGAAGTTGATTACAGTGGTGACCCAAGCAATAACATTAATTCAGTCGAGTAATTCTGTGAAGTCAAATCCAGCACAGTTTTACACTGAAAAATAAAACCAATAACAAAGCAATAATTTCTACTTTAAAATAAGCATCTTCCCAAAACAAATTGTGCTCTAATTCTGTGTGTGTGTGTGTGTGTGTGTGTGTGGAGGAGGGTGGGAGTAATATAAATTCAGAATGAAGAGTTCTAATGATCTGAGGAAGAGGATACATAGGGGTGAGAATCACTGAATTGTATATATGCAGGGTGTTGTAGTTATGTTGGTGCCAGGATATTAGAAATAACATAGGGAAGGTAATATCTTATATCGGACCAACTTCTCTTAGTGAGGAAAGGAGACCAACAACACTGCGTGCAGGACATCGCTTAGGCATTTAACCCCAGGAGAGGGTTCATGGCTGAGAATCTTGAGCACCTAAGTTCCTTTGCGGCTGGGGTGTAGATATTGCTCCTTAACTCAGCTTTCCTATTTTCTACCTTAGATGGCTCGGTTCAATGTGCTGCCTTTGTGAATCCCATTCTAGGTGCCTAACTCTCTCTATGCATAGTTTAGGGAGCCTTTGTGCCTAATTTTGAACTGAGGATTCCATTGGATGACAACCCTACAGTTACTAACTGCAAACCTGAGCCTAAATCCTCTTTATGGAACTAGCTTCTAAGAGAAAAGAGAAATTACTTTGATTTTCTGGCTCTTTGTCTTAACTGATTGACCGTGCAAATAATGTCTCTTCCTGTCCTGGGCATATCACAGATCCTGATAAAAACCATGATGATTCAGAAAACAGGCCTAAAATGCCAGTGGCTTTTGTTTTTAATCACTTCTAGGGATACTATGTGTGAGCTTGTCCACTGCATTCTAGTTTCTCCAAAGATTTTAGAAAGTCAATGAACTAGAATCTTCCTATATATCTGTTTTAATTTATGAACTTTTAGAGTTACTGAGAAGAAGTCAGATGACTAGGCCTCAGAGTATAGTATTTCTTTTAAAGAGGAAAAAAAAAGCTAGATTCTTAATAACCATTTTCTAATATTTAGAACTTAGAATGAACAGGGATATTTCTAAAAGTTTTCACTATTTCCTCCCCACCCAACCCCCCCCCACACACTTTGAGCAAGTAATGAGGGTTAATTTTTCTTCAAGTTTTGAATTTAAACATTTTTAAAGGAAACATTCTAAGCTTTTTTCAGTCTCCTCCCCCCCAACTATAGTTGTCAGTAACAAATATTCCAAAGTAAAGTAGTTTATATGTGGTTATAACCAGATGAGTTCCATCAGTGTGACAGAATACATTTTTTAATTTGTAGGGGTTTGTATGCACAGGGCACATATGATTCAGCTCCTTGAGAGAAGTATGCTGCTGTTAAAAGGTAAACATTATATATAGTGGCAATTCTTATTGTATCCATCAGATAAGTTTGGTTTATAACTATTTCTTTCTTAATACCCAAATTGGAAGAAAGATGGGGGAAAAAAATCTATTTGACAATATTTAATAGACATTTGACTCATTTCAACCCCTTCATTCAGTGAAGAATATTTTCAGGACTGTTTCTGCTTCTACTGAAGTTTAGTATCTTTTTGCTATTGTTGACTAAGCATAGCAACAAAGTACAATGGAAAAACTTAAACTGACTTCAGTGGGCATCTGCCCAATTACCAACTGTACCTCCGGGGGAGGGGGGGAGGCGGGAAGTGTGGTAAAGCAGATTTGGTTATTTATCACATCCTGTTAATATAACAGCCCTCCTGGAAAAAAGGCATAGTTAAATATTTTTCTCCCGTTCAGTGTCTAAATTTTGCTTGTATTTTAACTTTTATAATTCACATACATAAATCTAGGTCAGGATTATTCTCTCATAATTAAGCATAGTCCATGTTTACTATATATAACATACACTTTATTTATTGAAAGGCTACTTTGGCTCTGACAGGCTTCTGTTAGCATTTTTACCTAGATTAATTCAATAAATCACCACATTTACTTTCCTTGGATCATTTCCTTAACTACTCTGCTATTGCCCTTAAAACCATTTTCATACAGATAATTGCCAGTGCCACTCACTCCATGGTATTTTTGGACACAACTGGAGTGTTCTCACAACTAATTGAAATAATTGCAGGGAAATGATGTGTAAGCTGTGCAGAGGGACATTCACACTTTCCACTGTGCATGCATTTTTAACCAGCTACTGTAGTGCTGGTTAAAAAAATGTATTTCCAATCCTGGTTATATAACCATATGTGATATACTTTATACAATCTAATGCAAGCACCATAGAAACATTTGTTCTGGAATTTTGCAAAACACCTAGAATTAAACAAAATGTAAAAAGCCCTAAAAAACCCCCCTGCATTTAGAGAAGACTTTACAAGGAATACAGGGGTAAATTGGGTTGGTAGGCTCAAATCCTGGAGTAGTTACATACATAAGAACGGCCATATTCAATCAGAACAAAGGTCCATCGAGCTCAGTATCCTCTCTTCCCACAGTGGCCAATGCTAGGTGCCCCAGAGGGAATGAACAGAACAGGTAATCAAGTGATCCGTCCCCTGTCGCTCATTCTCAGCTTCTGGCAAACAGGGACTAGGGACACCATCACTGCCCATCCTGACTAATACCACTGATGGACCTATCGTCCATGAATTTATCTAGTTTTTTTTAACCCTGTTATAATCTTGACCTCTACAACATTCTCTGACAAGGAGTTCCACAGGTTGACAATGTGTTGTGTAGAAAAAAAATATTTCCTTTAGTTTGTTTTAAATCTGCTGTCTATTTTATTTGGTGGTTGTTAGTTCTTGTGTTATGAGGAGGAGTAAATAACACTTCCTTATTTACTTTCTTCACATAAATCATGTTTTTATAGACCTATCATATCCCCCCCTTAGTCATCTTTTTCCAGATGAAAAATACCAGTCTTATTAATCTCTCCTCATATGGAAGCCATTCCACATCCCTAATATGTCTTTTTCTGAATCTTTTCCAATTCTCATATATATATATATATATATATATATATATATATATATATATATATATATAATTTTTTAGATGGATGGACCACATCTGCATGCAGTATTCAAGATGTGGGCATACCATGGATTTATATAGAGGCAATATGCTATCTTCTGATCTATCCCTTTCTAAATGATTCCCAACATTCTGTTTGGTTTTTTGACTGTGGCTGCAAATTGAGTGGATGTTTTCAGAAAACTCTCCACAATGACTCCAGGATCTCTTTCTTGAGTGGTAACAGCTAATTTAGACCCCATCATTTTATATGTATAGTTGGGATTATGTTTTCCAACGTGAATTACTTTGCACTTATTAACATTGACTTTCATCTGCCATTTTGTTATCCAGTCACCCAGTTTTGAAAGATCCTTTTGTAGCTCTTCGCAGTCTGCCTGGGACTTAACTCTCGAGTACTTTTGTATCATCTGCAAATTTTGCCACCTCACTGTTTACCCCTTTCTCCATATCATTTATGAATATGTTGAATAGGACTGGGCTGAGGACAAACCCCTGGGTGACTCTGCTTCTGCTGTACTTTTAAAAAAAAAATAGCATTACTTTTGTTAGTTCAAGTTTTTTTGGCCTTCCTAATTATGTTTTTACACTTAATTTGCCAGAGTTTATGCTTCTTTCTATTTTCCTCACTAGGATTTAACTTCCCCCTTTTAAAGGATACCTTTTTGCCTCACTGCTTTTCTCACTTTTTTGTTTAGCCACGGTGGCTCTTTTTTGGTTCTCTTACTACATTTTTTTAAGTTGGAGTATACATTTAAATTGAGGCTCAAGTTAAACAGTTCTAAAACTTCAAAGCTATCATCTAAAGTTGTATACATGCTGGATATCTAGGGCTGGCATTTTCAAGTAGGCCAAGAGGAATTAGGTCTCCAAATCTCTTGGCTTTCAGTAAGAGGTTGATGCCTAACTCCCTTGAAAACCAACAAACCAGAGTTAAGAAAATAGAACGGGGAGTGGTTTCTGCCATACTCTGCTCCTCAAAGTCATTGGGAAGCCAGTGGAAGTTACTGCAGAGTCCACATTGCTTCCACTATGAGCTGTGGAACGACTCCTGGAAGGGGACTTTTTATGTACAGCTCCCTTGAGAAAGGCCATGGTAACATAGTTCTAACAGGATCTATATTTTACACCTGTTGCCCCTTGAATGTCTGAAAAACAGCTATTCCAAAAGTGGTTCT
This sequence comes from Dermochelys coriacea, assembly GCF_009764565.3. Taxonomy (NCBI): domain Eukaryota; kingdom Metazoa; phylum Chordata; order Testudines; family Dermochelyidae; genus Dermochelys; species Dermochelys coriacea. Next base: position 62,950,369 of record NC_050075.1, on the reverse strand, counting down.
CTTTAACAAATACCTCTTTAAAAATGAGTGATTCCATGTACCATGGCAGTAGGGAGCAAGAGGCTTGGGTGGCAATAGGGAAGCAAAGGGCCTCTGCATGAATTAGCCTTACCTATCTAATTATAGATTTTAAGGTTTATGCTTCTGTTGTTCATCACAGTTTGAGTGACTTCCACATGAAATCAATAGCTATAGTGAAGTCCTTGGTGGACTTCATGAGCATGTCACTAGGAGTCCCTCATTCTAGAGCAGGGGTGGCCAACCTAAGCCTGAGAAGGAGCCAGAACAGTGAACATTGCCAAAGAGCCAGAGTAATATGTCAGCAGCCCACCATCAGCTCACCCACCCGATTCCCAGCACCTCCCACCCACCAGCAGCCCTGCCAATCAGCATCTCCTGCGCCATCCCCACACCTCCAAATCAGCTGTTTTGTAGTGTGCAGGAGGCTCTGGAGGGATAGGGGGAGGAGGCGAGAAGGGGTGGAGTGGGGGCAGGGCCTGTGGCAGAGCCACAGTTTGAGCAGTGAACACCCTCAACACATTGGAAAGTTGGCACCTGTAGCTTCAGCGCCTATACAAGGAGCTACATATTAACTTCTGAAGAGCCACATGTTGCTCTGGAGCCACAGGTTGGCCACCCCTGGTCTAGACAGTGTCCAAAGTATTCACATGTTCATCCTGCATTTTGTGAATTGCCTTGTCCAAAGACAGCATAGTGTCACAGTGGTTCATAAAAAAAAACAAAACAAAAAATTTCGTCTATGGTGCGGTTGCAGCTTTTTTTGAAAGTTAGGATCAAGGAATTAAACTGCCATTGGAAGCCGACTGGGAAACAGTGGAGAGACAAGCACGTGGTGGATATACTCACAGCAGCCTAAGCCATGCAGAAGGGGGCAGCTAAATTCTGTACCAGCTGGAACCTGTGTACCATTTTCACATCCGCTCAGATACAGTGAGTTATAGTCATCCAGCCAGGTGGTGACAGATGGCTGGATTGCTAAACAGGAATAACCAACTAAAAGTTTTTGGAACTCTGATTGCAGGACAGTTGGAAAACAGGAAGCATTCTGCTGCAGAGCTCTGCTTACCCCTATTACTCATTGTTGAGGTTGACTGTTCAATGTGGAGGTGCATCAGTAGCCATATTTTAATAAGGGCTGCCTCCATTATTTATTTTTATATATAGAGAGAGAGATCTAGATAGAGAGCGTGTGTGCACAATCTCTTTTGGAGGCAGCACTGGTTAATATGGATAGTGATGCATGCACATACACACAGAGATACACCCCTCCCTGAACCTTTTAAGGAATGGGGGGCTCATGCATTGCTTTTTCTGAAGTGTTTTTGTGAGCTCCAGAGAGGTCATCTGAAGCAGGACTGATATTTCAGTACCCAGGGAAGGGATAAATTCCTTTAGAGACAGCAATGATACCCTATGTGGCATATTTGGACATAACACTACTAAATTTTTTTGAGATGAGTAGCTGATTAGTGAGCACTGATAAAATTATTCCTGCAATGGACTCATAGCAAGTTGGCCATTGATATACTACTGCTCTTAGCAGTAAAAATGTTAAACACAGCAATATTCTAACATATGTATCACAATGATGTTGAAGCAGTAAACGATTAGGACTCCAATTAGAAACTGTCTAGCACATTCTGTCCCCTTGATAGGGAGTGCAATTGGTACAGAGGTCTGCTGAAGATGGGTGTAGCTGGATCATTGAATGTAGGCATCCCTACTTGTACTGGAGGTGTAGGGAATGAGTTATGGTTTAGGAACAGTCATCAGGAAGTATTCATTAAAATGCATCTAATTAGCATTTGGCTGCGGCTACTGCTCCACAAAAATATCCTGACAGTCCATTATTTTGCAAGCTCAACAGTTTGATAAGTGTGTGGTTACAGGACAGTTTCTCTAGAAAAAGAACTGGACATCATGCTTTTGGTTTTTATTTATAAGTGAAACTCTGACTGCAACTCAGAAATACAACATTTCAGGTCTATTAAACTCATATGAATCCCACAAGGTTTGGCAGAACTTTAAAGCTATTCATTTACTGGTGTTGCCTGACACGTTTGCAGATTCAAAGCATTGTGTGCAGATCACAAGACTGAATTGAGGGTCTTGCCCCATGGGAAATATTAAAACCCCACGAGAATGCAAGCTAGTGTTTCCTTCAATTTACAAGGGTTTTGATTAATACTGCAATAAGTAGCTAACACCAAGCGTAAATGTGACCCTATTATATCTTCAACAGCACAGCCTATGACATTTGAGCCTAACGGACTTCAGTCTAATTGTGGCTTAGTGTGTGGGTGGTATTGGTGACCTGTGATATACAGGAGGCCAGACTAGATGATCTGGTGGTCCACACACACACGACAATTTCTTAAGGCCTAATTTAAAACTGTGCTGAACATCTTGGTATTAGTCCCCAGTAGTATCATTCAGATTTGGATGGAAATACATTATTAATCAGACTAAAGGATTAAGTCCTTAGACGAACAATAGATACTTCAATTGAAAGTTGATCTAATTATCCATATAAAGCAGGCCGGATTTAGAAGGATCAGGTCAATCAATTGTCTGTTGTTAAGGGGTGAGATTCTAATGGTGATGTTTAGATGTTCAGGAATAGACTGTGGGGGGGGAGGGAAGGGTTCAGCAGTAGACTACCATGGTCATTCAAGGGGCTCTCACAATAACCACTCTTTCACCTGAAAGAGCACAAAGTTTTTGCTGCTTGCTCCCACAGCAGAGCAACCGCCGTTTAGAAGTACAGATCCCAATTCTTGGGTCCAACAACCAGGCATTTGCTGCAAGACATGATGATTGGGTGGGGTGGAGGCAGTGGTGGCTTTACCTCACCATTATAACTTCCCAAATGTTTCAGCCCTGCCATAAATTACAACAGCCTTGGTGTTGCTTCAACCTACACCTAGCTGCCCATAATACATCCCCAAAGGATCATTCAAGTAGCCACGAATAACTTGAAAGCAGAAGCCCTCTGGCTATAATCTGTGTCAGGTGTTGTGAGGGGAGGTGCAATAGAGCCATTAGGTGGCTCTACAACCCAGGATACTTGATATGCCAAGGGAATGATTGGCTAGCTAGTTAAGGCACCTTTATGGTACCTTTGCTCTATTACAGCAATGGATTGTTACCTTGAGGCATGAAAACTAGACCCATAATAAAACAGAGAATTCATTAAAGATTATTAACTTACAGTTTTACTAATCCAACAGTATTTACTAAATAATGCTTCTAATATGACTGAATATTTTACTTTTGAGATATAACCTAGCTCTAACAATGTTAACTGGATTATATTCAAGTTAAGGCTCTATTGAAGTCTGTGGATTAATACATCTCCATACTTTGTTTTTAATTAAAAACATAGAATTAACACCAGTCCATAGATTTTGCTTCTATGTCAATTGCTCCCACTTTTTCCATGTCATGTCTAAGATATATTTTATCTGAAAAGACAATTTCCTTGGTGAAAGGAGCACTGGAGTTGTCTTGAAAGAGTCTGTCCTATTAACACACACAGATATCACAGACTTTGGAAGACAGATTCGTAGATTCTTAGATATTAAGGTCAGAAGGGACCATTATGATCTAGTCTGACCTCCTGCACAATGCAGGCCACAGAATCTCACCCACCCATTCCTGCGATAAACCTCTCACCTATGTCTGAGCTACTGAAGTCCTCAAATCATGGTTTAAAGACTTCAAGGAGCAGAGAATCCTCCAGCAAGTGACGAATGCCCCATGCTACAGAGGAAGGCGAAAAACCTCCAGGGCCTCTTCCAATCTGCCCTAGAGGAAAATTCCTTCCTGACCTCAAATATGGTGATCAGCTGAACCCTGAGCATGTGGGCAAGATTCACCAGCCAGATACCCAGGAAAGAGTTCTCTGTAGTAACTCAGATCCCATCCCATCTAACATCCCATCGGGCCTATTTACCGTGAATAGTTAAAGATCAATTAATTGCCAAAATCATGTTATCCCATCATACTATCCTCCATAAACTTATCGAGGATAATCTTAAAGCCAGACAGATCTTTTGCCCCCACTGCTTCCCTTGGAAGGCTATTCCAAAACTTCACTTTTCTGATGGTTAGAAACCTTCATCTAATTTCAAGTCTAAGTTTCCTGATGGCCAGTTTAGATCCATTTGTTCTTCTGTCCACATTGGTACTGAGCTTAAATAAGTCTTCTCCCTCTGGTATTTATCCCTCTGATATATTTAGAGAGCAATCACATCTTCTCTCACACATTGTCATGGAGGCATTTACAACAACAAAAAAAATGTTTTTAAAATGGTAAATACATTTGCCCTTAAAATCAGGAATGCCATTAAGTGATCCTTGTCGTTCCCCCTGAGTTACAATAGTTACTTCACCTTGCTTTGGAACAGTGGTGGCCCTTAAAGGGTGTCGATTTAATCTAAAATAATTAGATATTGTGGTGACGGGACCCCCTGGGTGCAGCCTAGAACTGTGGGACCACTGTGCCCCCTGAACTCTCTCCAGCCTGGGCTGTCTCTCACAACGCTTTGCTAGTGACCAGCGGCAAACTCCTCCAGGAGCTGTGATCACTCAGCACAACAGCATGTGGAGCCCCCACACCAGCTAGATTGCATGAATGCTCCCAGAGCCACTTATCACACAGAAAGGCATCAGAGCTAAATCCTATCCCACAGCTCCCAGCACTGTATCTCAGGAATATATGCATCTTGAACTGTGCAAATTTATTAATTGATTCACCACTTCATCAGTGGAAAGTGAATATACACCAGTCTTTACAAAGCCTAAGCAGATTTGCCACACACTTCATACAAACTCACTGGTAAAGAAAAACAGTTAGGCAAAAAGTCAGAGTTAGTTACCAAAAGAAATAAAATATAAACACAGGCTAAACTCTCAACCTCATGAGACTGGGCAACAACTAGACCAGGGGTGGTCAACCTGTGGCTCCAGTGCCACATGTGGCTCTTCAGAAGTTAACATGTGGCTCCTTGTACAGGAGCCGACTCTGGGGCTGCAGCTACAGGTGCCATCTTTCCAATGTGCCTAGGGGTGCTCACTGCTCAACCCCTGGCTCTGTCACAGGCCCTGCCCCCACTCCTCCACTTTCCACCTCCTCGCATGAGCCTGCTGTGTCCTCGTTTCTTCTCCCCTACCCACTCCAGAGCCTCCTGCAAGCCACAAAACAGCTGATTTGGATGTGCAGGGAGGGCACAGGAGATGCCGATTGGTGTGGCTGCTGGTGCGTGGGAGACGCTGGGAGTGAGGTGGGGGGGATCTGATGGGGTGCTGCTGACATATTACTCTGGCTCTTTGACAGTGTTCATTGGTAAATTCTGGCTTCTTTTCAGGCTCAGGTTGGCCACCCCTGAACTAGACTAAGCAGTTTTTCCTCACTCCACTGGATTTTGCAGTTCCTGGTACACAGATTTCACCCTTGAAATCTGGGTGAGTCTCCTCAGTTGGAGTATTGAGTGTCCTTGTGGTTTTCAGGGTAAGTGGGTGAAGCAGCAAGGTCCAGTAGAGGCCCCATTTTCAGTTTTATATCCTCAGTCCATGTGCTTGGAAAACACAAAGTCCAGGCATGTCTGGGTGCATTGCTGAGTCAGTTGAGAAATTCCAATGGTATGGCCTCATGCAGGTGGCTCATTGCATTGTAGCTCCCTTGCTGGACAATGATTGATTAACATCCCACCTGGGGCATCAGCAATTTTCCTTGCTGTTGCCTCTGGGGAGCTAATATTTGGCCGATTCCCAACTTACAGCATGTTTTAGTGACCACCATACAACACAATTCTCATAACTTCATATGCATTAAAATGGATATACATATATGTATCAGGGGAAAGGTTATGATCTGCTGAAAGTCATTTCTCTATCCATATACAGCATGCCTTATAAGGTTAGAACAAGATTATTATAAAAAAGAAATATGGGGGTTCCAATATGTTCCCCCAAGGTACAGAATGTCACAATTGTTACCTTAATATTGTGACAAAGTTCCTCCTTTGCCTTGGTGGGTCCTGCCCTTTTTGGTGGATTTGCTTGCCACAGAGATTGATGGCAGCCCTCAGTTTAGCTGCTTCTGCTTGAGGCTCAAATCTGCCATTCGCTCAGCTAACCTCATCACTGGCCAGAATGGGGGAAATGGAGAACAATCCCCGAAGTCTGTGTCCCACCTAGTGAGTAGGGGATAGGCCAGATCCTTTCCCAAATTAGACCTTCCCATCTGGTGTTTCTCACAGACCAGGTCAACTCCTCCTGTGTCCGATCAGAAGTTGCAGGGAAGGGGGGAAACCCGGGCCCACCCTCTACACCAGGTTCCAGCCCAGGGCCCTGTGGATAGCAGCTGTCTACAATGTCTCCTCTATCAGCTGCGTGACAGCTATAACTCCCTGGGCTACTTCCCCATGGTCTCCCCCCACCACCTTCTTTATCCTCACTGCAGGATCTTCTGCCTAAAGCCTGATCACACTTGTACTCTTCAGTCCTCTGGCAGCACGCCTTCTCACTCCCTGTTCTTTGCGCCGCCGCCGCCCCCCTAAGCGATGGGAGGTCCTTTTTAAAACAGGTGTCCTGATTAGCCAGCCTGCCATAATTGATTCTAGCAAGTTCTTAATTGGCTCCATGTCTGTCTTGATTCTAGCAGGTTCCTGATTGCCCTAGGGCAGCCCCTGCTCTGGTCACTCAGAATAGAAACTATTCATCCAGTGGCCAGTATATTTGCCTTCTACCAGACTCCTGTGCTGGCGCACGTCTACCTGGAGAGTGCCAGGCTGCAGCCCCTATTCCGGCTCCTCACGAATATTTTGTTAAGATTTTGGTTGCACTTTTCCCCTCACCTTCTTATCTATGCACTCCCTGTCTGTGGCCCCACCAAGTCGTGGAACCTCCTGGTCAACCTCCTCCTGGCCCTGGCTAAAGTGGCCAACTATAAAACCAGGGTGAGGAGGTTGGCCGATGGAGTCTTCTGTGACTGTGGGGCCTATTTCCGATCCTCTGTCCATTCACACCTCCAGGAAGAGTTCCTCTGGGCAGTGTCCACTGACTCCCTTGACGCCTTTCAGGAGCAGTGGGTGCTGTCCGGGGTTCTCTGCTCGATGTCCCCGTCCGGTTCCCCTTTGACCACACTCCTGTCCCTGTTGTTCATTAGTTGTCCCCCACAATTATTTGGCTTTCTAGGTCCTGTGGACCCCCCTCTTAGGCTGGGGGGCAGAATCCTTTAGCACTGGATGGGCTTTGCCCCCCCCCACTTCCTGGATCCCAATATGACCAGACTCCTGTACCCCACTGGTCTGAGTATGTCACAATATCCAGGGAATTATCTTTACTTCGCTACATTTACTTTAGGACATCTAATACTACAAATACTGAGATTCTCTCACTGCATGCTTATTTAGATCCTGATTCTGGAGTGAACTCCAGGTGGGCCAACCCCTGGGAACAACTTTCAGGATCAGGACCTTAGTTATCTAGGCATCTGGCAAAGCTTGTCTTAGGCAAAGGACCTTTGTAGAGGTTTGTAAATCATTTGTAAAATGTAAAACCTTTGTAAATCATCCTGACTTATGATTCACTGTGGTAACACCTTGTATGCTGCAAAATTCAAGAAGGTCTTGTTTGTCTGCCTGAATAGGCTTGCATACAAGGAGCTTATCTGGAAGCTGCTCAGTGGATTTTTCCCCCCTTTGGATTACATAACCAGTGCCTCCCATTTGTGGAGCACGGTTCTGAAGTTCTGACTTCTTTGAAGATTTTATTCAAGCCTGACTGACAGCATCCTGCAGTAAGGACTGTAATGTTTAATCAGCAGTCAGGTCTGTCAGGAGAGAAGGCACAGTACTTTTTATTAACAGCACCTCAGCTGAGTCTGCTCAGGCTTGAACTACCTAGCTCACAGTGAACATGACTTTATAGGCATAGCATAGTCACTCTTATGGAAAACTCCCTTTTGTGGCTTGGGCTGAAGCCAGCCCAATATCATGCTAGCAATATGAAAGGATACCCCTTTGGCTGGGCTGAATAAAAAGGAAAGAAGCAGGCTTCAAAGTTGGGGTGTCCCAACAAAGGGATTTTGGATCAGAGACAGAGGACCTAGAGGCAGGACTGAGCAGTCCTGAGATAGGGACCCAGCCAATTTCCAGGAGAAGGCTCGTATTGGACAGTGTTATCTAATAACATTAAGACAGAATTAAATTACAGAAAGGGGGAGTTTGACCCTACATTCACACTTACATAGGGTATATAGATAGGGAATTCTGATTTACACAGTCAAGCTTTACATCATCTCACTAGCTTGGTCACTCCCACATTAATAACACAATACTTGTCCTTACAACAGGCAGCAGGAGAAATTGAAACCCTAAAAATCCATCACTTGAATTAATGAGATTGCATTTAAGCCCTCAGTCCTTGGCCACATTCCATTGACCCCCCCAACACACCCACTGCACACTTCAGAGGTCTCTACATTTGTGGCCACACTGCTCTTCAGTGACAGAAATTTATGTGGAGCCTTTCTGACAAACAGTTCCAGCAATAGTGTTCAGGCTTTCTAAACTTCCCTCGGTAACCCCCAGAATCTGTTTCAGCTGCAACTTGTCCCGATCTTGGTCAGATTAATTTTCATTCTACCCCTCTTATTCAGTCCTTCAAGTTTTGCCCTTTTTAAAAAGTTCCTCCTACTTGCCTGTAGCCAGCATCTCTTTACACCGTGTTTCCCTTATCTCTGAATGGGAGAGGCAACCAACAAAGCTGCATGCATAAGATAACATGAAAAAATTTCTCTGTTTTGTACAATAATCTTTCAGGTGCAGCCCAGAACCCGTCTATTATAGGGAGAAATGTTAAATAAGTATAGCCTCAGCAATATGGGGAATACATTTTCATGGTTAAAATTCTTTCGCCCATTAGAATAGTTATTCACAACTCTGAACCACTTTCAAAGTACTCAAGGTGAATCTATGCACAAGTGGTGCCATAACACATCTGAGAGCTATAAAGTATTTTATCATATTTAAAGTGCATGTATAATCATACTGTACTGATTTTTTACTTGATGGGAAACTTGGTTGAATTTGCCTTATGTTTTATCTCCTCTCAATGTCAAGTACACATTAAGACACTGAACAAAACTACTTTACAGTTCCTCAAATCGGCACTCTTTGTTCTAGGGAGCACCAAATTCTTCTAGTGATTTGACCCTCTAGTCAGGTCACACAGTCTCACCCTTCTGGCTTATCACTGGGTGAAATAAATAGTGCCAAAACATAATACTGGCTTTCAATGAAATGACTTCCACCCCTCATAGGTTCCTCTTCAATCTGGTTTTACTTTCAGAGTAGTGAGTTCCCCAGCACTTACTCCCAAAAGCCTCCAGCAAGGCTCAAAAACCTCCAAGGATACCAAACACTACTTAAGCTACAGCCACCCATCCAAGACTTGAGGTTGCAGTTTCTCCATTGCTTAGTTCTGCTGCCACAGCAGTACTGCATAACACTACCTCCCTCAAGCCCTACCATTGTTTCCAGGCTGACCACATGTCTAGCTATCCTCCTGTAGCTCCCCTGAGGTGCTTTTCACCTTGAGGTAAAGCACTAAATGCTTTTTCTCCTAAATCAGTCTCTTCCTCATAAATCTCTTCCTACCTAGATTTTCATTCCTTTTATTAAACAAACCTATCTCTTCCCCCAGCTGGCTGTGATAAAAACTAATGCTGATACCCCTCCAGGTGCAACAAGTGGGCTACTTGAGCTCTCAGGGTCCTGTTAACCCCTTGTCTACCAGTATGGGGTTTAGACATCCTTAACCCCAAAATATATTAATTTCATAGTTGCTTTTTACTTGTTTTGCTTAATAATGGAGTTAGATGTCCAGATATTTGCCTTTGGCTGAGAAGTGCTCATGCAGCTCAGGAAGTTGATGTTCCAAGAGAGCTTTACCCCACCTTTGCACTCCCCTGATCCTCTGGCCCCTTTGTGCCATGCTGGTCCCGCAGGAGCCAGGGATTGCCATGATGTAGGTGTTTCAGTCACACCCTTCCCCCCAGTCTCTACCCTGGCTACAGGAGAGGTGAAGTTATTGTAGGAGCATTATATCATAATGACTCGGCCCTACACCTGAATCCCCTTGCAGAGGAGTTATCCTGCAGTGGCTGGCTTTGCCTGCTTTAGGGTAATTTTGGGAAACTGAACCCATGGGAAGATGACTGAATGTAGGGGACAATTTAGCCCAGGAACTTCCAAGGGGGTGAGGTGAGGACCTCTACATTCTCCCCAGTTCTGTACCTGGTGGAAGAATGTGGCTGCTGTGTGGGAAGGAGATTAAAGGTGCATTGTGGCTATCCCTCCAAAAAGGTGTTGTGGGAGCCACATCTGAATATACACCCCAGACATCCCTGGAACCATTCTCCCTGTCTGTGTGCTTTATGGGATGAATACCTTGAGAGGCACTGGTATACTGCCATTCCATATCCTCTCCAGCATGGTTGTATGTCATAAAGGCCTAAATTATGGAAAACAACACTTACTACAAGTTTGCCTTCTACTTTTTTTTCTTTAGGCAAAACCTTTTTCTTTCTTTCTTTCCTTCCATAATTACTGCATTGATAACTGACTCCTTTGGCACTTTAGGTCCTATTAGAAAACATCCAGTGACTGGGGATGTCTTTATGTATTCCATTAGGAGTAGCAGCAAAGCACCTTTATAAGATCCTTGTTATTCCAAGAGGAAACAGGAGGGGTTAACAAAAACAGATCTGTTCTAGAACACTGTTTTCAACTTCTCCTGTGATAGTGAGAAAACACTGTACATTACAGGATTTTAATCAGTGACAGCTTTTCCCTCTCAGAGCCTGACAATAGGCAAACTGCATTTTGATGAAAGCTGTCTTCAGCAGGATCACTGTCAAACCTTGTTTTGCAATGCTGTGGTGTTTGACTATAAAAAAACCAAAACCAAAATGAACCACCCTCAAGACAATCAAACACTACAATGTTTTCAAAGAACAATGATATTTAGAATGGTTAGAATGGATAGATGGGCCAATGAATATTTAATGATTTACATAAGATAGTGACCTTGAAAACCTGCATTGAGCTTTAGTCTCACTTGCGTCATTGGCAGAGTGAGCTTCATAGATGTACTGTTTTTGTATTCTGCTATTAATTTGTCCATATAAATTCTTTGACCAAGAATGAATCAGTTTGTTGCCTTTTATTTCAGGACTCAGTATGTCTTGTTATTTTGATGTGTGTTACATGTATGATTCAGCCAACTCTGTAAATGGTTCAATGATTCACACAAATTATTTGATAAAAACCAGCATTGTTTATCTAATATATTATCTGACACATAGCATACACCCAGTTCTAAAATCTACCATACTTTAGGTACAGCAGGACTGTCATCCTGAATACAGCAGGGTCAAAAAAAAAATCATCTGAACAGGAAGTGTGTCAATTTTTGACAGCAATGTGTCAAAAGATAGTTTTGATTTTGTTTCATTTGTATATTATATGCTATATATATATATATATATATAAAATCACTCTTATTACATTTTGTTTTTATCAAAATAAAAATTTTCATTCTCCTTTTTTAATTTTTATATTTTTGTTCCAATTTGAAACAAAAACAAATTTTAAAAAATTGGAATTTCCCATGATCAGCTCTAACCCTGAAGTGGATTGAAATCTTCACCTACTACTGAAATACAGGTTTCAGAGTAGCAGCCGTGTTAGTCTGTATTCGCAAAAAGAAAAGGAGTACTTGTGGCACCTTAGAGACTAACAAATTTATTAGAGCATAAGCTTTCGTGAGCTACAGCTCACTTCATCGGATGCATTTGGTGGAAAAAAACCAAATGCATCCGATGAAGTGAGCTGTAGCTCACGAAAGCTTATGCTCTAATAAATTTGTTAGTCTCTAAGGTGCCACAAGTACTCCTTTTCTTTTTACTGAAATACAGCCACCTCCGGGATGGAATGTGTCAGTCATTCTCCCTTGAACGGTATACCTTCATTGGGGCACTATTATGATAGGCATGGCACAAACCCATAGTAAGATGTTGTGCTTACCTTGAACATCTTACGACCAGAAAAGACTAGAGAGACAAATAGTGGGAGGGGAACAGAGACACAGAGAGGTGAAGTTACACGCCTCAGGTCACAAAGCAGATCCATGGCAGAGCATGGAACAAAACCTTTGTCTTGTGTCTCCCACTTCACTATCCAAGCCATTAGACCACACTGATCTACACTTTTTTTTTAATGGGATGTTCCACCTGAAATTATAGTGAGGACACAGGAGCTAATACCAGGGAGATTTAGTTCTTTGGCATCTGGATTACAGTTTTTATGGGGCATGATGTAGAATTAAGGGAACACCACACAACTGATTACTGCCAGTTTGCCAATCAACTGTTATTGTCAGGAAACCACAATGCATCCTCAAGTCTATAAGGTTATGCCATTACATTGTGTTGGGGAAAACAGTGACTGGATTTGATTATTTCCTTTTGAGGAAGAACATGTTTATGTTTTGCTTTATATGTGAGAAAGGACAATCATAGAATCATAGAACTGGAAGGAACCTCGAGAGGTCATCTAGTCCAGTCTTCTGCACTCAAGGCATGACTAAATATTATTTAGATCAGAGGTTCTCAAACTTGGTTTGCGGCTTGTTTAGGATAAGCCCCTGGCGGGCTGTGTGATGCTTTGTTTACCTGAGCATCCGCAGGTACAGCTGCTTGCAGCTCCCAGTGGCTGCAGTTCACTGTTCCCGGCCAATGGGAGCTGCGGGAAGCGGCATGGGCAGGGCCACCGCTTCCCAGAGCTCCTGTTGGCCAGAAATGGCGAACTGCTGCGAGCAGCTGTAGCTGCAGACACTCAGGTAAACAAAGCATCTCCCGGCCCACTAGGGGCTTACCATGAGCAAGCCACAAATCAAGTTTGAGATGCCCTGATCTAGACCATCCCTGAAAGGTGTTTGTCCAACCTGCTCTTAAAAATCCCCAAAGATGGAGATTTCACAACCTCCCTACGCAATTTATTCCAGTGCTTAAACACTCTGACAGTTTTTTCTAATGTCCAACCTAAACTGTCTTTGCTTCAATTTAGGCCCATTGCTTCTTGTCCTATCCTCAGAGGTTAAGAACAACAATTTTCTCCCTCCTCCTTATAACAACCTTTTATGTACTTGAAAACTGTTATGTCCCCTCTCAGTCTTATCTTGTCCAGACTAAACAAACCCAGTTTTTTCAATCTTCCCTCATAAGTCATGTTTTCTAAACCTTTAATCATTTTTGTTGCTCTTCTCTGGACTTTCTCCAATTTGTTCACATCTTTCCTGAAATGTGTCACCCAGAACTGGACACAATACTCCAGTTGAGACCTAATTAGAGTGGAGTAGAGTGGAAGAATTACCTCTCATGTCTTGCTTACAATACTCATGCTAATATATCCCAGAATGATGTTTACTTTTTTGGCAACCGTGTTACACTGGTGACTCATATTTGGCTTGTAATCCACTATGACCCCCAGATCCCTTTCTGCAGTACTCCTACCTAGGCAGTCATTTCCCATTTTGTATGTGTACAACTGATTGTTCCTTCCTAAGTGGAGTACTTTGCATTTATCCATATTGAATTTCATCCTATTTATTACAGACCATTTCTCCAGTTTGTTCAGATCATTTTGAATTTTAATCCTATTCTCCAAAGCACTTGCAACCTCTCCCAGCTTGGTATCATCCACAAACATTATAAGTGTACTCTCTACGCCATTATCTAAATTATTGATGAAGATATTGAACAGAATCGGACCCAGAACCGATCCCAGAACCAATCCCTGTGGGACTCCACACACTATGCCCTTCCAACTTGACTGTGAACCACTAATAACTAGTCTCTGGGAACGATTTTCCAACCAGTTATGCACCCACCTTACAGTAGTTCCATCTAGGTTGTATTTCACTAGTTTGTTTATGAAAAGGTCATGAGAGATAGCATCAAAAGCCTTACTAAAGTCAAGATATACCACATCTACTGCTTCCCTCCCAATGGGCTGAACTCTCATTCTAGAGGTTGGTATAATCGGCTGGATGCTTGCCCAGAGAGTCCAGCATTTGTGCCATTCTCAAATATAAAGTGATTGTCCTGCACATAGTTATATTGCAAAGAATTTTTCTATTTTCTTTTAGGATCTTTCACATTACTCCACTCTTATTTTGGATTAGGAAGGTTGAACTGTCTACCTCTTCAACATTTTGTTGTCTGACAATGTTATCACTTGATTTGGACCTATGGTTTCTCCCAGGAATTCTGAATACTACTTACTAATGAAGGGTCACCTTTTGTCTATGCTTTTGGTATCTATGCCTATAACAGTTTGGTCTGGCACATCTATTTCAAAAGTAGATGGTCTCAGAATATTGCTGTGGCCTATTTTGTGTTTAAAAATTATATACTTTTGTGATCTTTTTGAGCCCATTCATTTCCTAAGTGTTTACATGTAAAATTATAAAAGCAGTAATAATATTGCTTAAAAAAAGTTTTTCATTCATCTTTCATAGCTTTTAACAAGCACAAATATTGCAAAAAAAATGCTCCCACTTATAACTTTTTTCTGCTTTTTCTGCTTCTCTCTTCCCCCCAAATTAATATTATTAAATCATTTATATTTATTGTTCTGGTCTTTATTTTGTATATTACTTGCATTCAAGCAGCCAGTTTTTTCACCTTCCTCTGTACGGATCACTTGGTGGTTTACACTACAGAGAACCCATCATTTACTCTAATGTGAAGTCTTTCGATCATGATTTGAGGACTTCAGTAACTCAGCCAGGGATTAGGGGGTCTATTACAAGAATGGATGGGGTGAGGTTCTGTGGCCTTCAATGTTCAGGAGGTCAGACTAGATGATCAGGATGGTCCTTTCTGGCCTTAAAGTTTATGCAGTTCAGCTTTACATGGAGATAAATTTCATATCCAAATTGGGATCTTTTCTCTTCACTCACCACACCCATTAAAAAAATACAATGCTCCAGACTTGAGTAATTCAACAGCTCAGAGCCATCTGTTATATATTACTTGCAAATTATGCACCAACATCTCATATGCTGATGCAAAAACCACACTATTAACATATTTAGAATTGGGAGCAGAATAGATTATATTTTATCTTCACCTTATCTCTGTATATACACAATTTTATACAAAACTCTGCAGAGAGTGCTGGAGGTTTGATCCACACAAAAGGGTAATTATTATGCACATGAACAATTAAGTGTAGTTTCAATGAGCCTTTGAGTTTATGTTTGGGCCACACTGAACTTTAAAGACACAGTGACGTCTCTGTACAGTGCCTTATTCCAGAGCTTCCAGGGAATGTTGCATACTGCTCCATCCTTTAATATGGGAAAGCTTGCTCCTTCTAAGAGTCTAGCCAGTTCTACAGGCTTGTGCAGAACAAGGGCAGGATAATGGCACTCTCTCCTCCCTATCCTCGACAGCTTTGAAAGGCATGCACCCTTGGCGTGCTAGATGGAATTAGTCCCTCTGCTCAGAGAAGTACAGGCACTGTGGTTTTGCCTGACTCTTGGATGAGAGGTACCCTTGTTCCCTCTCCCCCTTACACACCTGCACAAAGAGCAGGCACAGTTTAGACTGAAAGGTACAGGGAGATGTGCAACCACTCAAGAATCTGAGGACATTTTAGATGTTCTAAATAATTTAAAATTATCTATTTAAAGGCCCCACGCCTCAGTAGTATTGTACTAGAATCTTTTACATTTCAAGTTATAAAGCACTCCCTGGCTATAATGTACAGTACAACTGTCATAAATATAAAGGGAAGGCTAACCACCTTTAAATCCCTCCTGACCAGAGGAAAAAGCCCTTTCACCTGTAAAGGATTAAGAAGCTAAAGATAACCTCGCTGGCACCTGATCAAAATGAAGAGACAAGAACTTTCAAAGCTGGAGGGGCGGGGACAAATTGTTCTCTCCGTCTGTGTTGTCTTTTGCTGGGACCAGAACAGGAATGCAGGTCAGAACTCCTGTAAAGGGTTAATAAGCAATCTAGTTACATATGCGTTAGATTCTGTTTTATTTAAATGGCTGATAAAATAAGTTGTACTGAATGGGATGTATATTTCTGTTTTTGTGTCTTTTTGTAACTTAATGTTTTGCCTAGAGGGATTCTCTATGTTTTGAATCTGATTACGCTGTAAGGTATTTACCATCCTGATTTTACAGAGGTGATTCTTTTACTTTTTCTTTAATTAAAATTCTTCTTTTACGAACCTGATTGCTTTTTCATTGTTCTTAAGATCTAAGGGTTTGGGTCTGTGTTCACCTATTCAAATTGGTGAGGATTTTTATCAAGCCTTCCCCAGGAAAGGGGGTGTAGGGCTTGGGAGGATTTTGGAGGGAAAGACATTTCCAAGTGGGCTCTTTCCTGGTTATATTTGTTAGACGCTTGGTGGTGGCAGCAATAAAGTCCAGGGACAAAAGGTAAAATAGTTTGTACCTTGGGGAAGTTTTATCCTAAGCTGGTAAAAATAAACTTAGGCGTTTTTTCAAGCAGGTCCCCTCATCTGTACCCTAGAGTTCAGAGTGGGGAAGGAACCCTGACAACAACATAGTTAGAAATTGCTGTCACATTTCATTTTTTCTATATTATTCGTGTATTCTTGCTTGTTGAACTAGGTTTGGGTTTCCCTTGGACGAAATAGCTGTACAAAGAAATCCGAAGCTTTTGGCTTAGAAGGCTAGCCATATCCACTGCAAGAATTCATGTTGCAACTGAAAGTAACATTCAGCTGGTTGTCACAGAGGAGGATCATGAAGAGTTGCATTATTCTGTCATGCTTTTAAATGACAGATTGATACCTACAGACAATGAGTCTAATTCTGCTACCCGTACAAGTGTTGAGGAGTACTCTTCAAGCATTTTCATTGATGTCAGGGGGTTCTACTGGAAAATGACCAGATGGTGACCTGGCCTGCATGCCCATTAAGGGGGGATAAAAAGGTATAAATCTGCTACCTCCCTGCCCTGGGATTGTGGGTTGGAGGTGGCAGCTGAACAAGTGCAATAGGAATGTTCAGGGTACCATATATAGGGCTGCAGCAAGGTACTGTCCCTGCCAGAAGGTAGACTGGCTCTGAGCCACAATCTGCTTCTTGGGATGCTCCTGGAGCAGCACAATAGTGCATTGTCTCATGCTTATTGCTAAACCATTATTTAGCTCAAAGTAAGGTACTACCCATTGTGCGTAAGGGAATCAGTAACTGGTCTAATGGCATTTTAGACAGCTAAAAATATTATAGATAAAATTATCATTGGTTTACAAACTGACTGCCTCAGCTGAAACCAAGCGATAGATCAGCAGAGTGCTAAGAGGGTAAATATCTGCAGTAATCTCAGAGCATTCTGTAAATGCACACAGCCTGTGTCTGCTATAGGCAACAGTTAAGGGGTTTCTAATATAAATAAATGAGAAGGTAGAAATGGAAGACTTATTGCATTCCAGCACTTTGCATCTACTTCTGTGTATTTGAATACATGCAAAATTTCTTTAGCAAAACCCTCAAATACACAATCTCAATTGAAAAAAACAAAACAAAAAAGACAACAAACTTATGCCTAGCACCAGATAAGCAAGATAATAATTGGAAGAAAAAGGAAAATTCTCTGACATGGAAACTCCTCTGGGTTTGTCACATTGTGTACCTTCTTGGGCCATCAGCCAGATCCCTTGTTTTCTCTTGTCTTGTACAGCACTGAACTCACTCTTGGTGCCTAACAAATAGATAATAAAAAACAGAATGGAGATCATAAGGGCTAGACTTTGAGGAATATCATCATAATGCCATCCAGACACTCTTCCCAAAGCTTTCTACCAGACTGAGGCTTCCAATAACAGGAGCACAAAAGATAGTGGCTTAGAGCCCTTAAACCTGTATGGTGCTGACTACTTGGGCCCAGATCTAGCACTTAAGCACACGCTTTACTCTAAGCACATGAGCAGTCCCAGTGTAGACGAGGGGAGAAATCACCTGCTTAAAGTTAAGTATATGCTTAATGACTTTGTTGGGTCAAATCCAGAGTGCTCAGTGTCTGGCAGGATGGAGCACATAAGTAATCAAATTTATGTAACAACCAAAGCCCGTTAAAGAAACCTTATCTTGTGGGAAAGGAAACTCTGAAGTATCCTGAGCCTCTTGGTCTGTCAGAATGCAATTAATAAAATTCATGTTTGTAGACTATATAGAATAATTAGTATAATGAACAGTGATTTGTTTAATTGCAGTATGGATAGATAATTGCTTGCTCAAGTTTTCAGTGGCAGAACTCTGAAGACATGGTTCAATATGTTGTGATACATCATTTACACAGCCCCAACAGGTTACCATGGTTCTTCATGGGTGCAGAAGTCAGAGGGAGAGGTGGGAAAGGGGACAAGACTAGAATGACAAAACCTAAATAGGTTTCAGAGTGGTAGCCGTGTTAGTCTGTATCAGCATGAACAACAAGGAGTCCTTGTGACACCTTGGAGACTAACAAATTTATTTGGGCATAAGCTTTCATGGGCTAGAACCCACTTTATCAGATACATGGAGTGGACAATACAGTAGCAGGTATATATACATAGTACATGAAAAGATGGGAGTTGCCTTATCGGGAGGGGGGTGTCAGTCTAATGAGACAATTCAATTAACAGTAGAATACCAAGGGATGAAAGATCACTTTTGTAGTGGTAATGAGAGTGGCCCATTTCAAACAGTTGACAAGAAGATGTGAGTAACAGTAGGGGGAAATTAGTATGGGGAAATTAGTTTTTGTAATGACCCACCCACTCCCAGTCTTTATTCAGGCCTAATTTGATGGTGTCCAGTTTGCAAATGAATTCCAGGTCTGCACAGTTTCACATTGGAGTCTGTTTCTGAAGGTTTTCTTGTTGAAGAATTGCCACTTTTAAGTCTGTTATTGAGTGACTAGGAAGACTGAAGTGTTCTCCTACTGGTTTTTGAATAATTATAATGTCAGATTTGTGTCCATTTATTGTTTTGCGTAGAGACTGTCCTGTTTGGCTAATGTACAGGGCAGAGGGCATTGCTGGCAGATGATGACATATCACATTGGTAGATGTGCAGGTGAACGAGCCCCTGATGGTGTGGCTAATGTGGTTAGGTCCTATGATGGTGTCCCTTGAATAGATATGCGGACAGAGTTAGCACTGGGGTTTGTTGCAGGGTTTGGTTCCTGGGTTAGTGTTTTTGTTGTGTGGTGTGTAGTTGCTGGTGAGTATTTGCTTCAGGTTGGGGGGCTGTCTCTAAGGAGTACTGTCCTGTCTCCCAAGGTCTGTGAGAGTAAGGAATCAGGATAGGTTGTAGATTCTTGATGATGCACTGGAGAGTTTTTAGTTGGGGACAGTAGGTGATGGCTAGTGGCATTCTGTTACTTTCTTTGTTGGGCCTGTCTTGTAGCAGGTGACTTCTGCGTACCCTTCTGGCTCTGTCAATCTGTTTCTCACTTCAGCAGGTAGGTATTGTAGTTTTAAGAACTCTTGATAGAGATCCTGTAGGTGTTTGTCTCAGAGATTGGAGCAAATGCGGTTGTATCTTAGAGCTTGGCTGTAGACAATGGATTGTGTGATGTAGTCTGGATGGAAGCTGGAGGTATGTAGGTAAGTATAGTGGTCAGTGGGTTTCCGGTATAGGGTGGTTATGTGACCACTGCTTATTAGCACTGTAGTGTCTAAGAAGTAGATCTCTTGTCTGGACTGGTCCAGGTTGAGGTTGATGGTGGGGTGGAAATTGTTGAAATCATGGTGGAATTTCTCAAGGGCCTCCTTCCTATGGGTGCAGATGATGAAGATGTCATCAATGTAGCGCAAGTAGAGTAGGGGCATTAGGGGGCAAGAGCTGAGGAAGCGTTGTTCTAAGTCAGCCATAAAAAATGTTGGCATATATGGGGTCATGTGTGTACCCATAGCAATGCCGCTGACTTGAAGATATAAATTGTCCCCAAATCTAAAATAGTTGTAGGTGAGGACAAAGTCACAAAGTTCAGCCACCAGGTTTGCTGTGACATTATCGGGGATATTATTCCTGACAGCTTGTAGGCCATCTTTGTGTGAAATGTTGGTGTAGAGGACTTCTACATCCATAGTGGCCAGGATGGTGTTTCCTGGAAGATCACCAATGGATTGTAGTTTCCTCAGGAAATCAGTGGTGTCTCGAAGATAGCTGGGAGTGCTGGTAGCATAGGGGCTGAGGAGAGAGCCTACATAGCCAGATAATCCTGCTGTCAGGGTGCCAATGCCTGAGATGATGGGGCGTCCAGGATTCCCAGGTTTATGAATTTTGGGCAGCAGATAGAATACCCCTGGTTGGGGCTCTAGGGGTGTGTCAGTGAAGATTTGTTCCTGTGCTTCTTCAGGGAGTTTCTTGAGCAGATGATGTAGTTTATTTTGATAATTCTCAGTGGGGCAGAGAGTAATGGCCTGTAGAATGTGATGTCAGAGAGTTGTCTAGCAGCCTCTCATTCATATTCCGACCTAGACCACATCACATGATCCATTGTCTACAGCCAAGCTCTAGGACACAACCACATTTGCTCCAATCCCTCAGACAGAGATGAACACCGACAGGATCTCTATCAAGCATTCTTAAAACTATAATACCCACCTGGTGAAGAGAAGAAACATAATGACAGAGCCAGAAGAGTACCCAGAAGTCACCTACTACAGAAGACAGGCCCAATGAAGAAAGTAACAGAATGCCACTAGCTGTCACCTACTGCCCCAACTAAAACCTCTCCAGTGCATCATCAAGGATCTACAACCTATCCTGAAGGATGATTCCTTACTCTCACAGACCTTGGGAGACATGCCAGTCCTCTCTTACAGACAGCCCTCCAACCTGAAGCAAATACTCACCAGAAACTACACACCACACAACAAAAACACTAACCCAGGAACCAAACCCTGTAACTGGGCTCTATAGGGTTCTGGGTGTGGTCAGGGGAGAGAGATTACAGTGAATAGATTGAGCATGCTCTACTTGACATGGGTTTCTCCTGTGTGACATGAAACTCATCCTACTGAAGGGGCATTCTAGGGACAGTAGTGGACTGGGAAGCCCTTCATGAAGCTAATATGTTGAAGAGGAGCAGGTGGCAGAGTGGAGGTAAGAGGATTGTACGGATGTCATTACCTCCAGTTGATACTCCTAGGAGAATGAATTTTTCATATTCAAGTACTGAAGGGAGTTAAATATCCAACTCTAATTAAACCGTTCAGCTTCTTCTGTGGCATAACCCCCCCCCCCACCACCACCACGTTCTGGTGGATAAATAGATTCTTTGAGTTGAAACAACCTGATTTTCTACTCCCCTGTATTTGAATAGCCTACATAGGGGAGCAAAGGGTCGGTAGCTTATAAAACAGTCATAGTATCCCTCCATGGTATTAGCAGGAATTGTTTTTCCACTTGTTTGGTGGCACAAACAGTATTTGTTAATGACACTGTTAAAATGCCTAAAGATGATTCATTTTGGAGTAGGTAGTCAAAACTGATAACATAATGGTTGGGTTTACAACCTGATTTAGCTTAAACAGTTTGACAAGGTAAATTATAGTTTGAGTGACAATACTTATTAACTTTGCCTTTTGTGGGGTGAGGCACCAGCCTGAGTATGATTTAATATAATGGTAAGCAAGGAAACTTGCTTCTTTAAAGCAATTCCTGTGGTTTTATTGTCTCACAAACTGCTTATTCTGAATCATTGCCATGCTGACATTTATTTCCTCTCCTGTTATCAGTGGAATATTTGATAGACAAGGTATATTATATTCTGTGGTAAGAATGCTGTGCTTACAATTTATTCAGATCCCAAAACTAATTTAGTCATTTTAGCTTCACATTCCTTCTTAAGACATTAAAAAAAAAAACAAGTCCCCGCAACCCTCCCCACCCCAAAAAAAACCAGTTACGGTTCTCTTCTCTTCCCCCTCCCTTTTGGCAGATGGATCACAAGTCTGGATGATCCTGAGGATGATTTTCACAGCTAGCACAGGGACTGTATGTGTCTTCTAGAGAAATAATAAAATAGATCAGTGATTCACCAAGTGCTAGTATCAGATCCCAGGAGTAGTGACAAAACAAAGCAGCAGACTGGATTTACACCTTCTTTTGGTGTATTTACACATGGAAAATATTGTGGCATATGCTTGCCTAATCCATAACTAATATGTCTAACATTCCTTAACACAATGCTACATTTTATTGTTGTATCTAGACCAGGATTTTCAAAGGCACTTAGAGGAGGTAGGTGTCCAACTTTCTGAAATTCAGTGGGAGCTGGTTGCCTAACTCCATTTGTCCTCTTGGAAAATCCCAGCCTACTCTATCTAGGTCCTGATCCTGCAATGAGCTTGTGTAAAGCCAACAAGTGAGTGCAGGGGTTAACCACATAGAGCTCTTTGCAGTATCAAAGCTAGAGATGTAGCTTCTGTACTTCAAAGGAGAGCCACCAAGCTCTGGGCACTCTTGATGCTCATTTAAAATACAGAAGTATTCAATTAAATAAACAGACTCTCACACTCACTCTCCATACATGATATCCAGGCAGCAAAATTTAAACAAAAACAAAATCTCTTCTTGTCAAGAGTTATTTCTATCACCAAGAAATGGGGATAGCGAGGTGCTGTATTTCTTATAGACAGTGAATTTTGATTATTTTATCCCAAAACAACTTAAGTTAATAGAGGAATATGAATGTTGAGGTCCAGCTATCCTTTTCTTGACTAGTAATTCTCAGTCTTAATTTAGAACCTATGGTTCCCTGTATTCTATTTATTTATTTGCTGTAAAAAATTATCTTAATTTACCTGTACACACACAAATCCAAACAAACAATAAAAAATTCAAAAATTCAAAAACCAACAGGGAAAAAAAAGTTAAGGTTGCTAAGTGACAATGTCTTCTCTATCATTTAGAAAAACTACACAACTTAAAAGAAAGGAAATGAAACGTTAAGGACTTCATATTTATCATACAGCCAGTGTAGGATTTATGAACACTTTATTCTGATAAAGCACAAAAAATTCATCATAATACAAATTTAATTCAGATATAAAACAAATACTATTTTTTCATCAATATTCTCAGACTATAATCAGAACACAAAATCCATCTGAAAAAAGCATTGTAAATATAAGTGCTAATTAGTGACATAATGATCAGCCTCAAATGCAGCTATACAGACCCAATTTCATCACAGATCAACAATGTCATACACTTTTCCTTTGATACTACAGATGCTATATTATTCTGAAGAAACTATAAATATATATTCTTTACCAAAAATGTTTGTAAATTTACATTTTATCTTGTTTTACCACTTAGCATCACTTAATAAAATATTTAGATATTAAAACCAATATTATATTTAAAAGGTCAGTTAAGGTTATTGAATTGTGATAAATATGCAGCTCTCTGAACTTGATAAGAAAAACATGGTTTTGTTTATCAAGTGGGCAATGTAGATGTCTGATGTCCTTAACGTTTCATTTCCATGTTTTTAAGTGCTTGGATTTATGTGATAAATAAATACATACATATTCCTTAGCAACCTTAACTGTTTTTTGAATTTTGATTTTTTTTTTTGGTAGGCACTCAGTACTCTTTAAAGAAAACACAGCAAATATGGAATGGTTTGCTTTTTGCATAAGTATTCTGTAGTTGAATCTTGACCATGTAATCAAATGTTTCAATGCAGCCCAATTATATTCAGAACATGTATTTGTTTGGATTTCACATAAGATATACCTATATATGAGCTATACATGGCCTAACAATAATTCAACTCACAATCCATCCAGGAATATCACAAAGGAACATAATACAACTGAGAAATTAACATAACCCATAAACGCAATAGCAAAAATAATAACCAACCTGTATTCCACTATGGCCCCCAAAATATGCCCTGAGCCCTCGACCAAATCCTTACTGACTCAATGGCAACTGAAGATTAAGTTTTGATGGGAGGAAAAAAATAAACAGCAACTAAAATGGAGGGAGTGTGAAATGTCATTTTTCCATCCACACAGTGTTAATATCAAATTAGAGATTTTTACAATGAACTTTTCTAGGGCTGTTCTGTCAAGAACAGCCCTAGAAAAGTTCATTGTAAAAATCTCTGTAATTTGATATTAGTTGAAATTAGTTGATTTTTTGTCCTTTCCTCCTTGCAATAATGGTAATCCATGGGACCCACTCTGTAATAGATAGATGTCTCACTGAATGATTTTCAAGAATTCTTGTTTTTCTTTTTGTTGATATTACAGACACTTACTTTGTCCTTTGCTAACCATTCCCTTGACCCAAACAAGGATCAACTTGGATTTTAATAATGCTAACATAGGCACTAATTATAATGGATGCACCTTCAGAAAAGAATTTTTTTCAATAGAGTATCCAAAACTCAGTATTCCAGAGAACTTCTACAACCACAAACACAAAAATAAATCTGTTATCTCCAGCCAAGCACTCAGGTACCACAGAACACGCTCAGAGAAGAAAGTAGCATAGTAGCAGCCGTGTTAGTCTGTATTCGCAAAAAGAAAAAGGAGTACTTGTGGCACCTTAGAGACTAACAAATTTGTTAGTCTCTAAGGTGCCACAAGTACTCCTTTTCTTTCAGAGAAGAAAATCTGGGATATACACCTTCACACACTCAAAACAGCCTTCACCAAACAAGGACACTCCACCAGAGAAGTAGATTGCATCATGGAATGGGCCATCTAAATACCCCGAAGAAGCTGCTTCAATACACAAAGAAAATCCAACTCCAGCTGCACATCTCTAGTTGTCATCTACCATCCCACACTGGAACCCATATGGGATATCAGACTACAACCCATGGTTGATGGAGACCCCATGCTGAAAGAAGTCTTGTACACTCTATAATGAGAGTCTGTTATGAATCTCATGCACCCGTACGAGCTGTGGGCTCTGAGCCTCTATTGAGATGTATGTAAGCAACCCCCATGCCCCATCCTCAAAGATTTTTGTTGCACATTTGCGGCTACACATATTTATTTTGCTGGCACAATGCTCCAGACACTGATATTTATAGACCAATATGTGAGCTGCCAGTCAGTTGTGAAGTGTTGCTGCTCAGAACAGCCTTTGCTGTATACGATGCTTCCCCCCCATTCTAGTCACAGGTGGAAGATTTGGGTTTACCGATGACAACTCCTACTTTGTTGATAATGATGTCCTAGATGTTTTTGCATTAAGCAAAATCCAAACTCCTTCTGCATAAAAGATTGACTTTAATATGGCTTCATATTGTATATGATCATTTTCATATCCCAAGGAGATATATTGAAATAAATATACAAACATATTGCAGCTTGCTAATTTTTCCATCAATGTGGGTTTAGGCATAAACTGCTCCTTCAGAATGGTAAACCCTAACTGACAAGAAAAAAGAATAAAAGAAAAAGGGTACAAATCACTGCTAAAAGTTCCTGACCTTTGGTAATGTTGAATGCAAGAGCATATCTGAGGATCTAAAAATGTCACATTTAATAAATAATTCTTCTTTATACCTCTTTTTAACAAAAAACAAAAACAATAACAACAAAAAGCCTAACAAAATACCTTGGCCACAGCATGAGCTTAGATCCATTACTGTTGAATCTGTGGGAGTCAGTCTTGGCTTATGAAGTTCTCTGGAAAGTACTTTAGCCTGAGGAACTGAAAATGCTTGTTCCTCTATGAAGGTTATTAATTAATTTTTAATGCTTTCTACCATCTATCATGTGAAAATATTTATGATCCTAATATTTCTTTAGGAAATTTACTGTATATTACAGTCTGGTTTACATCTAATAACATGGGGCAAATTATGCAACCCTTATACTGTGTAGTATTTACTCAGGCTGGTAGGGTCTACCTACTTAAATGGATCTACTTAAGTGTTTCAGCACTCCTGCATGTGATTATGGTTAGCAAAACAAGGTCCTTATGTAGTATATTCTAGTTCAGGTGCTGGCCATATACATTAGGATTTCTGCTAAATTAATGCAGTAGGATAAAGAAAATAGAATTGAGGGCAATATCAAGCTTGGAGCAACTGAATCAGCGTATGCTAATAAATCAATAGCAAAAGTAAACTTTTATAGAGATGAACCACAAACTCTTTACTCTAGGACCGTTTCCAAATAATTACACATTCTTTGCTGATGTTATATATGGGGAATCTACTACCTGCAGCCAACCTCTAGTGCTTATCAGAGCTCAAAAGAGGCTATGATTGTATATTCTCTCAGCAGAAATGGGTTTTGAATTAAACAACCAGTTTAATTCATAGCCCTTTTTGCAGGCTGATTGGTACTTCATTTAAAACCTACTTAATGAATACCATACAGGACAAATTAGCTGTATAAATGATATACAGTAGCTAATAGTACTTCAAAAGTGGCAAATTAAATAAGTCTGATCAAGAAGCAGAATTTCACCAAACCTTGAGAGACTTAGTATAACTATGTACAGGTCCATTTCTCCAAACCCTTATTACTGGTGTCAGCGCTCTGCTTTGTCATACTCACCTCAGTGATTGCTACTAAGTGTTGGCAGGATTGGGCTCCACAGACAGATAGAAATATTAGAAAGATAGGTTGGAAAAACAAGATTGGATAGAAAATAGAAATAAAACAGTGCAATTTGAAAAAGCCAAACCCATACAAAACTTTAACATAAAATTCAGACAAACCACAGAAAAATAAAATGTAATTAATATATTTATTTCTCGAAAGAATGACACTGCTACATGGAGCTGAAATAAATAGCTGGGCACTATACCTACACTCAAAGGAAAAATGCTGTGAGCATCTGCTGTCATTGTGTCCACAGTGCGAGACCATAGCGACTCTGGTCTGTGTGATATTCCTCAAAGTGGAAACAACTGCATTCAGGAGGGTATGTCTACACTACAAAATTAGGTCAATGTTATAGATGTCGATTTTTAGAAATTGATTTTATACAGTTGATTGTGTATGTCCACACTAAGCGCATTAAGTTGGCAGAGTGCATCCTCACTACCGTGGCTAGCATAGACTTATGGAGTGGCGCACCGTGGGTAGCTATCCCATAGTTCCTGCAGTTTCTGCCACCCATTGGAATTCTGGATTCAGCTCCTAATGCCTCATGGGGCAAACATTGTTGCGGGTGGTTTGGGGTACATGTTATCAGTCTCACCTCCTGCCGTGAAAACAACGGCAGACAATCGTTTCGCGCCTTTTTTCCCCACACAGACACCATACCACAGCAAGCGTGCAGCCCGCTCAACTCAGCTTACCGACACTGCTGCTGTAGTGTCCTGGGTACTGCTGGCAGCAGACGGTGCAGTAGGACTGCTAACTGTCATCATACACCACTTCCGCTGCAACTCTGCTCTGCTGCTATTGTCTCAATAGCAAATTTCTACATGTTGTCTGTCATGGGCTCCTGGGTATGTGTATTCTTCCTCAGGAAATGTGCATGGTGCTTCCACTGCAACTCTGCTCTCATGAATCCATCTTGCAGGTCCTCTCATCGTTCTCTATAAATATCTATTCTTGTGGCATCAGTCTTTAGCCACCGCTTCCGCTGCAATTCTGCTCTCCTGCAGATGCCATACCATGGCAAGCATGGAGCCCGCTCAGATCACTGTGGCAATTATGAGCATTGTAAATACCTCGTGCATTATCCTGCAGTATGTGCAGAACCAGAACCTGCAAAAGCAGGCGAGGAGGTGACGGCAGCACGGTGACAAGAGTGATGAGGACATGGACACAGACTTCTCTCAAAGCACAGGCCCCGGCAATTTGGACATCCTGGTGGCAATGGGGCAGGCTCATGCCATGGAATGCCGATTCTGGGCCAGGCAAACATGGTGGGATGCATAGTGTTGCAGGTCTGGGATGATTCCCAGTGGTTGCGAAACTTTTGCATGCGTAAGGGCACTTTCATGGAACTTTGTGTCTTGCTTTCCCCTGCCCTGAAGCACAAGAATATCAAAATGAGAGCAGCCCTCACAGTTCAGAAGCAAGTGGCGATAGACCTCTGGAAGCTTGCAATGCCAGACAGTTACCAGTCCATTGGGAATCAATTTGGAGTTGGCAAATCTACTGTGGGGGCTGCTGTGATCCAAGTAGCCAACGCAATCATGGAACTGCTGCTATCAAGGGTAGTGACTCTGGGAAATGTGCAGGTCATAATGAATGGCTTTGATGCAATGGGATTCCCTAACTGTGGTGGGCCATAGACGGAACGCATATCCTTATCTTGGGACTGGACCACCTTGGCAGCCAGTACATAAACAGCAAGGGGTACTTTTCAATGGTGCTGCAAGCACTGGTGGATCACAAGGGATGTTTCACCGACATCAGTGTGGGATGACTGGGAAAGGTTCATGACGCTCGCATCTTCAGGAACTCTGGTCTGTTTGAACAGCTGCAGGAAGGGACTTACTTCCCAGACCAGAAAATAACTGTTGGGGACATTAACATGCCTATAGTTATCCTTGGAGACCCAGCCTACCCCTTAATGCTATGGCTTATGAAGCCATACACAGGCACCCTGGACAGTAGTAAGGAGCTGTTCAACTATAGGCTGACCAAGTACAGAATGGTGGTAGAATGTGCATTTGGATGTTTAAAAGCATGCTGGCGCAGTTTACTGTCTTGGTTAGACCTCAGTGAAACCAGTATTCCAATCGTTATTGCTGCTTGCTGTGTGCTCCACAATATCTGTGAGAGTAAGGGGGAGACATTTATGGCAGGGTGGGAGGTTGAGGCAAATCGCCTGGCCACTGAATACGCACAGCCTGACAACAGGGCGATAAGAAGAGCACAGCAGGGCACGCTGCGCATCAGAGAAGCTTTGAAAACCAGTTTCATGACTGGCTAGGCTACGATGTGACAGTTCTATTTGTTTTTCCTTGATGAAAGCCCGCCCTCTTGGTTCACTCTACTTCCCTGTAAGCCAACCGCCCTCCCCCATCGATCACCACTTGCAGAGGCAATATAGTCATTGTTGTTTCAAAATCATGCATTCTTTATTAATTCATCACACAAATAGGGGGATAACTGCCAAGGTAGCCTGGGAGGAGTGGGCGGGAGGGCAGCACCAGGTGGGGAGTTGGATGAGGGGAGGAGGGAAGGAGAAGGCCACACTGCACTTCAAAACTTATTGAATGCCAGCCTTCTGTTGCTTGGGCAATCCTCTGGGGTGGAGTGGTTGGATGCCCAGAGGTCCCCCCCACCAATGTTCTTGGGCATCTGGGTGAGGAAGCTATTGAACTTGGGAAGGAGGGCAGGTGGTTACACAGAGGCTGCAGCGGTGGTCTGTGCTCCTGCTGCCTTTCCCTCAGCTCCACCAAATGCCAGAGCATATCAGTTTGATCCCCCCAGTAGCCTCAGATTGCATCCTACCTCCTCTCATTGTGCTGCTTCCACCTCTCATCTTGCTCCCACCACCTCTCATCTCACTCGTCCCTCCTGTCCTCGTGTTCATTTTCTGCTTCCTGGACTCTGACATTGTTTGCCTCCACGCATTCTGCTGAGCTCTTTCAGTGCAGGAGGACTGCATGAGCTCAGAACATTTCATCGCGAGTGCGTTTTCTTCACCTTCTTATCTGCGCTAGCCTCTGGGACAGAGATAATAGGGGAAGCGTTGAAACATTTGCAGCTGCAGGAGGAAAAAAAGGGAGAGTAGTATTTAAAAAGACACATTTTAGAGAACAATGGGTAGATTCTTTCACGGTGAACCAAGCTGTTAACATCACATAACACGTGCTTTTGGTATAAGGTCGCATTTTGCCTCTTATATTGAGGGCCTGACGGTTTGGTGTGAGAGATCACACGCAGAGAGCCAGGCAACAGAATTCAGCTTGTAGGCAGCCATAGTAATCCAGAGTCCTTTGGCTTCTTCATAACATAACATGTGGGAATGGTTTCAAACAGCAGCACTTCCTGTCCCATACCAAGCACCCATTGGGTTGGCCATTTAAAAGGAGGGGCTGAACTGGCCACGAATGCATCCCAAGTCTTCAGGGCAAATTAATCTTGAAACATGCTTGCTTTTAAACCACGTATTATATTTACAAAGGTACACTCACCAGAGGTGCCTTCTCCGGGTTCGTGGTCTGTGAGCCTGCCTTGGGATGGTTCAGACGGTATTGGCTCCAGGATGATAAACAGTTCCTGGCTGTCGGGGAGAATGGTTTCTCCACTTTCCTGCTGTGCTCTCTCCTCCTCCTCCTCCTCCTCATCTTCCTTGTCCCCAAAATCCTCATACCTGTTGCGTGCAACTCCCCCCTTTAAGGTGTCCATGGAAAGGGGTGGGGTAGTAGTAGGGGCACTCCCTAGAATTGCATGCAGCTCATCATAGAAGTGGCATGTCTGGGGCTCTGACCTGGAGCGGCAGTTTGCTTCTTTGGTAGGCTTGCCTGAGCTCCTTAATTTTCATGCGTCACTTCTGCGGGTCCCTGTTGGAGCCTTTGTCCATCATGCCCTTGGAGATTTTGGCAAATATATTGGCATTTCATCTTTTGGAATGGAGTTCTGATAGCATGGCTTTGTCTTCCCATACATCAATCAGATCCAGTACCTCCCGCTTGGTCCATGCTGGAGCTCTTTTGTGATTCTGGGACTGCATGGTCACCTGTCCTGATGAGCTCGCCACACTGGCCAAACAGGAAATGAAATTAAAAAGTTCCTGAGGCCTTTCCTGTGTACCTGGCTAGCGCATCTGAGTTGAAAGTGCTGTCCAGAGTGGTCACAATGGAGCACTCTGGGATAGCTCCTGGAGGCGATTACCATCAAATTGCATCCACACTACCCCAAATTTGACCCAGCGATGTCGATTTCAGCACTAATACCTTCGTCGGGGAGGAGTACAGAAATCAATTTTAAGAGTCCTTTAAGTCGACAAAAATGGCTTTGTTGTGTGGATGGGTGCAAGGTTAAATCTATCTAACGCTGCTAAATTCGACCTAAACTTGTAATGTAGACCAGGGCTTAGACTGAACCATGAGACATCAAACTAAAAAAACCCCAAGCCACTGGAAACCAAACTGAATCTAACAATGTTAAACTATAAATGTAACAGTAATGTATAATAGTATAATAAACCATTAACATATACTTTTTCAATATTATGTTCATAGCATACACATAGAGAAGTTAAATAAAAACCAATACTCTCACTGGAAGGTTGCAATGTAACACTACTTTATTTCTTAAATTTCAGACCACCACCACCACCACCACACAGGAACCCAGATCCAGAAAGAGAGAAAGCAGGCTGCTCCTTAAAAACAGAGACAACTCACCTCAACTTACTACGAGCTGTCTTTCTACACATGCTCCCCTATAGAGCCCCAAGTCTGCAAGCAGGACCTGGAAACCCCTTAAATTAAAGTGACACACTACAATTTCAACATAGTTCTTAATACCCCATAATTAACATGAACAAACTTAAAATTAGAGCTGGTTAGAATGTTTTCAACTAAACATTTTTTTCATTGAAACATTTCATGGAGATATTTCAGTTTTGATGGGAAGTTTCTGAGCATCAAGGTGGACTCAGTCACTCCCAGAAAGAGAAAAGGATTGAAAACTTGACCTTTTTAAATTATATATGACAATTCCATTTCTTGAAAACATACACAAGGTTGTAGTTTTGTTGCAATGCAGAATGAGAAGAAATTTTAAAACCCTGCATGTTCTAGCAAAAAGAATTGTCATTCTTTGGACAACTGTACTAATAATACAAGCAAGGGTCCAGATTCTCTGATATAATCCAGCCCCTTTGAGTCACTAAGGTCCTGCAAAGAGGCTTGATTCTGGTCATAAATGACTAGTGACAAATTCTCCTGACAAAAGGGAAACTTTTTGGAGGTGTAATCACAGCAGATACGGTTCCAAAGGCAGGTGTCTCTGTGCCTGCTGGTGAGAAGAGGTTGATGGAGAGGTGTGTTGAGTGTGTGACAAGGAGCATATCAGAGTGAGGTACAATTTATTAGTTTATTCAAGCTGGGGAAAACTGAACCATTTCAGTAACAAAAGATGCTATAACTACTTAGCTGAAATATTTAACCTTGAAATAGTCTGGGATGAGCTAACAGACTCATAAGACCTTACGTTCACAGTCCCAGTGATTATTGGGAATTTGAGATTTTCTCCATAAACATACAATAAAGCCCGTTGCCAACTCTGTCCACATATCTATTCAGGGGATACCATCATAGGGCCTAATCACATCAGCCACACT
Organism: Dermochelys coriacea; assembly: GCF_009764565.3. NCBI lineage: Eukaryota > Metazoa > Chordata > Testudines > Dermochelyidae > Dermochelys > Dermochelys coriacea. The sequence continues at coordinate 62,917,993 of NC_050075.1, read as the reverse complement.
ATCAGAGGCTCGTTCACCTGCGCATCTACCAATGTGATATATGCCATCATGTGCCAGCAATGCCCCTTTGCCATGTACATTGGTCAAACTGGACAGTCTCTACGTAAAAGAATGAATGGACACAAATCAGACGTCAAGAATTATAACATTCAAAAACCAGTTGGAGAGCACTTCAATCTCTCTGGTCACTCAATTACAGACCTAAGAGTCCTTCAACAAAAAAGCTTCAAAAACAGACTCCAACGAGAGACTGCTGATTTGGAATTAATTTGCAAACTGGATACAATTAACTTAGGCTTGAATAGAGACTGGAATGGATGAATCATTACACAAAGTAAAACTATTTCCCCATGTTATTTCTCCCCCCCACCCCACCCCACACTGTTCCTCAGATATTCTTGTTAACTGCTGGAATTAGCCTACCTTGCTTGTCACCATGAAAGGTTTTCCTCCTTTCCCCCCCCGCTGCTGGTGATGGCTTATCTTAAGTGATCACTCTCCTTACAGTGTGTATGATAAACCCATTGTTTCATGTTCTCTGTGTGTATATATATAAATTTCCCTTCTGTTTTTTCCACCAAATGCATCCGATGAAGTGAGCTGTAGCTCACGAAAGCTTATGCTCTAATAAATTTGTTAGTCTCTAAGGTGCCACAAGTACTCCTTTTATTTTTGCGAATACAGACTAACACGGCTGCTACTCTGAAACCTGACAGTAAGGAAATGATATTGATGGGACAGTTGTTAGATTAGATTTTAGTGTAGTAGCACCATTCATGCCCCAATTTTTAGAGATTTACAATGACACCATTATAATTCTCACTGCTTTTAAAAGCATGATTTTTTTAAAAAATGGTCTAACTTGATTATTTGATGTAAGGGCATTACAAAAAAAATACATTAAATATCTGCATTTGATTTTTTGATCTCATAACTATACACATACACACTAATTTTGGGCAGGTTTGTAATATATAATTTACAAGTTTTTAATGTCAATGAGAGTTAGGCACCTAGGCACTTTTGAAAATCCCACTAGGTGTCTATCTGCATCTTTAAGTGGATAAATATTTTTGAAAATCTGGTTTCTAGTGCTATATGAATGACAAATGCAACAGCTCATGGAACATGAACATACCCACAAGTTTCGTAACAAAAGGTTAAGACTATGTGGTTCAAACCCTTGCATTGTATCATTCATTTTCAGCTGCCCAGCATCACCTTTAGAGGAAATTGGATTGGCTCAGAGGACTGAGACTTTCACCTTGACTATTAGCAGGGCCAATCAAAGAGGGGGCCAGGAGGGCCATTTGGCCTGGGCCTCAAGCTCAAAGGGGGCCTCTGATTTAGACACTTGTTAATTTTTTGGTATTTGATAAGTTTTGCAACTTGTTTTTATGCAGATCCCTATCGGACCAAAATGTGACATACTCTCAGTTTAGAGCTGCAAATTTAAGCAAAGAGATGTGATTTGCTAAAAGATTTTTTTTTGTTAACTAATATAGATGGTCATATTAAAGAGTTTAAAATGTTCATAAATATTAAAAAAAATATCGGTTCTGATGGCACAAGATTAGACCATGATGAATGTATCCTCTCAGATCAGCTGATTATATGAACAAAGCACTACTAGTGGCTGGTGTTGGACCAAGTGTATGCTGAAAGATAGAGAATTGTTACATTTTAGTGTCTTTATAGTTTTACATCTAGTTGACTAAGGAATTATTTATGTGTGAGAATTCCTCATTATCTTCATATGGTAGTTAAAGGAGGTGACTGGTTGGTTGGCTGAGCCCTAGCTTGGTCATCAGATTCATTATAGGCTTTCGTAGTCTATAGGCCCAGATTCATGGTTAAAATTTGTGAGGACAATCTTGTACAGTGAGTTTCATGAGGAGAAAATTGAATTTTTTGGACATAATCCCTCTGTCTGTATCCATGTATGTGTTTACTGTGTGTGTGCGTGTGTGTGTTATCCCTTCATCTTCAGCTCAGCCTGTTATATTATACCTTGCAAGCTTGAGTTTTTATTCAGTGATAAGGATAATAACCTGTTTCTTTGTATTCTTTATTAGTATGCCTTCATTTTAAGTCTTTTCAGCATTTGTGAACGATTCAGCATTTGTATACGTGTTTACAGTAGAAGATTTCAAGTGTAGATAAGCTGTTTATTTGCAGCAGAATATTTCAGGTGTGAATAAGCTACATATTGTCCAGATAGATCACTATGAAGAGGAGATTTGAAAGCAGTGCAAGCAAGAGATGACTAAAACAACTGAGTGAAGCAGCAGCTAAGAACTCAAAGCCAATAACTGCACTTCTCAAACCACTGGAAAACACACCTTACCCAACAAACAATGCTACAGATAATGAAAACTCCGCAACTGCAACAGATATTTCAATGCCAATACCTGAACATTTGGGGGGAGGGATAGCTCAGTGGCTTGAGCATTAGCTTGCTAAACCCAGGGTTGTGAGTTCAATCCTTGAGGGGGCCATTTAGGGATTTGGGGCAAAAATTGGGGATTGGTCCTGCTTTGAGCAGGGGGTTGGACTAGATGATCTCCTGAGATCCCTTCCAACCCTGATATTCTATGATTCTTATGATTCTATGATTCTATGAGGACAGTCAAGAAAGAGATTTGCCAACAGTAACAGATGCAGCATAAGATCCTGTGTACAATCAAGAAACTCAACCGCAACAGAAAGATGTAGATCTTACACAGCAAGAGCAATTCATGAGTACTACAGGTTTGACTATGACATTGGAATTATTGACAAGAGTAATGCTGCCGAAATGCAATCTTTTCTTCAAAATTATTTGTTTTGAAATTTCAAGTAACATTCTACAAATGCTGATAATCAAGCTTTCCCTACTTGTCTGTTGACAAAAACTCTCCCAAATGGTGAGACCTGCACAAGAGACTGGTTATGCTGGAGTATGGAAAAAACAAATCTCTGTAATGTGCACCCTGCTTCATTTTGAACAAAAGTGCTTCAAATACATCAGTTCTTTCTGATCAATCATGATGGAGCATCAACAGAGATTGGGGGAAGATGAAAGACGTAATATCATGACATGAGAGCTCAACGTCACACAAAGAAAACTATGTTGCATGGAAATCAGCCAATAGGGCAGCATCAGCTGAAAGTTCAGTTGAGAATTTATTCTTGGCTGAAGTCTCGACAGAAACTAATAACTGGAAGAAACTTCTTGAGTACATCCTAAATGTCATCCTTTTTCTTTCTGAGCAGGAATTGGATTTGTTTGGTTCCAGTGAACATATTAGTGATTGTGCAAATGGAAACTTTCTATGCATAGTTGAGCTCCTCAGCAAATATGACCCACTTTTATCAGAGCATGTTAAATGTGTTCGAGAATTGAAAGAGTCAAAAGTGCATGCAAGTCCATTATCTCTCCACACGCATACAAAATGAGTTTATTGAGCTATGTGAGTCATTCGTACAAACAACAAATCTTGATGAGATTCAAAATGCCAAGTAGTTTTCAATCATTGTTGATGCCACTCCAGATTGTTCTCACAAGGAACAGACTACTATGGTTATTCACAAAAAGAAAAGGAGGACTTGTGGCACCTTAGAGACTAACAAATTTATTTAAGCAAAAGCTTTCGTGAGCTACAGCTCACTTCATTGGATGCATTCAGTGGAAAATACAGTGGGGAGTTTAATATACACAGAGAATGTGAAACAATGGGTATTACCATACACACTGTAACCAGAGTGATCACTTAAGGTGAGCTATTACCTTAAGTGAGAGCGGGGGAGAAAAAACCTTTTGTAGTGATAATCAAGGTGGGCCATTTCCAGCAGTTGACAAGAATGTCTGAGAAACAGTGGGGGGGGGGGGAGTAGAATAAACATGAGGAAATAGTTTTACTTTGTGTAATGACCCATCCACTCCCAGTTTCTAATCAAGCCTAAGTTAATTGGATCCAGTTTGCAAATTAATTCCAATTCAGCAGTCTCTCATTGGAGTCTGTTTTGAAGTTTTTTTGTTGAAGTATTGCCACTTTTAGGTCTGTAATTGAGTGACCAGAGAGATTGAAGTGTTCTCCAACTGGTTTTTGAATGTTATAATTCTTGACGTCTGATTTGTGTCCATTCATTCTTTTACGTAGAGACTGTCCAGTTTGACCATGTACATGGCAGAGGGGCATTGCTGGCACATGATGGCATATCACATTGGTAGATGCGCAGGTGAATGAGCCTATAATGGTGTGGCTGATGTGATTAGGTCCTATGATGGTGTCCCCTGAATAGATATGTGGACAGGGCTTTGTTGCAAGGATAGGTTCCTGTGTTAGTGGTTCTGTTGTATGGTGTGTGGTTGCTGGTGAGTATTTGCTTCAGATTGGGGGGCTGTCTGTAAGCAAGGACTGGCCTGTCTCCCAAGTTCTGTGAGAGCGATGGGTCATCCGTCAGGATAGGTTGTAGATCCTTGATGATGCGTTGGAGAGGTTTTAGTTGGGGGCTGAAGGCGATGGCTAGTGGCGTTCTGTTTTTTTTGTTGGGCCTGTCCTGTAGTAGGTGACTTCTGGGTACTCTTCTGGCTCTGTCAATCTGTTTCTTCACTTCAGCAGGTGGGTATTGTAGTTATAAGAATGCTTGATAGAGATCTTGTTTGTCTCTGTCTGAGGGGTTGGAGCAAATGCGGTTGTATCGTAGAGCTTGGTTGTAGACAATGGATTGTGTGGTGTGGTCTGGATGGAAGCTGGAGGCATGTAGGTAGGAATAGCGGTCAGTAGGTTTCCGATATAGGGTGGTGTTTATGTGACCATCGCTTATTAGCACCGTAGTGTCCAGGAAGTGGATCTCTTGTGTGGACTGGTCGGTCCAGGCTGAGGTTGATGGTGGGATGGAAATTGTTGAAATCATGGTGGAATTCCTCAAGGGTTTCTTTTTCATGGGTCCAGATGATAAAGATGTCATCAATGTAGCGCAGGTAGAGTAGGGGCATTAGGGGACGGGAGCTGATGAAGCGATTTCTAAGTCAGCCATAAAAATATTGGCATACTGTGGGGCCATGTGGGTACCCATACCAGTTCTGCTGATTTGAAGGTATACGTTGTCCCCAAATGTGAAATAATTATGGATGAGGACAAAGTCAAAGTTCAGCCATCAGGTTTGCTGTGACATTATTGGGGATATTGTTCCTGACAGCTTCTAGGCCATCTTTGTGTGGAATGTTGGTGTAGAGGGCTTCTACATCCATAGTGGCCAGGATGGTGTTTTCAGGAAGATCACCGATGGACTTTAGTTTCCTCAGGAAGTCAGCGGTGTCTCGAAGATAGCTGGGAGTGCTGGTAGCATAGGGCCTGAGGAGGGAGTCTACATAGCCAGACAATCCTGCTGTCAGGGTGCCAATGCCTGTGACGATGGGGCATCTAGGATTTCCAGGTTTATGGATCTTGGGTATCAGATAGAATTCCCCAGGTTGGGGTTCCAGGGGTGTGTCTGTGCGGATTTGTTCTTGTACTTTTTCAGGGAGTTTCTTGAGCAAAAGGTGTAGTTTCTTTTGGTAACCCTCAGTGGGATCAGAGGGTAATGGCTTGTAGAAAGTGGTGTTGGAGAGCTGTATTTTTGCGAATACAGACTAACACGGCTGCTACTCTGAAACCTATGCTTATTCAATATGTTAACATTGTAGACAGCTCAAAATTTTCAATTGAAGAAGGGTTTATTTTGTTTGATAATTTCACTAGAAAAACTGGAAAAGGAATTGCTGCTTGAGTACTAGCAATTCTAGAAGGTTTTAAGTTATATTGTCAAGTCTGCATTGGTCAAGCCTATGACAATGGATCTAATATGCCTGGGAAGTACAAAGTTGTACAAGCAGTTCTGCCTGAGTGTAATTCAAACTGTATTTTCTCCAGCTGTGGAAGCCACACACTAAACCTTGTAGGTGTTGACTGTGCTGAATCATGCAAGGAGGCAATTACTTACTTTGGAACTGTTCAGCAAATGTACAATATCTTCAGTAGTAGTCCAGAAAGGTGAGGAATTCTGAAGCAATATCTTCCTGTTCCATTACATGGGATGTCCCAAACTCGATGGTCTGCATGTATTGATGGTGTTCAACCAGTTAGCAGCATTTGAATTCAGTGAGAAAGGCTTTCAAATGAGCTTGAATCTCTCAATCTCACTGCGCAGGCTCGAACTGAATTTCAGTCTATTCAGAAGCACATGTCCAAATTTGAATGCATTCTGATGTCATCTTTGTGGATGAAGCTACTTACAATGATCCACCAAACAAATCTGGTAACTGAAGCACACAACGCTACACTTGATGTTGAGAGGGATAACATTGAAAGTCTTATCAATGACATTCAACAGATTTGTGAACAATGGGATGTGATCCTGACTGAGTCCAAATTAGTAGTTCAGAATATTGGCGTTTCATCAGAATTCTCCACCAATCACAATTTACCTACTGAATCTGATGCTGAGCAGCATTATAGGGTCAATGTCTTCCTTGTCATTGACTCGATTCAATCAGGTCTTACAGGTCGATTTGAGTCACTGTGACTAATTTGTACCCTTTTTGGGTTACTTTGGCAGTTCAACAGACTGAGTAATGAAGCTCTACTTTCTGCAGCTGACCAATTTCATCAACAGTACAACAAAGAAATCTCAAAAGATCTCAGTGATGGAGTCCTCTTCCTCAAACGAATATATTCCACAAACTTTAAATTTGATTGCAAGCCAAAGGAATTGCTTCAATAAATACTTGAACTTGGACTTTCTCGGGTGTTTCCTAATATCACAATTGCATTCTGTATTTTTGTCAGTTTGCTAGCATCAGGGGCTTCAGGTGAATGCACCTTCAACATGTTGAAGCAGGTAAAGAACTATCACTGTTCAACTATGGGACAAGAGCATTTGAATGGGTTAGTCATGCTTAATATCAACTGTGACATTGCATGAAAGCTAGATTTTCCCTCAATAATTAGTGCATTTGCACAGAAAAAGGCTAGAAAAGCATTTGTTAAATAAAAAAAAATTCAAATTATGTCTTTTTTTGGTGCCTTATTTTGTTTTCATGTGTCGTCATTTTTTATTTTTATTTTGAGGGGCCTCAAAAGCTGGAAGTAGCCCGGGCCTCTCTGGACCTCTGAGAGGGCCTGGCTATTAGTCCAAATTTGACCCGAGCTATAAGTTAACAATGTCTCATAGATAGACCAATGACTAATTTCACAGAAGCTATCAAGGTGTAATGAAAAGATGTTCACTTCACACAACCACTACCCTTACTAGCACTATTTTCACCCTTGCTATCAGTGTGAACAGAGAGGCCACAGGCTGAATGGGTATGTATGTTGAACTTGTCTTCAACTTCCAGGGGTCATTTCACTAGGCCAGTTGAACAACACTGAGAAAGCATTGTAAGGAAGATTGTGCTGCTGTTTTAAGAACAGAGGGAGTTTGGGTTTGAGAGCTGTCAAAGCCAATAACCTTTGATGAGAACTAAATTCAGTTTGAAAAGATTATTAGTTTTGCTGATTTAAAAAAGACAGTATTTTGATTACAGGGAATTTCATAAAATTGAACTGAACTATACACTGAACATCTCACTTGTCCACCAAATCATCTGAAAGGTAACAATTTACCTGTTTTGCTCTATAGGAGAAATGTTTTGAAGAACTACAATTAAAGTCTTTCCTGAATATTTGCAAATGTAAGTATAATGAGGATAAAGTGGTATATTTCTCATGCCAGATTCACACTAGCTGTTCTGCACTATGCTTGCAATGCAAATCGTGTATTGCCCATCATCTGTTACAACATTTATTTGTATGCAGATGTGGAGACACTTCTTGGGATTATGCAAGTAAGTGCAAAAGAACTGAGTATCCACAGGCAGTCCAATTTTTGTATTTGAAACTTTATGGGAGTATTAGAGCAAAATATGTTGATGAACATAAGTATGTGAAATACAAATGATATCTTGATGTCAGCTGTATCCATATTGGATTGTTCTTCCTTAATCTTGTGCTTCTGAAAGTTGATGGCTTGACAGCCATGGCTATTGAAAGATCTCTAACTTTAAAACAGTGTTCAACAGAAGAATAACTTTCCCTATGCCACCAGAATTGACTCTGACATTAAGAAAACAAACTGAAGGAAGTTGTTTTTTCATGCTTATTCAATGTTGACCCTGTAGCGATGCGAAGGCTTGTCACCACAACACCTCCTGCTGGTCATCTTGGGAATTAGCTCTCCAGCATATGGAGCGCCTCCTCCTGGCCGGTATCTCGCCTGCCGCTGGCCTCCATGTCCCTCTTGGACCCAGGTGCCCCTTTACTTTGGGGTGCTACCCCCTAGTAGTGCCTTCATACTCTGGGTCTCCCCTACGTGGGGAACCACCAACCCTCTATCCCCACCTTGCCTCAGTGGCTACTGCCAGTCATCATTCAGCCCCTGCTCACTGGGGAAGACTGCAGTCTAAACCACTCATCATTGGCATGGGGGGGGGAGGAGGAGTTGGACTGGCTGCCTTTGCAGGCTACACCTCTGCAGCCCCAGTACCTCTGTAGGCCTTGCACAAGGCCTGCAGCCTGGGGAGTTTCCAGGCTGGAGCTCCCCAGCTCCTCTTGCCTTTCCCAGCACTACTCTACTCAGGTGCCCTTCTCTCTCTACAGCTACAGAGAGACTGACTTAGCTCCTGGCTCACAGCCCTTTTATAGGACCAGCTGTGGCCTGAATGGGGCATGGCCCCAGCTGTGGCTGTTTCCCCAATCAGCCTAGCCTTTTCTCTTAGGAGTGGGGTAACTGCCCCACTACGGGCCCCTCAAGAGAGGGGGCTCAAAACCAAATGTAATAGGATATGGACACTCATGAATTAGAAATTGAACTGTCCTTTGGCAGAAGTGTGGAGTAGGCAAAGAAAGGAAGAGACAAAGTTTCATGTGAAGATGGACTACAAAGAGTTCAAGATCGTTTCTACTTCCCTGTGGGTTCCCCCCCCCCATTATTTGTGATATATGAGGGGCATGAAGGGAGGGGTTTAAGGTTATTTTTGTATTTTTTGTCCTTCAGAAATATTAGGAATGTCAAGTTGGTCATTCTTGGATTTGCTTGAAGTCTCAGATCATGTTTATAGAGAGCGCTAGCAACTTAATTGAAAAGATGGAGGTCCTGAAGTTTCAGGGGAAAAAAAGTCCTTTAGCCAAAAAGTTAAACAGGCATTAACAAAAGCAAAACAGAAGCGTTTCAAAGCTACTAGATATATTTTAAAGCCCTTTGCCCTTCAGTGACACCATTTTCACTCTCCTGATTCTTTGATGTTTTTCTTTCATTAATTAAGTGCTCTTGCTCTCTCTCACACACACACCCCTACCTTAAATAACTACTTAAAACTCAAAACCTCTGACCATTTTCATCCATTATGAAGAAATAATAAAGGGCACGACCCCAATTCCCCCACCACACCCTTTGCAGGTGACATTTAAAAATGTCTTCCACAGAAGATATTTGTTTCCTAGAATTCTTTCTGAAGGAAATGGCACTCTTTTTCTCTTGCCATTTCAAAGCTTCTTGGTATGTTCCAATGGCCCCTGTGTATCAGTGCATCAGATTCCCAGGTTATAAAGTACTGTTTTTGAGGAACACTTTCTTCCCTTTTAGTTCAGATATGGATTCTTTATACTTGTAAGAAAAAATAAAAAATTGTAAATGCTACTGTTAGCTCTAATAAGCATGTGGCATGTTGGCAAACACAAAAGCAAAATACACCTCTGCCCCGATACAACGCTGTCCTCAGGAGCCAAAAAAATCTTACCATGTTATAGGTGAAACCGCGTTATATCAAACTTGCTTTGATCCACCGGAGCATGCAGCCCCGTGCCCCCCGGGAGCGCTGCTTTACATCTGAATTCGTATTATATCAGTTTGCATTATATTCGGGTAGAGGTGTATATGCATTGGGAAGGAGATAAAGTACGATTTATTTTGCAAGCAATTTAAAAGCCAACTTCAAAAGCCAAAGGATCTGAAATGATTAGATTACTAAAGTGCAAACACATAGAATAACTAAATAACTTTTAGACAGCTCCATTAGTGTTAACAAATCTAAATTTTGACAGTTATTGAACACCATGAAAGTTCACATTATGTAATCCAAGAGTTTTTGGATTTTTTAGTATAAAGTCTATAATTTTAAGGCACTGAAAATTTTCCTTGTTCAATTATCCTCAAAATCAGTTATATTGAGTGCTATGCATTTTGGAAGGAGGGAGTTAGGTTTTTTTAATTTTTATTTATTTATTTTGCTAAAAGGCTTGGTTTCCTCTAAGGCTTACAAAACATCTTAGTTTTATAGTTTTTTTTTCTGGTGGGGGAGATTTCCTGGGATCAAAATATCAAATTGCACAACGCTGTCTGAGAATCATGTAAGGATGGATGGTGCCCTGTGTGGGGAAAATTCACTTATAAGGGCCAGGAAACACAAGATGTTTAAACTTCTGATTTTTGCAACATATCATTTGATAATGAAGGGTGGCAGCATACTTTAGCCCCACCTGTCTTCAGGAAGGTCCCAGGATGCAGCTGGAAAATCAGCATGGTCTTATGGTGAAGTAACTTTTAGGCCTGGGGAAGCAGATCCAGTGGTTAAGGGCAATGGACTGAGTCTGGAGACCTGGGATCTTTTCTTTGGTTTCCAAGTGGCGAGCTGTGCAACTTTGGACAAATCACTTAATCTCTATCTATAAAATGGAGAAAATTATACTTACCTTCCTTGTAAAAGATTTTCAGTAGAGCTGATTGGAAAATGGAAGTTTTTCCATAGAAAATATTAACTTTTTGATGAAAAGTTTTGGCCAATTTTATTTTGTCAGAACACTCAAAATCTGCAGTTAAGAAATGTTACAATAGTGCCTCATGGGAGTTGTAATATAATGCCTCATTCCCCGATTCTCCTCTATGTATTGGGCTTTAAACTACACCTCCAATGATTCACCATGGTCTCCCTTCTGAGCCACCATGTTGTATCAGAGGAAAGAATAGAGGAAGAGGCACCCAAAGTCCAATTCCCGGGAGACACTACAATGGTATTTCCAAACAGAAGTTTTGAGTCAAAAAGTTTTAGCTTTTTCATGTGTCTGGTTTCTCAAGTCAATATTTTCTATGAGAATTTTTTTCACAAAAAAACCAAAACAAATTAGTTTGGTCAAAACCCCAGTTTTCCATCAAAAACAGTTTTGACAGGAAATTTTCAACCAGCTCTAATTTTCAGTTTTAGAGATGAGAAGTGTTACTTAGGACTGGATGGTTTCACAAGCAGCCTTCTCAGTGTTTTCATTTCCCTCCCTGGTGACAATCTCTCCCACTTCAGAGAACAACAGTATATCAGTAGAGGGACTAGGGGGAAGGGATTAATATGCCATAAAACTGCTAGAACTTCTCTTTTATGTTTTAAGACACAGTTTTACTGGATTTTTCTTCCTTCTCCTATCAGTTGTGTGGAGGGAGGTGGGGGAGGAGGAGCACAGAGTTCTATGTGCCTAATTCAAAATCTCAATGAAGTCAATGAGAGTCTTTCGAAAGCTTGTCTCTCTCACCAGCAGAAATTGGTCTAATAAAATATTAGTCATCTACCTGGTCTCTTCAATGTGCTGCTGTTCAGCTTGTGCTGGTGTGTGTCACTTCTATGTACTGTAATTAGCTTCCCCTGGGTAGTTCCACAGCAACACTGTTTTAGGGAATCAACCCACAGTTAAAGGGAAAAAAAACACATTTTCATCATAATGTATTAACAGACAAATTTACTTGTCTGAAGTTTTGCTGACCTAGTTGCTGTCCATTATTTCTTCACTGTTTTCATTAAGTATTGTTTATCAGTTTGGTCAGGGAAATATTGATTTAAGCTGGAGGTAAATTTTCTTATGCTATCTCCCTTGGACAGAAAAATAGAAAATATATTCTTTAAAAAAAAAAAAAGATAAAATTCTCTAGAGATTTAGAGAGCAAGCTGTGTATATTCAACAAAGCACTTGACCAGCTGAGGATTTAGTCGGTCACCTTCAAAACTCAAATGGCCTGATCCTCCACTCACTTACGCCACTTTAGAACTGGCATAACATTTATATCGGTGGAGTTACCTGGGATTCATACGGGAGTAAGTGAAAAGAGAATCAGCCCCAAAAAGTTTTCCTTTATTTTACCTCACATGTTGTCTTCTTAACCAGTTAAATCATTCCAGATGCAGCCTGTGAGTAGAGTTACCAATTCAGTTTTGCACTTCAGCTCTGAAAAGTTAAGCACATACTAACACTATATGGATTAAGTAGGTCACTGCTGTCTTAGAAAAGACAGTCAGTCATTTTAATGGAATAGCATCCAACAGCTGTAAGTACACTGGTATTGCAACAATAAAATATAGATTTTGAAGAATTAAAAAACTTGAGAAGCCACCTGATGGGCATGTAATTCAAGGGTATAAGGGCACATGCCTGGTCTTCCTTTTGCAGGCACAATTTATACCTGCTTTAAAAAAAACACGCCCGTATTTTTCCACCTATAGTTGAATTGCAGGCACAAATAGTGGTAGTTCTGCATGAAATAAACTGGTTAATAAGTTATTTGACAAATAGTATTCAAACCAATTTCACGTTTCTTTAAAATTAAATTATTGAATTAACCCTTTCCCCATTATTTACTAGACTTATTGAGGTAGTGAACATGCATGAATATTTTCAGGTACAATATGAATTTTCCTGATTTTCAGAAAAAATATTCACTTTTCCCCCCTCCAACTCTAATATCTGCCTAGCTACTTGACTGTGGATGCAAGAGAGGTAATTAGATGTCTAACATTTGAAAACTGGGTCAGGTCTAAGAAGGACAATCATACCACCACCACATCAGATACAGCCCTTCTTATCTATAGATCTCAAAACACTTTACAAAAGTTGGGATCATCTCTCTATTTTACAGACAAGGAAACAAGTAAGTTTTTAGACAAAGGAAACACAGTGGATTTAAATTTACTTAGATAAGGCGTTTGATACGGTGCCACATGGGGAATTATTAGTTAAATTGGAGAAGACGGGGACCAAAATGAAAATTGAAAGGTGGATAAGGAATTGGTTAAAAGGGGAGACTACAGCGGCTCATAGTGAAAGGTGAACTGTCAGGCTGGAGGGAAGTTACCAGTGGAGTTCCTCAGGGATTGGTTTTGGGACCAATCTTTTTATTACTGACCTTGGCACAAAAAGAGGGAGTCTGCTAATAAAGTTTGTGGATGATACAAAGCTGGGAGGTATTGCCAATTTAGAGAAGGACCGGGATATCATACAGGAGGATCTGGATGACCTTGTAAACTGGAGTAATAATAAGAGGATGAAATTTAATAGTGAGAAATGTAAGGTCATGCATTTAGGGATTAATAACAAAAATTTTAGTTATAAGTTGGGGATGCATCAATTAGAAGTAACGGAAGAGGAGAAGGACCTTGGAGTATTGGTTGATCACAGGATTACTATGAGCTGCCAATGTGATATGGCCGTGAAAAAAGCTAATGCGGTCTTGGGATGCATCAGGTGAGGTATTCCCAGTTGAGATAAGGAGGTGTTAGTACTGTTATACAAGGCACTGGTGAGACCTCATCTGGAATACTGTGTGCAGTTCTGGTCTCCCATGTTTAAGAAGGATGAATTCAAACTGGAACAGGTACAGAGAAGGGCTACTAGGATGATCCGAGGAATGGAAAAACTGTCTTATGAAAGGACACTCAAGGAGCTTGTCTTGTTTAGCCTAACCAAGAGAAGGTTGAGGGGAGATATGATTGCTCTCTGTAAATATATCAGAGGGATAAATACCAGAGAGGGAGAGGAATTATTTAAGCTCAGTACCAATGTGGATAGAACAACAAATGGATATAAACTGGCCATCGGGAAGTTTAGACTTGAAACTAGATGAAGGTTTCTAACCATCAGAGTAGTGAACTTCTGGAAAAGCCTTCCAAGGGAAGCAGTGGGGGCAAAAGACCTATCTGGCTTCAAGATTAAGCTCAATCAGTTTATGGAGAAGATGGTATGACGGCATAAAATGATTTTGGCAATTCATTGATCTTTAACTATTCATGGTAAATAGGCCCAATGGCCTGTGATGGGATATTAGATGGGGTGGGATCGGAGTTACTACAAAGAATTCTTTCCTGGGTATCTGGCTGGTGAATCTTGCCCATATGCTCAGCGTTCAGCTGATTGCCATATTTGGGGTTGGGAAGGAATTTTCCTCCAGGCAGATTGAAGAGGCCCTGGGGTTTTTTCGCCTTCCTCTATAGCATGGGGCACTTGCTGGAGGATTCTCTGCACCTTGAAGTCTTTAAAGCATGATTTGAGGATTTCAGTAGCTCAGACATAGGTGAGAGGTTTATCTCAGGAGTGGGTGCGTGAGATTCTGTGGCCTGCATTGTGCAGGAGGTCATACTAGATGATCATAATGGTCCCTTCTGATCTTAATATCTACAAATCTATGAATCTATTAAAGTAAAGGCACCAGGAAGAAAGTGACTTGCCCAAGATCACCCAGAAAAGCAGTGGTAAAGCACAATTTGAATTCAGGTGTCCTGAGTCCCAGTCCAACACAAATTGGTAATCCAGTGGATTTTTGTATGTGGGAGAAATATGAATTTAAATTCAATTGCATGTGGAAAAAAGTGGGCTTTTTCTTTTTGTCCATAAACTGCACCCCAAGCATGGAGACCAGTTCTCAGACGGTCTGAAAATATATCTCAAAATCCATAGTCCATCGATGAGGATTAAAATATAAAGGAACCAGGCCAAAGGAGATAAAGTGTAAAATTTTCCAAACACATCATCATCACTGAAGCACCTAAATCACTTTTGAAAATGGGATTTAGGGCCCTAAGTAATTGAGAGACTTTTCAAAATGTTACCTGAAGTTTATTTGTGATATTTTCAAGAAGCCTGCCAAGAATGAGCCTAGGTATCAACTATGGACACAAAAATCCAATAACTCATTAGATAACAGTACTGTAAGGGAATTGGTTCATTCCTAGGTGGAATACTCCAGGAAACTGGCTGCTCCTAATGTGTTTTGCAGGAAAGGTAGCTAGTCTGAGGATCGGAGCTGTTTTCTAACTGTATCAAGTTCAGCATCGTAATCAGTATCAGGAAAACAGTTGTCATGTTTCAGGGCACCAACATCCCACCTAAAATCTACATCAGTAATGAAGCTCTGGACAAGATGGATCACTTCTGCTATCTTAGCTCAACTCTAATCAGCTCAGTTAGCCTTGATAGAGAACTTGCTGCAAGAATTGGCAAAGCCTCTGCCAGCTTGGGCAAACTTACCTCACATGTTTGGAGCAAAAGTTGATAAATGGTCACCTTTGTGTTCAGGGTTATCAGGCTTGTGTCATCAGTACCTTCCTTTATGGCTGTGAAAGCTGGGTCACATACTCCAAGCAGGAGCAGAGACTGAACAGCTTCCACCTTCGCTGTGTTAGAAAAATCCTTGGAGTCACTTGGGACCAACAGATCATTAACAATAAGATTCTTGAGAGAACTAGCCTACAGTCTATGCAGACTATGCTGGACACTCAAAGGCTTTGCTGACTGGGACACGTGTAGAATACGTCTCAAGATCATCTGCTGAAGGGCAACTCAAGAACTATCCGCAATGCAGAGGAAGGCCAAAGTTGATACAGTGACAAGGCAAAGAAAGGTCTCAAGAAATTCAGAATTCCTACTGAAAACTGGGAAAACCCTGCCTACAAGCACTCAGTCTGGAGAAGCCAGGTCAAGACTTATGCAGTCATTGTGGAGAGTCAACAGACAGCCTAGGCTGAGGCCCACAGGTGAGCCAGGAAGCGGAATATGCACCAACCTCCATCTGGCGAGTGGACCTGTAGACACTGTGGGAAGGTCTGCTGCTCATGCATAGGTCTCTTCTCCCTCACTACCGTCAAGCACCATTGACTGACTAACTTTGTTGTCTTTCTTTTCATCTGTCAAAATTCTGGATGGCCATAGCTAGTCTGAGGATCAGAAATGCTTTCCAACAGTGAGGAGGACCAGAAGACTTTTTAGGATGAAATCTTAAATTCACTCTACCTGATCTGCTCTTCTGCTGCTGGAAACCCTCACTGATATTTCTCTGTGCAACTTCCCCCCCATGGATACCAGGTCTTCACTTCACTCAGGCTACAGAAGAGCACTGGAAGGTGAGTTTGCGAGAATGACAAATTTAGGAGATTAGAGACAGATCCTTCTGAAAACTGGATCAGGTCTGAGAGGCAATATTAACTGGTCATAATAAGGAGTCTGACAATTTGATACACCAATGGATTATTGTATGTAAGAGAAATAAACATGTGGGTCGACTGCAGCTCTTTGCAGGGGAGTTCTGAATGGAGGGTTAGGATGGTGGAAGCAATGTGCTCCTTTTGAAAATGAAGAACGGAGGAATTAGGAATCTGGGCGGAGTGATGGAGCAATTGAAGAAGAAACAAGAGAAGGCTAAGAAACAGAGAAGATATAGACTGAGAATGAATAATGTTTGGTACATTATGTGACCATTTAGGCAATAGTGTCATATGCTTGACTGTAGTATAAACAACAACACCGCACAAAGCATGTTGGAAAAAACATGTGCACTACGGCTTTCTGAGCGCCCATTACTCGAGCAGATAAACAAGACTGCCATAAATTTCTGCACAGGATAAACATGAAGTGTTCGCTTTTATCTACACTCATTGGTTTTGATCATTGCATAGGTTTTAAATCCATTATTTAATACCTGATCACATGCTTACTGACTTTATCAATGAAAGATAGAATTTTTCTTCATATGCCAACCATAAACTTTCACTGGGATACATTTTAGCTTCCCCACCCAGCCTCCAATAACAAATTGATTGGAAGAAAGTGAGGTTGAAGATACTGTAAACAGTGTAGGATAAATACAGCAAAAATGAACTTTAAAACCTCCTTAGAAATTGTCATGGGCAACATGACATTCCTGTACTAATGCAGGAAAACCACAGAAGATCCACAAAATGAGCCAAATTTTGTGGGAAGGAACAGGCAGAGCCTATACCCCAAAGCCTATTTCCCCAAACAAAACTGTCTGGAGTGGCCATGCATGATTCCCATATTTCAGAGGTTCAGGCTGGAATTAGGGAGTTGACTCTGGAAGGATGATTCTCTGGGACTTCCTCCCGATGTAAGGCATTGTTGAGCAATACAGGAGGCAGTCACATTGAACCCATCTCTCTCACTTTATTTTGCAGCATTTCAGTTACATTTTCACTACTAGAAGGAGAACAAAATTGAACATTGTTTTATTCTGCTCCTGGCTAGAAGCATTATCTTGTGTGGAATCTGACTTCAGCTCAGGCAGAGTCAGAGACCTAACAGAATGACTTTGGAGAGACTGGTTGTACGATAGATGCACTGCATCTCTGCAAAAAATACATTGACCCTCTGTAGATAATAGCTGTTATTTTCCTATGTGGGGGTGGCGGGGACTGGTTACTCTTTCACATGCAGTCTATGGATGGAAATAAACCATTCCCTCCCAAGATGATGATTAGTGGAAATTGGACAAGTGGAAATTCACAGTTGCTGACCTTCTTGTGAGTTTTATTTTAAACAGCGGGACACAACTTGGCTTGAAGGTTTATGACCCTATAAAGATACCAATATGCATTCCAGTATCAACCTGTATAATTTTTCTTTTCATATTAGACTTTTCAAACAACTAATTTGGATGTGTCCTGCCTTTAGCTGATCACATCTTAGAATTGATGAAGCTGTACTATACCAGTAATTTAATACCACTGAACTCCTTCTGACAATAATAATTTGCAAACAGGCAGTTTCTGATACCCTTACTGACATGGCATAGTACCTTACTCCATGAATGGTCCCACTGAAGTCAATGGGACTACTTGTGGAGTAAAATGCTACTAAGCATGAGTAAATACGAGAAACAGGCCACAGAGAATGGCTTTCAACCTAAATCTAAGACAGATGCTATTTTTATTGGTTGCACAATTATATATGTGGCACCTGAAAATGTTTGAGAGGCCTCTCAAAACTTGTCACTTGCTGGATTTTCCAAACTTGATTATTAGTCAGATATGTCAGGTTTGCTTTAATGTTCTAGTCTCAATGCAGTCTTCTGACCTTACTGACCCTGTCCCCAAAATAAACATTCATATTGTAACCTCCTCTCTTGATCGTGGGTCCTGCTGTACTATTTCCATTCTATGGACAATGACACTATGGGAAGATTCTAATACCTACACTCACTCTCTCTACTAGTCCCACTGAAGTCAATGCAACAATTTATGGCATAAAGTCCTGCTCAATCTAAGTAAATGTCACAGGATTTGGCTCTATGTATGAGGAAGGGAAAGAATGGATACAGTCATTAGAACAAAACAGACAAGCAAAATACTTTTCAGTTACTATTAAATTTGAAGGTAGCACTGTCTGCCTGCATAGACCAGGATTAGAGGCAGTTTTGGTGATGCACAGTTTTATGATAGGCTGATCTCCTTTCAATGCTGCAAGCTACTTTTCCTCATGACTGCCAAAAGCATGTGGCTAAATTGTTCAATCCTGGAGATGTGATAAAGGGTTCCAGTCTCATGACAGCCAGTTATGGGACAGAAAATTTTAAAGCCATACTGGTATCAAAATAATGAAGGCTACCAACTGCTTAGTAGATAAAAGGACTAACCCTGCTAAGGGACTGAAAACAAGGCAATAAAACAGCAAACAAGAGAGGAAGAATTGATTCCTCCAAGGAGGCAAGAAATTGTTGTCAACAGGCCAAGAAAATAAAAGTACGTTGTTTTGCTTCTCTTTTTAATGGTATTTTAAGGGGTTATTTAGTGCTTTGGCATTTTTAAGAGGTGATATTCATTTAAGTGGCTTGTTAAAGGGTCATTGCCTGCAATATTTTATAAAGGCACTAAGTTGGACTGGTTTTATGTGGCTCTTAAAAGAACCATTGCCAATGATATTTTATGAAGGGGTAAAGCTGATTTTGTGTGGCTGTTCAAATGAATTGAATGCTAATATGGTAATTTATATAATATAAAGAAATATAGAATGTGGTTTGGGTTGCATGTTAAGAGCTCTCGTGGTTTTTAAAGGGACACAATTGGTTTTACAGTAAAACTGAGTTCAGATGAGTTGTCTTTTAATAATGACATGATGTTACTAATGTTTTTTTAAAAAGTGACTTTTAATTGCATTTTCTTCTCTTGCTTCAAGCAAGACACTTAACATGTCTGTACATTGGTATTCCCCATCTATCAACAATGTCACTTACCCACTTGTGAGACTAATTGGAAAATACTTTGGGATCCTCATTTTCAAGACATTATTTGTATGTGAAATATTACTGTTAGACAAATACACAAGAATAATGTGAATCATGTCCCTTCCTATTCACTATGCAAAAAACTTTCAAACATGCCAGGTTTCAAATGCAGGAGAACTTAGGTTATCTCTTATGCCATTGCTTGGACAGCAGAGAGGCCATCTAATGCATTATGCACCTCCATGATCTGTTCCAAACCAAATCTAGCATGTTAAGTAGGATGACAGCTATCTATTGATGCCATCCAGCCATTGTGTTTTAGGTCTTCCAGGGGATATTTTTCATCCTGCTTTCATTGGGTCAGGGTCTATAATGATTTGTGCAGAGAATTTTGTAGGCATTATAAGCAAACACTAAATTCACAAAGCTTTTTTTGGGGGTGACTTTTACACAGATGCCACCTCTGTTAAATGGTCCAAAACTTACTGTTAAAACTCTTTACCAGCTAAGCTCACTGTGGATTGGATCTGAATATACAAAATGCAAGAGATGCCTTCCTAGCTTGTCCATATAGTTTCAGGTTCCAATAATTCTTCAGCCAGCTCTTTTAAAACTCTTGGGCAGTTTATCAGGACCTGCTGAATTAACAAATGTGTAACATTAGTAGCTGCTGTTCAACATATTTCTGAGTTACTATTGGAAGGGAAAAAAGGTATCATTGTCATCAGATATGAATACATCATCCTGCTGTTTCCAAATACTGAACAGAAATACTTATTGGACTTATTGCCTTTCCTGAATTATTATTATTATTAATGATTCTAGCATCTATTTGTTGTAATTGACCAACATGTTGTGAGGATTCATTTTGTTTCTAATGTACTTAAATTCCTTAACTCTGCTGGCCTTTAATGTCTCCTTGGTTTTCTCTCTCTCTCATTTTGGGGGGGGGGCTTCTCTTATAAATTTTCTATAATTCCTAACTTCTCATTTATATTCATTGCTATCAATCTCCCTACCTGGTTTCAGTATTTCCAATTAGGTTGAATTTATCTTCATAAATAAGAAAATGCAATTCCTCTTATTTATTACCCAAAGTCCTATACTGATGCATAGACACTTAAAGAACTTCTCTTCATATCCTTCAGTGCCTTAATTATTTTCTCAACATCTTAATTTTGTTCTAAATGAATGCTCCTTTGTTCCTTTTCATTCTGCAAAAGTGTTGATCAATAAGGCAAAATTCCCATGTGCAGGAGATAGAAACAAAGTGTCAGCATTCTAGCTGGACCAAGACTACAGAGCTTACTCCTAGGAGAGCCGAGAATGATCTTAGCACTCACTGAATTTTCAACTAAATGCAAAACCCCCTCATTTATTTGATTTAGTTTTCCCTCAGAAGGTGTGTGTGTACTCTCTTTCTCACACAACCTAATCTATATATTAACTAGTAAATGCTGAGAAAATGTAAATGGGATATTATTGGGGTTTTTGGAATACTTGGAGCCAAAAGCACTTAGATAGATACATATTATTTATTGAACAGTACAGTAGTCACACAGGAGACCATTCAAACAAATCTCAGGGTCTTGTTAATCTGCCCTTGGAAATTCAGATGTGAAATTTCTCAAAATATTGTGCTACTTTTTAAAACTGATAATACTATACGTCCTTGTTTATCGATGAGAATATAATTGTATATTGAGTTGGTCAAAATCTAAATTTCTTTGGAATTGTGCACGAGCGACATGAACAGTTTGAAGAATCCTTTACTGTATTTTCTTCAATAAAGCTTTATAGGCTGAAACAAGCTGTATAAGCACAGATAAGAAATTGTAGACAAATGATAATTATATGGTTCATGAAATTAAGGGAATTTAAATAGAAAGTCAATATATCAAGTAGAGTTACATTTTAAAAATACTTAAGTTTGGAACTTGATACATCAATACTTGGTTGATACATCAATACTTAGTACACATGTTCAGCAGCTTCCTGATGATTATGACATTTACAGCATATATTTAATTTCTTAGTACCCTTGGTACCTCAAAGATGGTTAATAGTCCATTTTCCCTTAGTATTCCAGGTTGCCTTGGCTATACCTATTGTTGAGTGCACTCTAACCTACTTACCGAGGAAGATATGTATTATTGTAACAAAATGTCAACATTCTAGCTCTTTTCCACTAACCCCCCCACCCCCACTGGTGGACTTTAAATGGCATGTGAAAGGAGAAAAATAAATGCTAGAGTTACAGTCATAGAAGGGTGTGTCCCTCTTATTTTGAATCAAAGAAACCAGATATTTTCCTTCTTGGTGGCCTTTAGTAACTAATCTAAAAGCAAAATGATTTTCTTAAATATTTAATTTCATCAGCTGTGATCTTTCTGCTGCATTTCCAGAAGGTTTTTGTTCTGTTTTTTTTCCTATCAAAATACAGCCATTTTGATAATATTGAGTAGATAGTAAAGACTAATAGAAAAAAACAATGGGCATAGGTTATCTTTTATGCTCTAGTGCTTTCAAGTAGAGAAAGTTAACTGCTGTGCACAGCAGTGAGTGGAGTATTCATGCAGTGAGCAGCTGTCTACCTTGGAATAACGTGTGTTTAAAAATACCTTATGCTCCAGGTAATTTACAGTCCAATAAGCTTCAGCCGCTCTCAAGGACAAAGCTCAAGATATCAAGCTATGTACAGAGCAATTTACTGGTTTGTTTTAGGCAGAGCCCGAATGTCCAAACAGGTTTTTAGACAAATTAAAATTCAAAACTTTAGTATAGTAAATACAGAAGGGTTAGGAGTACAGTTGTGTTTCATGTAACTAGAGAGGACAAGGTATGAGCTCAATCCTGAGAGAAGTCAGAGGGCGTGAAGGGTGCTCAATGGTTAACAGATGTGCTCAAGCACCTCAGCCTGAAACCAACAAAATGTAGCCCACTTTTTAAGGAAGGTAAATGGGCCAGAGCCTCCACTCAATTTTGGCTCCTTTACACTGCTCTTACAGTGCAAGGGAATCCTGCAAGCCATTATAAACTACCAGCTGTGATTTCACTAGCATAGAGGAATCTCTAGTTTGTGTAGGAATGGCATCTTCCTCTCCACCCAGAATATATATCAGAGTTATAGTGGAGGGATGAGAAAGCCAGAGCACCACTGCTCTCCTGTTCTCCTCCACTGTAGAAGAGTCCATTGGAGGCTGTTACACCCAGGCAAATTTTAGATTATAACCTTAAAGCTGTTCTAACATGAACTAAGAGACAAACTGTTTACCAGCGAGTCCCAAGATTATGGAGATTAGGGAAGAAGTGGCATAAAGTCACCATTTTCCCCTCCACTCTTCAGTATTTAATTTGTATCTCTGGCATTTAGGCAGTAGAGCATACTTGCTCCCACAGAGCTTCATGAAGCTGATGGGATGACTCATTTTGCCAAATTTAGAAGCCTGTCGAAAACACCAAGTTCTAGATTTAGAACAGAATTAGAAAGAAAGAAAAAAAAGAAAAGCAAACCTAAGAGATCATATTAGGTGATGTAAATTGGCCAATTCTATTGACTTCCCAGGAGCTATGCTGAATTACATTGCCTGAGGATCTGGCTCACATTTTAAATTATATTATCCTCATAAAACTATGGATAATTTTGAAAATAAGTGTTGTGACACTGAAAACAATGGGTTGTTCCATTCTTGATTTCTGCGTACATATTTATGTAGAGTAACTGCTGGATTTTTGTTGTCTTTTTAATGCTCTGTCAAGTATTTCCCCAAAAAAATAGATGTTGGGGTTAGTCCAATTTTCCCCACCCTTCCGTAAACATATTTGTTATGGGAACTCCCACTGCCCATCCTCATTTTTCCCACCTAGAGTAAACAGAGTAATGCCCATCTAAATCAACTGAATAGTCCCTGGGGTGACCAGATACCAAGTGTGAAAAATTGGGATGGGGTAGTGAGTAATAGACGCCTACATAAGACAAAGCCCTGAGTATCTCTAAAATTGGAACATCTGGTCATCCTAGCAGTATGGACAAGTTCATACAGACATAAGCAGCTACATCTCTCCTGACTTCAATGGCATGGCATCCATAACCACTGGGGCTGAATTAGAACCAATAGGACTATTTACTAAGGTCCTGATCCAACACCCATTGAAATCAATGGAAAAAGACAGACTTCAGTGGGCCCTACACAAAGCAAAGTATAATTTGGCCCAGTATTCAAGATAGTAGTAAATGCATATGGGGTGAAATCCTAGCATCATGGAAGTCAGTGGTAACCCCCTTGCCCCCACCCCACCATTGGTATTAATGGCATCAGGATTTTATCCAGAGTATTTTATGGTATGTCTGTCTACATGGCATAAAAACACTTTGCACCAGAGCTGGGTTTAGAGACTGCAGCTCACATTACAGTGCAGCAAAATAAAGCCAGCCTACGGTTATACCATGTAGACTTAACCTTAGGGGTTCAGACCTGAGTTTTTGAGTATCTGAGTGCTAGATAAGCAGTCTTTACTCACATGTGTAATCATATTGAAGCTAATTGTACTACTCACAGGAGCAAGAACTCCCCATATGTGTAAAGTTTTGAAAAGACGATGCACTGTTAAAAAGACTCAAGTCTTTTTTAAATTCTCAATCCCTTTTACAATTCCATAGCCACTGAGCAAGCAGTAGACTTAATTTCTCTCTTCCTTAAAAGAGCACATCTCCAGTTGATTAAGGATAATGTTTATGGCATTGCAGTATACCAAGCAATAAAATTATTATTAGTTGACCACATGCAAAAGAGGAATGAAAGAGTAATTGCCTAAAAATTTATTGGTGTTTGATCTAATTAGGTGTTTGTAAATGATGGTTTCAAATTATTTTGGGGCACCCATGAATTAAAGATATTGGTTTATTGGTACTGAATATTCTATAGTTCATGCATTTTATGTTGTCTTTATATTGAATTAAATATGTTACAGATGTCAAAATGGGAAAATATTAATTTTTCTTTAAAAATACAAATAGTTTCTTTTTTTAAATTGTGTTATGAATGTAACCATCTACCAAAGTTTTAAAATACTGGCAAAAATGCAAGTGTGGTACAACTACAGTTGATTTTACTAGAACAGGTTTCAGAGTAGCAGCCGTATTAGTCTATATTCACAAAAAGAAAAGGACTACTTGTGGCACCTTAGAGACTAACAAATAAATTTATTTGTTAGTCTCTAAGGTGCCACAAGTACTCCTTTTCTTTTTACTAGAATAACCTTCATAGTTCAATCACCCTCTCCCCCCGCGGTCATTTCATCTGTATTTTTATGATGTATGGTCATGTAACACTTTAGGTGATAGACAATGGATATTTCTTAAAAAATACCTGGGAACCTCAGCTGAAACCTGAATACAAATGAAATATTAACCAAACAATTTGTTTAGTACAAAACACATTATAGATCACAATAATGAGCTCTGTGTTGCTGTTGTGAATATAAATCTGATATGACAACATGATTGACAACCACAGACTGTGTTAAAAATGTTGTGATGAAGCTTCAACCCAAGGATAATTTAAACTTTCTTCTCACTGAAAATATATTAACATCTATCTCACCCTCACTTGCCTACACATAAGGACAGATGTTACATTCATACAGGTGTTTTGGGGATGGTTTTCAAAATATCATCAACATATGGCAAAAAAGTCTGTGGTTTTTTGCTTTAAGCTTGATATTGTAATCTTAGAAGAAAAAGAATAATGGTTGCTGCATTGGGAGCCCAAAAGTTAATAAGGAGAAAGCCCATAAATGTTGTAAGAAGAGAACAGTAGACTGTAAGTACAAAGAATGACACAAAGAAACATAAAAGGCTTGATGGATGTAGGACACAATCGCTAATGTAATTCATATCCTACTCACAAAATTTGTGCCATCCTTTTTTATAATCTGTATTAAAAGAGTTTCATCTAGTTTTCATAATGAATTCTCTTATTCCAAGATGCAGAATTATACACTGTGTGGTTTCCAGATGCACAATGCACTCCCTTCTCCCATTTTCTGTTCCAAGATACACATCATTTTTCATTCTTGAAGTGAATTTATTTCTTCAATTTCAAGAGATAGGCATAGAAGTAGAAAGTACAATCCTTTCTTCATATTTGTCAATGTAGGCACTAATCTTGATAGTATCTTGGATATGGTCAGTTTTGAATAGTACTGAATACCCTATACTTCCACCTCTTTGTCCAGCTAGCTGAAAGAAAGGGGGCATTTCCCCTTTAAGGACTTCCTTACAATGGGTGGTGAGAAGAGAGAAAGTTTACGGGGATGGACAGGAGGGGCATGGAGCCATTGGGACCAGGTTAAGAGTCAGTAACTGCCCTGCCTTTCCAGCTGACCAGAAGAGAGAGCATGTTGAGGGAGATAAGGGTAGGAATGGGAAATCAGTGGCATTTCACATGTCAGGAGTCCAGGATTGGAACTTTAAGTTGAAACATGACCATATTTCAGAACATTAACTTCTTTTAAGTTAGTAAATATTTGAAAAATACCTTTAGTGTATGATGTCAAGCATAAAGGAATCTATTAAGACTAATATAATGGGAGGATGTATTAAAATTCACTAGCATGGAGGAAGGCTCATGAATTCAAAATAAAACCATTATTAAGGTGCCATAGACACTACCTCACCTTTGATATAAAAAAAGCGGGAAAGGCAGCTTCAGGAGAAAGGGAAGAAAAAAAACCCTGAGGGGCTTTTAGTTTCTGTTTTTTTAAATCTGAATAATTGGAAATGTTGAAAAATCATGGAGAATTAGGGAAGTTAAAAAAAAGTTATGGAAAACAAACCTAACTACTGATTTCAAACAAAAAAACAAAACCACACTCTGATGCTGGCAATTACTATCCCATAAGTCTACTTTTTTCCCTAGTTAAACAGACTAATCCTTAGGTATTCTGTTCTTTCGCAACTACACCTGCACCACTGCACTCATCATTGAGCAATTTATTAGCAGAAAGATATTGGAGGTAAAATTCAGAGATTATTATTTTGTATTACAGTAGCACCTAGAGTTCCCTGACTGGGGTTTCATTATGATAAACACTATACAAACATTCATGTGTGTCTTTATTGTAAGTCTTGGCAGAATCAAGGCCTAGGTTAATAACAGCAGGAAAGAGGTAGATGAGCCAAATAAATGGGTTGGGAATAGTATTGAACAGAGAGCAGGAGCTAAAATACATAAAATAAAGTAAGAGACAGTTAAGGGAATGAAAATAGTCTACAAATGTTTGATAGGTGAATTCTAGAGCTTGGGCCACATTCATATTTTTTGCTCATTTAGTTGTATAACTTGTATAAACTTGCACAAATTCAAGATATACCTTTTAGAGTCTGGACAGACTTTCAGGGAGGAATTTTCAAAAGCCCTGACCATTAAATTAACCCTTCTCCCATTAAAAGCAATAGTAAACCATTTTGGGAGCAGAGTGGGGCCAACTCTGAGTGCTTTTGAAAATCTTACCTACAGGTCATATACTGAAAAAGAGAAATGATCACAAACACACACAGAATTTATATACTAAAATACTTGATGAATTTTGGGGATATCAAAACTTCCTCTGTGCACTGTGTGAACTCTTATTTTTCCAACAATAGAGGTCAGTTTACTAATTGACTTTTCAGAATGAAGAAATGCCAGAACATAGTTTATTTGTGGAACAACAGTTTTTGAATTATACTACACAAAAGCTAAAAGAAAAAGAAATCAATTTTAAATCAATTTTCTATTTTGACACTCATTCTGTAACTCAAAACATGTTGAGATCATTTTCTAAATTCCCTGTAGCACTAAGATCTAACCACAACTGATTTATTTTAGAAGCATTGAAAAGTATATCAACCTGCTAAATATTGGGTAATTACAGCTCAGATCTCTAATGAACTACAGCAACCTTCACATTCATATGTATTGCTTACATCCACAGTTTTAGTTGTATTCAACCAATAGCTGAAAAGTACTCACCAGGGTTGTATGCATGTCAGGAGTCCAGGATTGGAACTTTAAGTTGAAACATGACCATATTTCAGAACATTAACATTCTTTTAAGTTAGTAAATATTTGAAAAATAGCATAAGTGTATGATTTCAAGCATAAAGGAATCTATTAAGACTAATATAATGGGAGGATGTATTAAAATTCACTAGCATGGAGGAATGCTCATGAATTCAAAATAAAATCATTATTAAGGTGCCATAGAGCCTACCTCGCCTCTGATATAAAAGAAGCAGCAAAGGCAGCTTCAGGAAAAAGGGTATTGATGTGCTGGTACAAATCAACTCATCTACAAACTGTTTAGACTGCACAATTTCTAAGTGTTCATCTTTAGGTCAAAATCCTCAGTCTTAATTCATGGAAGACTCCCATTAACAGGGAGTAACTGCAGGAGCTTTGTTTTATGCAGTTACACCAGCACAAACATGGAGTGGAACTCATTGAATCTGATTCAGCTGTGTAAGTCCTGGTGCCACATGAACACAGTTATTGGTATCTTCTTATGTTCAGACATATAATTACACTGTGACTACAGAAACTATATCCTCCTGTGCTGAGGCTAATGCTCTTATTTGGGTATAATATATATACTACCTTGCTAGAGTTTAAACCCTTCTATATTCATGCATATTTAAAATTTCCATGGGGAGGTGCAACCTTGATAGAAATAGCTGTCCTCTGCAATGTGCTTTTTTTAATCTCACTGAATAGGTTCATACAGCTGTGCTGATACAAATCAACTCATCTACAGCCTTTTTTTGCAACTGGCATTTCAAACTGCAACTTACAGATGTTTTATTAAGGAGACTTAGTCCTTCATTCAGCTATAAAACTGCTCCAACAAACTGTGCACAAATTTGATTAAGTCTTGTTAATTTTTTATCACCTTCTGGAAGCAATAGATTTAACCCTTATGGATAACAGCTCAGTCTCAAAACACAATGAAAAAATTAGCTGAAAGCATCTTATTCTGCAAAAATGTAATTGAATATAATAGTGAAATTAAAACAATCAGCAAAAAATATCTTTTTTGGAGCAATTTCACTATATGCAATAAGTCTCCCCAGATCTGTTGAAAAAATGGAAAGGTTGCATTTCTCCTCAGTGCGAGTACACAATGCAACGAGCCTTCTCTTTCTTTTAATTCTGAAATAACTCCCTGGAGTACACATCCCTCAGAGAGATGAGAACGGAAATGGAGGTGGTGTTAAAAGGACATCTTTTTTCTATATGTAATGAGTGGGTGTTCTGCAACAGGTGGCACCTTCCAAAGGGATGTGCAGTATGTGTGCACACCCAACACCCTACACTAGAAGGAGCTGCTGGAGAGATAATACAGAAGTGCTAGGTGTCATGCAAACAAGCAAGGAGAGACTCTCTCTACCCCAAACAGCTTACAACCTAATAGAAACAAACCAAACCAAACACCCAAACCACAACACCGATAGATAAAGGGAGAGGGACAGAAAGTCTACTAAGTTATTTTCCTCCCTCTTTCTTTTTTGAGGGGGAGAATAGGGTTTGGGGCAATAGCTGTTGGGTTAACAGGATCAAGGTGAGAGAGGAAGGATAGGATGACAGACAGAGAAGAGCATCAAGGAAATGGGTGGTGTGTCTGCCAGTAAAGAGACCATAAAGGAAAGCCAAACAATTGGTCAACAGAAAATAAGTGAATGCAATCTGCTAAAATCATTGGCATCTGGGGGCTATGACCTGGTGCCCCTAGAGTGGGGAGTTCTCTGTGAGTGACCCCCACCACACTGGAATCCAGAAAAGACAACAGCACCTCCTGACACAGACTTTCACACATTGCATGGACCATTTTTCCCTTTAAACCTGTTAGTTTCCTATCAGGCCTATTCCTTCTAATCTCTCTCATGAACATGCTGTATGAACGATAATGTACCAAATGCTGGTAGAACCCAAGCTTATTGTGACTGCATGTGTATAAATGCATGATTATATGGAGGATGATACTGGTCGTTTCATAGATGAGTTCTTGGAAAGTGACACAGCCACACACAAAATTGATACTACCAGTATCTAATAGCCTTGGAGCAAGTTGATTAAAGTTTTCTTCCTTTCCTCTCTTCTCAACTCATTTCATGCTGTTTTGTAAATTAAAGCTAGTGATAAATGGGGATTAGAGTGCTAATGATATTTAGAAATGTGTACAGAGTTAGAAGTGTCACAATACTCTGTTTATGCCTGTTTTGGAGTTCGAGATAATCACATTCTCCCAATTAAAAAAACAAAACAAAACAAAAAAAACATAAAAAGGACCTCCATTGTTGAAACCTCATCCTGACACAGACATCCAACATACCAAAATGTTCATCCAAAAGCTTCTCTGAATAAAATAATCTTATAGTGGGATCTGAATATGACCAAGCTTTGGCTCTGACTGAAGTCAGGGGAGTTTATATCAAAGGCAGAGGCTTTTAACTCAGGTTCTCAGAGAATTGCCTCTCATCAATCATGGAAAGACAACTTCCAGCTGCTGACAGCTGGGATGCCGCATCACACTGCATCTGTTGTGATGAGGCATACTACTAATCAATTTCTGGGCTCAAGCGGGTTAAGAAAGAGTCACAAGAATCAAACAAAATACATATTTAACAGTGTAGTTTATTGATGGTGCAATCAATGATAATGTAAGTGGCCATGTATAAACTACTCTTTGGGCTAGGCTAGGAGATCATTCAGATTCCATCCCAGCAGAATTCTTCTCCCCATCTTCCTGATTGGAGATTGTCAACGGAGACAAAAAAATTAAATGTAATGCTTTAATGGTTTCTGTGCTGTTCTTTAGGGAGTAACCCACATTTATTTATTTACAATATATGGAAGATGACTTGAGCATACTGAAGTTGAACACATTTGCTTACTCCACACCCATTCCAAAATCAAATTCTTCCACAAATAAGTCTATAAGCCCTAGATTTTTTTTCTGCTGACATTTGCGTACATTGCTGTTCTACAGCAGATGGCTGAAGAATCTAATCAAGAGATTTTGTACAAATCAACAAAAATCTTTGGCTAGGACCTGTAGTTATTACAAAAAAAATACAGAATCATATGTCCCCTCCCTATATCCCGAGTAATGTTCTGATGTGTGATGCTTGCACATCATTTTGTCAACTTGCACCATGCTACCGTAAATTCTTCACTGTGTCAGCAACTCTGTACTTAGTAACGCTCGAGGCAAGACTGCATAAATATAAGAGCCAGAAAGCAGGAATGGTAAATACACACTCCATTTTCTGATAATAATGTTGAACAATTCTTTATCCTTTTACTGCCATCTATACTCTTCCATTGCACATTCCCACCACCCTTAGGCCAGACCATGCTCCTGTTTCTGACCCACCCAGAGAAGTAATCAGTAGGTAAGGTGGTCTCAGCAAGGTTGTCTCAGTTATGAATAGCATAACAAAAGGAGGAGAGAGATGTTCTATGAGTTCTCTTCTCATGGACAGTTGTGAAGTGGTTTTCTATAGAAATTTAGAATGAAATCCTGGGCCCACTGAAGTCAATAGTAAAACTTCCATTAACATTGCTGGGGCCAGAATTTCTCCCCGATGCCAAACTTTCCACCTGGGGAAAATTTTTCTATCAGGCTTAGGCACCTCAGGATCCTATATTTTCACTTTACTTTTTCCAATATGTATATGAAGCTACTGGGGAGGCTAATAAAGAGGTATGGGTTACATTTTCCCCACCAATATGCTGACGACACCCAACTTTGTGTCTCTCTCTTGTCCAACTTGGACCATCAAGTGATATGTTCCTGGGTATGAATTATGGGTGAAAAGCTTTTCTGCAGTTTTGTAGTTTTACTGTCTGCTTTCTGAAGATAAATGGTTGCATTCCATTGGTTGCTTAAGGCTGCTGGAGTTCTTTTATTTGTATATTAGTGTTAAAGCTAGTGAGTGGTTATTATAAAAGTCGAGTTATTGGCAAGGCTCTCAGATGTTTTGTGGGGGTATTTTTTTTCATACCAAAGGTAAATAAATAAGTAAAATATAGTGGTTAAGCCTGTTAAAGCAACGGAGCCCTGATTCGGTGAAGCACTCAGCAAGCAGCATAGTTGAAGTGAGTGAGGGTGAGGGTAGAAGAGACTAGATACTCACCTGTTATATTTATACCTCATGGATTCTGAGCCCAGCTGAGGTTGAGCAGGCCCGGGGCCAACACCTGTGGCCTCTACAGCTTGGAAGGCCATGGATAAAACACAGTGAATGCAGCCCTTTAGGTCTACGCTACCCGGGATAATAAATATGCATAATTTATTTTATTTTATATTTTATTTTATTTTAGTTATGAAAGCTTTGTGGTTTATCCTTAGAAAAGAAGGGAAATTTAAATTGCTTTTTGCATAACTAACGCTCATTGAAATTAGATCAAATCCTAACACGGCTGCTACTCTGAAACCTTACATTTTGCTTGCATGCTGTGATTCTTCAAATTTTGCCTGCTGGGATTCAATCAAATTTCTGCTTTTAGCTTAAAACCAAATCTAATCAAGTCATAGCTGATTTTTTTCCCCCTTCATGCCACCAAGTGCCTGAAGAAGTAAACACGTTCACTTTCTGAAAGTGAGATTGCTTAACTTTCATATCAAACATACTGCAATTTGGGGAAGCATTTCAGAAAAAAATCCCCTATGATAAACCTGCTTTCAGACAAACAGTTGCTATGAGCTTTAAAAAGAAGTGGCAAGAATAGGCCTCTTAATAGTGATGAAGACATTTTGTTTTGTAACTAGCTTTCCCTCTAACCACAAAGCTAACAGAATAGTGCTCTGCCCTAATACTTTTAAAATTCATGCAGTGGGTTTGGGGTTGATGAGGGAGAGGAGGAAGAAAGTTCAAAGGTTTGGGATTTAGCTAAAAGGAGGGTTTTTCTACCGTCAGAGTCCAAATAAAGTTAGTCAAAAGATCTCTTTGTACTCAGGGTTTTTCTTTCTGCTAAGATGAATCTGATTCCTTTTTTATCAGTCCACCTCATAAGTAAGATGCTCAAGAGCTCATTATATGTCCTTTCTTCACATTACTTTTCCTACCCTGTGGAGAATAACAAACATTCCAGCTGAGCTCAATCACATTTCTTTCATGTCTTGGCTCCCCGGCACTCCTTGTAAAGAGGACAGAGATCTGTAGTTTTCCCTCTACTCAGGGGGAGCATTAACCATTTCCTTTGCCACCCACTGGCAGGCTGTTACAAAAGGCATTCTCACCCCCATTGTTAAGCTAGCGTGAACCTGTTTTCATCAGGCTATTTGTACAGATCTCATTTCAGATGTGTGAGGTGGCAGCTGCAGGACATGCAAAATCTAAATCCGTTACCATCAGAATGGAAAATCTATTCCAGATATTACCTATGATTATCAAAAGGTGAACGGGGTAACTAATAGTGTCAAAGAAGTGCCAATCATTCTCTCTGCTTGAAGAATTTGAACAAACAGAGAATGACTGGATTTCTGTACTCACCTGAATCAAGTTCAGCACTCACCCCATGAAAAAGGCCAATAACCCAGGAACCTATCCTTGCAACAAAACCCGTTGCCAACTCTGTCCACATATCTATTCAGGGTACACCATCATAGGGCCTAATTACATCAGCCACACTATCAGAGGCTCGTTCACCTGCGCATCTACCAATGTAATATATGCCATCATGTGCCAGCAATGCCCCTCTGCCATGTACATTGGTCAAATTGGACAGTCTCTATGTAAAAGAATAAATGGACACAAATCAGACGTCAAGAATTATAACATTCAAAAACCAGTCAGAGAACACTTCAGTCTCTCCGGTCACTCGATTACAGACCTGAGGGTGGCTATCCTTCAACAAAAAAACTTCAAAAACAGACTCCAACGAGAGACTGCTGAATTGGAATTAATTTGCAAACTGGATACAATTAACTTAGGCTTGAATAGAGACTGGGAATGGATGAGTCATTACACAAAGTAAAACTATTTCCCCATGTTATTTCTCCCC
Organism: Dermochelys coriacea; assembly: GCF_009764565.3. Lineage (NCBI taxonomy): Eukaryota > Metazoa > Chordata > Testudines > Dermochelyidae > Dermochelys > Dermochelys coriacea. Next base: position 62,884,619 of record NC_050075.1, on the reverse strand, counting down.
CCCCCCCCACCACTGTTCCTCAGATGTTCTTGTTAACTGCTGGAAATGGCCTACCTTGCTTGTCACCATGAAAGGTTTTCCTCCCCCCCCCCCGCTGCTGGTGATGGCTCATCTTAAGTGATCACTCTCCTTACAGTGTGTATGATGAAACAATGGGTTTTATGTTCTCTGTGTGTGTATATAAATCTCCCCACTGTATTTTCCACCAAAAGCATCCGATGAAGTGAGCTGTAGCTCACGAAAGCTTATGCTCAAATAAATTTGTTAGTTTCTAAGGTGCCACAAGTACTCCTTTTCTTTTTGGGTGTCATTGTAGACCTTAGCCCTATGTTGCACGTTAGAGCTACCTTTTCATTTTTTTCCCTGGGAAATCTTATTCCATGTGTGTCCCTGGATATCTTTTTACTCTACTGCAAACGTTTAAGATGATGTCTACCCATGCTAAACCAGTGTGCTGTATAAAAACGAACAGATCTTGTATGTGTGGAGCAACTGCAGGACTACACTGTGTGCAGTGCTACATGGTAAGCAAGCGGGGAAAGAGTGACAAAAGGACCTTCACGACTTTGGAGGCCTGTACAGGACCTGGGTAATGGGTCAGTCCTTGCACTCAGGAGACAACAGGACCCAGGTCAACCACTATTCCTGAAGTGGGGATGGATAAGGCAAGGACATGGAAGCAACCACACTTTTGCACTACAAGATGCATTATACTTGCTTTAAATACTGTACCTACAAGAGCTGCAGATGTAGCAGTGAACCTCTGAATTACCTAATGTGGCCAAAGACACAATGACATTTAAGCATGTAATATACAATGCTTCAACTCCCTCCCTTCCTTCAAATGTCTCTTTAATACTCATTTCCACCATGATGCCTACAAAACATGATAACTTGTGATGAATGCCTATTATGCCAAATATAAATAAAAAACATCTTGCTGTTATCCTGTGCTCCCCCAAATCTGTTTATACCCATCTGTCATATTTTGTCATATAGATTGCAAGGTTTCTGGAAGCAGGGACCATCTTTTCATTGTGTGTACACATTGCCTTGCATTTCCCAACCGGGGCCTCTAGGTGCTACTGCAATAATAAATAAATAAATATTACGGCACTGGGCCCAAAATCACCATCTCATAAAAAATTAACAACCTAATCCTACAAAGTTCTGAGCACTTCTTGGAGAAAATGCTCAGTGCCCTCACTTCCCATTGTCTTTGGTCAATGAACTTGTCTGAAATTTGCATCTATATTAACAGAAATGTGAAGATGAGAAAAAAAAAGACAAAAACTCCATCCATTCCAAATATTAATTATACGTATAAAGGATCTCATCACAAGCATTTAGGATTTAGGCAAGTTGAAGAGCAATGTTTTACATTCTTCTCAACATTAATAGTCTATGTTCAGCAAAGTTTTGTCAGAAACATCAAAAAATAGATTTTAGAATTGGTCTTAAATACAGGGAAAAAAAATAAGGCCACAGGGTTCCCTTTATAGATGCCACTAACAGTCATGAATGAACATTGCTATGGGTTTATACATTTCTTGAGTAGGCTGTATCATGAATTTGCATCTGTGTCAAAAATGTAATGATGAAATGTGATAGAATACGAAAACAACAATTTACTGGTGTTTGTGAACTTGAAACAAGGTGGGGTTCCTATAACTTGTACTTAATCCATGACATTAAGCCAAGGTATATCTTATGTGAAATGAAGTCAAGCCTTTCCATTGAATACAATGGGATTTGTATTAGAGCCACTCTAACCAGTTTGATACATTTTTATGTAATTGTTTCTGTTGTCAAGTATTTACCATCTCTAAAGTTGACCTCTGAGTATTATTGGGTATTAACAGGAAGTGACTTAACTGAGGCAAACACCCTAGTTTTATAAATTATTCTTATACATACCCTAATATACAACACTTTCTAGCTGCACCCCTCCCCCACCTTTTTTTTTTGGCGCCATACTGGCCATTCTACTTCTGTCATGATGGGAAACAGAAAATCTCCTTTTATAATGCCATGCTATCACATCATCTCATTAGCTAAACAAAATGGTCAGGTTGACTTGGCCAGGAATGAGCATAACAGAAATGAGGTTTTTCCCATGTCTGCAATATTTCCACTGTATCTGCACAGTTCCTGTGGATCACTCCCAGACAGTTAGATGCAGTAAGCATTTGGGCACTACCATTCACAGCAGATCTCTTTTTTAGCATTGATTGCATTCACCAATGGGAAATGAACACAGTGCTTGGATTATTTGTGAAGCCAAATCCTCAGCAATGTTTGTTGGCTAACAGTAGAATGACATCATGGACAGCAGCCAATCCAGAGCACTTACTCCTCTCTTTCTCACCATTACCCTCCTCAGCCCCCAGTCCTCATGAAGATGTATGCTGTGCATACAGAAGGGCTTCCATGTACGGAGATAAAGTAGGCAGGATGATACTTAACTGTCTCTCCCGCACTTATGTATAGATTGTCAGTATTTGCACACATTTCATCCTGGTCTCTTGAAACATAGAAAACAAATGGGATTATTTGGGCCCACAGAATAAATTAAAAAAAAGTTTGTATAATCCATGGTTGCTTATCAGTGCAAAATGTATCTAGTTTCCGGTTTGACTCTCATGAAGCTGATGAGAAGGACCGGTCAAGTGCAATGACCTTTTAGTTATCAGCCTGTCTATGGTCACTACATCAGTCTTCATAACTTATAGATACTGTGGCTGAAATTTTCAAAGGAGGGTATGGAGATTAAGACACCTAAATACACTGAAATTCAATAGATGCTAGACAACTAATTCTCCTGGGGCCTTTTGAAAATCCTAGCCCATGAGTTGAAGAAAGCAGGTAAATGGTCAGGGCTGGGGAAGGGAGACATTTTTTAATCACAGTAGGAATCACAGGGAGAGTTACCACAGAGGGTGCATACACAATAGACATTAGCTAAATAGAATCAGCCCACACAGTTCTGCTGTGCACCGAGTGGTCATTTCCAAGAATTTCTGTCGTTGGCAACTGACTGATTTTTTTCTCCCATAGATTCATAGATATTAAAAGGTTAGAAGGGACCATTATGATCATCTAGTCTGACCTCCTGCACAATGCAGGCCACAGAACCTCACCCACCCACTTCTGCGATAAACCTCTCACCTACGTCTGAGCTATTGAGGTCCTCAAACCATGGTTTAAAGACTTCAAGGAGCGGAGAATCCTCCAGAAAGTGACCCATGCCCCATGCTACAGAGGAAGGCAAAAAATCTCCAGGGCCTCTTTCAATCTGCTCTAGAGGAAAATTCCTTCCCGACCCCAAATATGGCGATCAGCTGAATCCTGAGCATATGGGCAAGATTCACCAGCCAGATACCCAGGAAAGAATTCTCTGTAGTAACTCAGATCCCACCCCATCTAACATCCCATCACAGGCCATTGGGCCTATTTACCATGAATAGTTAAAGATCTATTAATTGCCAAAATCATATTATCCCATCATACCATCTCCTCCATAAACTTATCAAGTTTAATCTTAAAGCCAGATAGGTCTTTTGCCCCCACTGCTTCCCTTGGAAGGCTATTCCAAAACTTCACTCCTCTGATGGTTAGAAACCTTCATCTAATTTCAAGTCTAAACTTCCCGATGACCAGTTTATATTTATTAATACCAGTATGGAGACAAGAACTGTCCCATGTCTGGTACAGAGAGCTCTATAGGAAAGACAGAAGATCAATGAAGCCACAAATCTGGGGATTGTATATTATGTTCATTCTTACTAGAAATATTGATAACCTGTATGAGAGTTGGCTGCTGTATTGTTAGGTGTAAAATATTACAAATATCGCAGAACTTACACTAACTTAGTTATTTACATTGAAAATGGAGTGAAGTTAGATTAATTTCATAAGAAATAAATTGTAGAAGCTTTTAGACAGATTTTTAGTCACCTAATGGATTAAAATGAATAGGAAATGGGAATACAAATACTTTAGGCAGTTTAAGAAATAAAGCAGATATGTTTTTACACTAAAATCAATAACATTGCTACAATAAATCAGTGATTATTTTACTCCTTTTATTACATCGAGCATGAAAGTTTATCATGACAAAAACAGTCTTAGTCAGTCATACTGAATTGAAAACTTGAAAGATCAAAGGGGAAAAAGTCCTTTCCCCCCCCCCCCATGCACACAAACACTGAACACCTGAGAGTAAATTTTCAAAGAATTATAGAGGAGTCAGATTAGCACAGCCTGTTGATAGTATCCTGTGGATCTAAAAGTGAACTTTCACTGGTGGCACCAAAGAATGGAACTGTTTGTGGGTATCTAACACAGAAGGATAAACCTGGGGTTAGGATATGAGCAATGATCAGATACTAACATTTGTATGTGATATTCAGTGTCAAAACCTTGATGAGTAAACTTCTGAGACCAGTGACCAACAAGGTAACAGTTACCCAGCTATCCCTCCAGCACAAAATATTTTTTTAAAAAAATTAAAGGGATTGGATAATTTTTATAGTCAATAACAGTTGTAGATATATACACAGCTATGAACAGCTGTTTAGATGGAGGTTAATGAATCACATGCTTCTGGGATTCAGCTAAATCAAAGGCATCAGGAAGGAAGTATTGCACAACTTCTTTCTTTAGAGCACTAGGCATATCTATTGGAAAAAGAGTAATAGATTTCATGTACCATTGATCTGTATTATAAATGATAGAACAATTAGAGGGAGCTGGCACCTGTGAGGGAAGGAAGGGATCCAGGACCTTTCAGTGCATATGGTGGCTAATACTTGAACTGAACCAAACTCCAAATCTCCCATCATTAATCTCTTCAGGCCTGAAGACAAGTTTCTGAAATAGTGCAAGTGGAGTTTCCTTCTGTAGACTTGCATGATGGAAGTGTCAGAAACTGCTCTATGAACAATCTGTTTTTGCATGACTCTCTCTCTCTCTCTCGTGAATATTTACATGCAGAAACATCAGGTTGCTTCTGTGCCCTATGTTAAAACTGCCCACATCTACCCATTTTTAGACATTCTACCTTATGCATCACTTATTCCATGCAGTAGCTGTGTGATGTTAGTCTCTGGACATGCTTGCTTTCACAGACAATTTTCCATTCACACAGTTCTTGATATAATGCAACAGTGCATCTTTGAACATGCACAGGGCAACATTTAAAACAATTGAAGCCAGTCAATTAATGGAATTAACAAACGCTGTAACCCTTGTGATTATTAGAAATATGGCTCCAGTCAATGAAAAAATACATTAGAAGTATTGAAGAAAAGGGCTTGAATGAAATGGAGTAGCTCTTTTACAAAAGTGATCTGTTCATGAGAGATGTATTGAGGCTTCAGAGTGTTCAGATTTTAGAAAATGACTGAAGCTGGCCAGTTATGAAATAATATTTCATTTAATATTATCAATAGGAAAAATATTAGAAATTACATGAAATGGTTGAAGAGAACATCTAGAAAGGCAAAATTTGATAAAGGATAGCACGCATATGCTTTTAGGAAAGCCAAATCTAGTTTATAATCTGTTTGTTGAAACTAAGGTTTTATTTTCTTCACAAGGTATTCCAAGGCATGAAGTGAAAACAACATTTGAATTTTCTGAAAGTACAATAGTGTTGATTAATGACTTCCTTTCAAAGTCCTTGAAAGAAAAGGAAAATTTGCCAACAAAGCAAAACTGACAAATATAGGAGAAACTTGGAAACAATGAAATTGGAATAGAGATAGGTTGTATCACTTTTGACTGTTTGTCATAAACTACTATTTTTACAAGTAAGTGTATCTAAAAATTTAATCCATCAATATACTCAGCTTTTGGGCTTGATCCTAGTCCCAGTAAGGTCAATTTTTCTTTTTTTTTTTTTGCCAATGATCTCAAAGGGAGCAGGACAGGCTTCTTTGTTTAACATGATTACACCATAACAGTACTATTTGTTATTATATTTCCTAAACACTTTTAATACAACATGATTTTCTATAAACTTCTGAAGGTTTCATGGCCTATCATTTCTGCTTCATCACTTGCTAACATGCAAAGGAACACACAAAAAAAAAGAGTGCTGTGTTGGGGATAGAAGAGTGGAAATGATTAAGAGAGATATCAGATTAGATATGCTCTTACACTGCACTTTATGTAGTCATTTACACCAGTGCAAAGTGAGTGTAAAATGCAACCAAATCAGAAGGGTATAAGTGTAAGGTGAGTACACAAAGTGCAGGGCAATGGAAAATCAGGCCCCAAGTTTCCCAAATCACCAGACGAGTTTTGAATGACCTATGAGAGCAGCATGTATAAGTATATTAGTTTTGCCAGTTAGTCTGTTGGTATTTCCTACTTTTAGGACCTGATTCAGCAAAGCAGTTAATTCTTAAGAATATATTTTGCTTAAGTGCTGCCCTTTATTGGGGCCTAAATTTACATTTATAATTGTGTTTCTTGTCCACAATCCCAAGAAACCACATTATATTCTGATGCCTCTATATTTCCTGCAGAATTGACATTTTTGTTGTGTTCCTCCTTAATGCTCTGAATTCTACTCTGAAGGCCAAGTTCTGCCCCACACAGACTACTAAAAATACAGATGTGAATCTACTGGTTTAACTGAGTACAGATTTTGGCCTTGGGGACTGATTCAGTTCATTTACACAAGTAAAAATGAAGTGTTAAGCATAACTCTATAAAAGTCAATGGTTACACCAGTGTAAAACTGGATGAGAAATCAGGATAAAGGCCAATAATTAGGACCACATTAGATGTATATGAGTGGTAGGATATGATGAGCCTAACTAACCTCCATACGACAGGTTTCAGAGTAGCAGCTGTGTTAGTCAAGAGTGTCCTTTTTCTTTTGTAGAGATGCAAAGTGTGTGTTGTAAATTGCTTATCTAGTTTTTGTAAAGTCCAACCACAAGGAAGTTGGTGTGGAAGGTTGATTAATTTACAACACACACTTTGCTTCTCTACAAAAGATAAAAGGACACTAACCTCCATATAGTATGCTATATCTGACAGTATGATAAGCTTCATGGATGGTACAAAACTCCATACAGCCTGATTTTATTATTCTAACATATGCCAGTGTATATCAGGAGCAACTCAGTTGAAGTCAAGGGAGTTATGCTAGCAGAGAACATGTTGGATCGGAACTGGATCCATTTTTGTAAATGACAGTATAAAGTGGGAGGCAGTCGGGGGGAGGGGGGAAGAGGAGGGGTGAAGAGTGCAAACTACATGAGCACTGTACAAACATTTTGTTTCAAGAATTTACTAAAATCCAGACATAACCAGCTCCTAACTTGAGGACAATTACCTCAGTATTCTTGGCTTTTCTTATGTTTTAGTTCCTGAAATGATTTCTCCCCCCCCCCACCTCAGAAAAGTATTTTAACCTTATCCTCATAGAAACAGGTCAGACATGTACAATTCTAATTTTTCCACATTGTCTATGGAGCCTCAGAATTCCATTTGAATTTAAAATGGGAGTACAGAAAGCTGATTTAACTTTTAATTACAATATATAATTGTGAAGTAATGGCAAAACAATAATCCATAGCAAAACAGAAAAGCATTCAATTAAAAGAAGATAAGCTCTGCTTTCCTATGAATTACCACTAAGCCTTTCCTAAAAAAGGATCCAGCTTCAAACTGCTGCAATGCTGTAAAATACTGACTTGATAAGGGCACCAGAATTTGATTTATCCCATATCCCAGGACTTACAAGTTTATGGAACACACACACACACACACACACACACACACACACACAGAATCTTGGACATTTTAGATGCTTTATCTAGCTCTCAGATATATGGGTGACAGGCATATATCTTGGGACATAAACTAGTGCAACTGTGTTTAAAATTTTCTTCATGTCGCTGGGGCTTACTTTTACAAGGTACATCCAGTTGCACATGTGCTTTAGCCATCCGGGAATCATTAGATCATATTTACCAGCTTTCCAGATTCACAGATACTTTTGGAGAATGCATCAATAAGACTTCAAGGTTATTTTACATAATGTAGTAGGTATAGAAAGACTTTAGAAGCTAAGGAATAAAGGAATCTCAGTTACTGCAAACTCATAGGAGCAAATCCTGCCCTTGATTAGAGCCATTTTACACTGATCCAAGCATAACACTGCTCAAAACCTGGATCTAGGTACTTGGGATTCCCCAACACAGGGTGAATCCTATGGTGGCATCGTGTCAGCATAGTAGCTCATATGACATCTCCAGCCATTATTGCAGTGGGTGTGGTCAGGAGTTAGAAGGTATGATTGGCATGTACCTATGCTCTTGAAATCCCTGGCTGCTAGAATGGTCTCGTAGGTTATTCCTCAAGACCAGAGGACCATAAAGGTGGCTTAAAAATCACCTTCCTCCCGGAAAAAAAAAATTCTTCAGTGGTGTTGAACCATAGCAGAATGCACAGACATGTGGCTCTGACCCTTGCAGTTTCTACTCCACAGATTAATCCTATGCACTTGAGCATTAGGTTAAATTCCACTCTCAGCCAAATTCTTTACTCAGATGCACTTATGCAACCCTACTGAAGAGAGAGGGCCTGATTGTCATCTAATTTACAGTGGAGTAAGTCAAAAGTAATTCCACATAAGTCATGGCTTTACACCAGTGTAAAACTTGTGTAAGAAAGGAGAAATAGGCCCAAAGTGGCTACATAGATGTGAAGCCACATGAGGAACAGTTGTAAATGAGGGTAGAATTTGGCCAATATAGTCATCATTATTGATGTTGATACTGTGTCCACAATTAACCCTTCTTGAATTTAGGTTTCTGGATGAGTTTGGCAGGCTGATATTTAGAAAGCCATTTTAGTTTTAGAATTAAACTTGGAAACTGACGGATATTTGCTGTGGAAATCTGAGAAACTATGAATCCCACTAAGCCAATTTTACAGACACTTTTCAGAGCAGAATCACACTTTAAACAAGCGGACATTGAAGACGTATATCACCACCACTCAGCTCAGTGGAGAATTCTCAGAGCAAATAAGATTTAAGGATTGTTTTCTTAAATATATATATATATATATCCCTCCCCTCTCTCCTCAAAAAAAGTAAGCAGTTTGTGCCATTGCATTATACTCTCTATCCTCCTAAGGAATGCAACAATCCCATACCTTCCAAAAACCTAATTTGTATAAGCGATTAAGCTAAGGTTTGTTTGTCTTTGTTTTCTCTGTGTGCAGCTGCATGCCTTAAAATAGTTTGTGAGCTAATTGGTCTAACAATACTTACAGTCTTTATTTTTAATGCTCTAGTGACAGAGATGGCAGTAACATATGAGAATGGTACATTTATCATGATTGTCTGGTGAAGCATCTAGGGAAATTTGGTTTTGAATGGGTGAAATTGAAGAAGTGACTTAACAGCTCCATTTAAAACAAACTATTATAACTCCTAAGAACAACTCTGAGTCACTAACATTCTGAAGGGCAGTTACTGGATTTAAAATGGCCCTTTTTATTTAATGTAAATAATTGGAGGTAACTGGACTGTATCACCAGTGTGTTTTCCAGAAATTCGCCTATGCTTATGTATAATATACATTACACCTGTCTGAACATATAGGTCTTTCATTTACATTCATCTTTTAAAAAGAAAATAATGTTGTGATTCTATTACTGGTCCCTACAGAAAGCCATCAATTTGGTAACTTTAACACCAGTGTGTTTCTATAACAATTAAATTTTAACTTAAAATATTATTTAAATTGCATGATTAACTTCTCAATGTGTAGATTCTTTACTGTGCAATTTTATAGAAGTTAATAATACAATGGATGATATCTCCCTCGCCTTCCTCTCCTCCCCCCCAAAAGCCATTTAAAAATCAGAATGTCAAACCACAAATAAACCTAACTTTAACAATTCTGTATGGATAATATAGGAGAGATTCTTAAAGCACGTGCTTTAACAAGAAGGAACTTTTCCAGGTTTAAGTGAAAAGACAATTATGCACTCTCTCTCTCTCTCTCTAATGTTTTCTGGAACCTCTTTAAAGTTTCTGCATACACAGCAGCAAGGTACTAATATGTTCTTTTCTATAGTATTCCACCCCCAAACACACACAGAAATCTAAATCACTGAACACTATGAACTCCACAACAATTTTGTCTAATTAGGGCTTAAGATAATTGATTCTTTCATCATCTTAAAATGCACTCTAGAATGGTTAAATAAAATTACCAACAAATAATAATGGGGGAGTGGGTAAAAACTCACAAATAATCATATGCATTCTATAGTACCTGATGCTAGATACATTAGACTGTTACTGACAAAGTACTCACTCTATGGGGAGGTCGTAGTTGCATCATTAACAGATCTTTCCTAGATATTAAATGCCTTAAGTGGCAATTGCATGGTCCATGGAGGAAGGTAAGCACTGTAATCTTTCAGATGAAGTTACAGTGCAACTATAATAGCTGTAAGAGGTAATTCCAAATGAAAATATAGGAACAAGAGAAGCAATAATTAGAGATTATCAGAGTTTGAAGAGACTGGCATGCCCAGATTTATTATAGTCAATTGAGAATTTCAAGTTAAAAAGGAGGAAAAATTAAAAACGAAATAAAATAAAAATAAAATCTCTGAGATGCCAAAGGGCCTGATATCAGCAATCACTGAGGTGAGGAACAGTTAATGTCTTGGAGAATGCAATGGGAACTATAACATGATAGCACTTAAACTCTGAGAAAGTAGCCTTGTCTTGGTTATGTTCGTGTTAAGTGTCTAGCACAAGTCATGCCTAATCCCCAGAGAGAGAGAGAGAGAGAGAGAGAGACAGGATCACCAAATACTATTCTCACCATGGGAAAAATCCTGTTCCCTCCTTTGTAGGCTACAAAGACGTGCAATAAATGAAGCTAGTGATATTCCACTGAGCAAAGGCAGCAGGGATTTTGTAAAGAGATCCACATTCCCTGTACACCTCAAAACTGCACTGTCTTGGAGCTTGATTTGCACATCTATCAGAAATGCCTGGGGTTTACTGAGGTGCACCCTTATGGGTCTAGGGCTATGTAGATCCACTGGTCAACTTCCCATGCTCCCGGAAAGATAAGCAGTTACTGTAAAGATTACTTGATTCTCAAGGCTGCATTAGCATCAGTGTGTTACTGTAAGGTCTGAAAGGGCAGGGAGGAATAGGAATAGAGCTTTCATTCCCAGACAGTAAGTATGTTACTACTCAGTTGTTTCTTTCAATTTATTCATCTCTGCCTCTATCAGTATAGCCCTAAAAGCCAGGTGATGAAGCCTCAGTATCCCAGGGGTTAGTCTGTATTTTCTGCTGGCTGTCATGTGAGCTAATAAATGTCATACCTTGCCTTTAGATGTTTCACTTTTCCAAGCAGGAGAATTTTAACAGCTCATGGTTACTCTTCTGCTATCTGTAACCAAAACTCAGACTCTTTGGGGTTCAGATGAATTAGTTTGATCAATGTTCCTCACCATTACAGTGCATCAAGGGGAAAAAAAAGAGGTGGGAGGGAGTTGGGGAGAGAAACCAAAGAATCAGAGATGGAGGGTAACACATAGTGGGAAGAAAACTTTCCAGGCTTGTGGAGAATGAAGCAAAAGTGCAGACTCCACGGTAATGTGGAGGAGGAAAAAAAAATATTGATGGAAATAGGATCTTTGTGTGTTCTCTGGAAAAATTATGAAATACCAGGTGCAATTAGAGAAGATGTGAAAAACTGAATATGCACACCATAAATAGATAATAAAGATCCTTGTCTATTTGACATGATATCCCAGGATAGAATGTCAGCATGGTGAGTTAGGCTTTTCTAAAATACAGAGAAGTATGCACCAAAACTCACAACATTTCCAGATCCCTAATGCCCTCAACATATTTACTATCAGACACTACCACAAATGATGCTTTTCTTCTTCTGCTGTTTCCTTTCCAAGCCCTGCTCCTCTTTTCAGCAACAGACTTGCCACCAGAGAGGAAGGTGCTTGCAGCAGCTGCTGCAGGTTGCAGTGAAAGGATCCAGTAACAGCAATCCCTGGTGGAAACAGAATGAACAGGGTTGGTCTCCCCCCTCCTCCTGAAACAAACACACACACACACACCCTGGCATCCTCAATTACAATCCACACAGCAATGGGCGTGGATTGAGCCCACAGCAAATGACCTGAATGTTTCAGAGTAGCAGCCGTGTTAGTCTGTATTCGCAAAAAGAAAAGGAGTACTTGTGGCACCTTAGAGATTAACAAATTTATTAGAGCATAAGCTTTCGTGAGCTACAGCTCACTTCATCGGATGCATTCCGATGCATCCGATGAAGTGAGCTGTAGCTCACGAAAGCTTATGCTCTAATAAATTTGTTAGTCTCTAAGGTGCCACAAGTACTCCTTTTCTTTTGACCTGAATGTTGTTCCCAATAGCAATATGTTTATCTATGGTGGTTTTAATTCCTTGATCTGATCTTAAATATCTTAATGTGGTTTAGGGAAGTGATTCTATGGGAATTAATATGTAGGATCTCATAGGATGGGTTTGAATGGAAAATCTTTAATGCTGACATTTGAGTTATGTCGAGCAAACATACAACCGCTTCCCTGTTCCATTTTCTCCTCATAACGCTGTTCTAGAAATGATGGCTCTACATAAGGGGATGAGCATTTTGTACTCTGAAATCCCTAAGTGCAGAAGTGTTGGACATTTTATTGTCACCAATTAAAGTTATTCATCCAGGGATAAGTAAATCCGTTTTATGGTTATTCTCGTTACAAGGTGAGGACTGATATGTTGCTTCTGGTAGCTGCCAGGTGCAAAATCTAATAACCATGTGTCAAATACATGTACCTACAGCTATGTCATTGCTAGTTCAGCTGCAGTGCACATACATTGAACTGTAGAGGTCTTTACTTAATCAAGCACCCTAGTATTAAATAAATTGTCTAGGCATATTGAGTATAGTTATCAAGTATGTATGTTACAGGCTATGTATGCAGTCATTGTAATGTCACTGAAGTTAGACAGAGGATGAATTTGGTTCATTAAGTTTCAGACAGTGTGAGAGGCACATATCCCTGTGAATGATGGTTAGTAAGGAAATGAGAGGACAGAAAATGGATACTTTTTCTCATTTTAGTTAGAAAATTCTATTAACTTTGTGATGTATATTTTTGATTTTGCAGATGAGAAACTGAGGCAGGATAACAAGGTGATTTTTCCAAACAACTCAGAGAAAAGCAATACTTAGTATCTCCTCTAGTTATGATACTAGCCCCAATACCCCTTTCAATCTTCTCTTCTGCAACTACCTCAGTAATTTCTCTACCTCCTATGAATGGAAAGCCCTGGCTGAGGGAATCTCCTCTTCTAAACAAGTCACTGGAGACCTACTTCTTTCGCAATGCCTACAAACACATTTATTGTTATATTTTTATTTAGGCACAGCCCTTAGGAAAGAGCGGGGAGTAAGCTGTAGCACTGACAGAGCAGCCCCAGGAGACATAGTGACTAAAGAGAGATACCTCTGAAACAATTCCCTTGCAGCTTTCTCCTTGCACCCTATGTCTCACTTCATCTTTTTGCCTTATATGCTGTTTGGGGGAAGGAAAGTACCTACCACACTTTGGGTGCTTCAACAATACTACAAAAAAGCAACAAGACTCCCACTTCTCTTATTCCCATACCTACATTCATTCCACCAGAGCAAGTTGCATCTCTTACTAATAGTAAATCCAGTGAGAAGGTGCCTGACAGACGCTCAGTATACTGTAGTAGTAGGATTTTGTTTGTATTAATATAAGTTAGAATGAAGGATAAAGAATAATAATATAGCTTGTATTAGTGTATGATTTGATCATATCCTGCCAGTCACCCTTTTTGAATAACATAGGAATGGCTTAATGGGCCACTGGTAGAGATACATCAGCAAGAATCTGTGTCTGGACTGATTTCAAGACAGTGACAGACCTTTGAGAGTCACCAATTTGTTGTAGGTTTAGTATTTTAAAATAAGTAAAAGAATGCAATGATTGTTTTTCTTTTGCTTTGCAATTTGATGTTCCTTTCAAAATGTTCTATGTAAATTAATTCTGTTTTGTGTGTGAATGAGGAATGTATGTGTTAAGGGATAAGTGTGAAGGCCATCGCTGAACCAGATGACGAGGGAGGAACCAGAGACAGATGCAAGGGCACCAGGAGGCTACAACACGCCCCTATTGAAATATCAGAGGAGGGCAGATTGATGACTGTAAAGATGAGACAGGCACGTATCAATGAGGACGAGATAGCTGTGATAAAGAATGGGAAGGACAATTTAAGAAAACAAGCACTCAAACAACAATTGATTACAACATGAAGGAACAACACTCATTGGTCCCAGTGAAGGAAAAAAAAATCATTATTTCAACAGGGTGCCTTGCCATGAAACTTTGGGTTCATCCTTCCAAGACTTCCCCGGAGTATCATGTCGCTACCGACGGAACCTGGCTCCTCCCTACCTGTGATCAACCTAGCTGGCCACTAGGTTAATCCAGACTGGTAACTATAACATCAACTGGTGGGACTGTGTGTGTGTGTGTGTGTGTGTGTGTGTGTGTGTGTGTGAGAAAAGCATGCACTAATTGTTGTATCTTCAATAAATGTGGTGTGTAGCCTTCTCCCCTATAAAAGATCTCGTGTGCTTTGTATAAGCATAACAATACCCTGACAGAAGCTCAGTATAAAAACCATGAATAAAAAAGGCTCCCTTACTCCTTATTCAGGCAGAACTCCCCTTTGACCAGGATCAAGCTCAAAGTGAGTGCAACCACCACATTACAGTTTGGTTTGTACTCTAGTGTATTCTCTCACAAGTTTTCCTAATCAAAAACTAGAATTAGGTAGGCCAGATTCTCAGCTGGTGAAAGTCATTACAGCACCACTGAAATCCATAGAGTTATGCCCATTTACATCAGCTGTAAATATGGGCCACTACTATAGTACAGGTTTCAGAGTAGCAGCCGTGTTAGTCTGTATTCGCAAAAAGAAAAGGAGTACTTGTGGCACCTTAGAGACTAACAAATTTATTAGAGCATAAGCTTTCGTGAGCTACAGCTCACTTCATCGGATGCATTTGGTGGAAAAAACAGAGGAGAGATTTATATACACACACACAGAGAACATGAAACAATGGGTTTATCATACACACTGTAAGGAGAGTGATCACTTAAGATAAGCCATCACCAGCAGCAGGGGGGGGAAAGGAGGAAAACCTTTCATGGTGACAAGCAATGTAGGCTAATTCCAGCAGTTAACAAGAATATCAGAGGAACAGTGGGGGGTGGGGTGGGAGGGAGGGAGAAATACCATGAGGAAATAGTTTTACTTTGTGTAATGACTCATCCATTCCCAGTCCATTGGTGATCTTCCTAAAAACACCATCCTAGCCACTATGGATGTAGAAGCCCTCTACACCAACATTCCACACAAAGATGGACTACAAACCGTCAGGAACAGTATCCCCGATAATGTCACGGCTAACCTGGTGGCTGAACTTTGTGACTTTGTCCTCACCCATAACTATTTCACATTTGGTGACAATGTATACCTTCAAATCAGCGGCACTGCGATGGGTACCCGCATGGCCCCACAGTATGCCAACATTTTCATGGCTGACTTAGAACAACGCTTCCTCAGCTCTCGTCCCCTAATGCCCCTACTCTACTTGCGCTACATTGATGACATCTTCATCATCTGGACCCATGGAAAAGAAGCTCTTGAGGAATTCCACCATGATTTCAACAATTTCCATCCCACCATCAACCTCAGCCTGGACCAGTCCACACAAGAGATCCACTTCCTGGACACTACGGTGCTAATAAGCGATGGTCACATAAACACCACCCTATATCGGAAACCTACTGGCCGCTATTCCTACCTACATGCCTCTAGCTTTCATCCAGATCATACCACTCGATCCATTGTCTACAGCCAAGCGCTACGATATAACCGCATTTGCTCCAACCCCTCAGACAGAGACAAACACCTACAAGATCTCTATCATGCATTCCTACAACTACAATACCCACCTGCTGAAGTGAAGAAACAGATTGACAGAGCCAGAAGAGTACCCAGAAGTCACCTACTACAGGACAGGCCCAACAAAGAAAACAACAGAACGCCACCTTCAGAAGCCATCACCTTCAGCCCCCAACTAAAACCTCTCTAACGCATCATCAAGGATCTACAACCTATCCTGAAGGACGACCCATCACTCACAGATCTTGGGAGACAGACCAGTCCTTGCTTACAGACAGCCCCCCAATCTGAAGCAAATACTCACCAGCAACCACACACCACACAACAGAACCACTAACCCAGGAACCTATCCTTGCAACAAAGCTCGTTGCCAACTCTGTCCACATATCTATTCAGGGGATACCATCATGGGGCCTAATCACATCAGCCACACTATCAGAGGCTCGTTCACCTGCGCATCTACCAATGTGATATATGCCATCATGTGCCAGCAATGCCCCTCTGCCATGTACATTGGCCAAACTGGACAGTCTCTACATAAAAGAATGAATGGACACAAATCAGACGTCAAGAATTATAACATTCAAAAACCAGTTGGAGAACACTTCAATCTCTCTGGTCACTCGATCACAGACCTAAGAGTGGCTATCCTTCAACAAAAAAGCTTCAAAAACAGACTCCAACGAGAGACTGCTGAATTGGAATTAATTTGCAAACTGGATACAATTAACTTAGGCTTGAATAGAGACTGGGAATGGATGAGTCATTACACAAAGTAAAACTATTTCCCCATGGTATTTCTCCCTCCCACCCCACCCCCCACTGTTCCTCTGATATTCTTGTTAACTGCTGGAATTAGCCTACCTTGCTTGTCACCATGAAAGGTTTTCCTCCTTTTCCCCCCCTGCTGCTGGTGATGGCTTATCTTAAGTGATCACTCTCCTTACAGTGTGTATGATAAACCCATTGTTTCATGTTCTCTGTGTGTGTGTGTATATAAATCTCTCCTCTGTTTTTTCCACCAAATGCATCCGATGAAGTGAGCTGTAGCTCACGAAAGCTTATGCTCTAATAAATTTGTTAGTCTCTAAGGTGCCACAAGTACTCCTTTTCTTTTTACTATAGTACAACACCACAAGACCAAAGTTAAGACGGC
The DNA here is from genome assembly GCF_009764565.3 of Dermochelys coriacea. NCBI lineage: Eukaryota > Metazoa > Chordata > Testudines > Dermochelyidae > Dermochelys > Dermochelys coriacea. Next base: position 62,867,418 of record NC_050075.1, on the reverse strand, counting down.
ATCAGGTTTTGAAGTTTAAGAGTGTAATTTTTTTTAACATGCTCTAAATTGTTTAAAAGTAATAAAGCCTGACAGATTAGTTTTGAAGAAGCTCTAATTTTCTGTCTATTTGTTATATAGAATGACTGGGGTGGAGGACAGTGCATCAGTGCAATAGCACCCTCTCTGACCAAACATAGCACAGGCCCTGAGCTCACCTAGCCTAGCACCTGAGAGTCTAATCCTTGTGCCTAGGAGTCTGAAAAGCCATTCTTCAGTTTCAAAGTACACCAGGGGATTGTAGGGGAACCTAGGCCAACACACTCCATTGTGCGCCAGCTCAGGGACATCAAGTTAGATAAGCAAAATCAGGATTTTTCGACTGACCATCAGTTCCATCCCTCATGGCCTGTTTCTGGGCAGTTCTTTAATACTTTGCTGGCAGAAGCTCCTTTCTCTACCCTGTTCACTGCCTCGATAGCCAGCCTGCTCCTCTGCTTTCCAGCCTTTTTATCCTCCCCGATGTTGTGAGGCTTCCAATCAGCAGCAGCCAGCAGTGACTGTCTTAACTCTTTGGTTGCTTGGCCAGGGTGGGATTCACACACAGCATGAGAGTGTGAAATATTTATGTTAGAGAAAGATCAGAATATAGATTTGGGTCCTCAGTGTCACTTTAGCCCTTTTTGTAAGCATGTGATATGGAATTTGAGCCAATAATTAGTATATATGAAAATGATCTACAATATGTATTTTGTGATTGTACGTTTGTTATACAATTCAGGGAACTATGAAGTAAAGGGAGGTGTTGTGCTTATAATATTCATGGGCATTCTTTAAAAAGAGAGAAGTTGGCATGAGAGAAAAAATAGATGTCATTTTCATGGGCAATCTATGGATTTCTATTGTATTATTCATGTATTAGGGAATAAAATATAATCTGTTTATTTGGGATTTCTCTTTTGGGATTTTTTTTATTATTTTATTTTAAATCTATGATTTATCTTTTATTATGCAGTTGTGGGAATGCAGGCATATATATATCCATTTCATATTATTGTGTTTGTAAGATATGCTAACAATGTTTCTACTACATTAAAATAGCCCAAGTGTGAGGTAAATATGTTATGTCTACATTACGAGTGAAGGATGTCATTCCCAGGTCACACACACTACTCGTGCTAGCTAGTGTGAATACAAAGAGTAGTGTAGCTGAGGTAGCATGGAGAGTGGGGGAATAGTTTAGCTGTGCCAAGTAGAAACCCACCTGAAACCAGTGGCATATTCTATGGCACCACTCTCACTGCCCTTGTTACCATTGCTACACTACTCTTTTTACTCGCATTAGCTCCCATCAAGCTACCCCAAGTATGCATAAATAAGCTGGGGAATCAAACTCCTAGCTTGCAGAGGGGCATAGCTTAAGGTTACAGAAGCAACAGTAATAAAAGCAAATCACATTTTGATATGGGTTCACTATGCTGATTTGGGTTTGGACGATAAATAAAATTACATTCTTTCCCAAGGGGTAATTTGTTACCATCTTCAAAAAAGTCTATATGAAATTAACACATAAAACAGCTTCTTTTCATATTATACAAAATAGAGGGTATGTGCTTCTTACAAATTGGGGGTTATGACTCTAACTTTATTAAAAAAAAAGTAGAAAAATATAGATTTGAGTCCTTACTCTTTTTGTTTTGGTAACAGGAAACAAAGGGTCAGTTAGGAATTGCAACAAAAAAAGTTAAACATTTTCTCATGTCATTGTATTCCCTGCCAAAAAATGCAGGTATTCAAAAATTAATCAACAGTCACTTATGTCAGTGTTCCATGAACAATTCTGATTAAATTTAATCATATAAAAACATTCTCATTAAAATAACATAATGAAGGATTAAATGTCAACTACAAGTTTAAAATAGGTCATGAGAAATCAACCATCTTTACAAAGAAAAGTTACATTTTCAACCAAAGAATTCAGTAATATTTTGGGGGGATACCTAATACTAGTTGTCCCACACATGCTTAACTGTACGAATTACATTTATAAATGTTTTAACTATAATGTTGCAACTTCTCAGCAAACAGTATCAAAGGGACACTGGGAAGAACTCCTCTGCAGCCTGGGGACAAAGTGAAAGAAATCAGGTGTGGTTCAGGTGTAAGAATATTTCTTCGTACTTGAAATCCAGTAGTCTCTGCCACATACGTTTTAGTTGGGAAGCCCGGACATAATTTCATGCTAACTCTTACTTATTAAAATGCTAAAGATTAAAGTTAACAACGTTTTCAATTTGTAGTCTGCTTGGAGTTAAGGATGGGGTATAATTTTGTAACAAATACGATTAGATGTGTCTTAGTAGATTTTAGGAAAAGTACAAGAATAAACTCAAAGTTTAACTTTTGTGGGTTTTTTTTAAAGGTTTGATGGACAGCAACCATAGCACATGTTAAGTGAAGTTTATTTCTTTCTGGCTTATTAAATGTTGAACTCAACAGGATGTACAAAACAGAGGCCTTTCACCAGTTCTGTTTGTTCTCAGCCTTTGTTCATTACTGTGGGTTTATTACAGTTAAAATAAATAGTTTGTGAGCCTTCTAATGCCCCTCCCTGTCTTTTATTGCAGAAGCCATTGGGATACTGCCAGAGCAACAGTGCATGCAGGTAGCTAGGTCTTGTATTTTCTTACATAGATAGATGAGTCCAGCTGGGCCAATGTTGTTTCCCCATATTCTTAATGTGTAAGAATAAAGACAACATTCACCTCCCACATCTTCTTCCATTAGAATCTGTAATGCAGTCAAAAAGAAATCTCAGACATATACATTTTTCATGTTGGGGGAGTAATCTATGCAACCTGCACCACCAAAAATGTTTCAGTAACTCAAAAACTGTGAGAGAGTGTTTTTTTCTTAAACACACACACACAGGTCACATTAGAAGACTAGTGGGCAACAAGTTCAATTGAAGTCACTGAAAATAATTAAATGGAAGTAATTCATTTAGCAAAAATGAATAGTTGTGACTGGATATTAACATTGTCATTTCTTTTTTAAAATGCTGTATAAAACTATAGAAAACAAAATTATGGAACAAGCAGATAATATATAAAGCTAAAGTTGCCTAGAAAAATGTAGACAATTAGGGTTCTCAAATTAAGGATCAAATAGCTAAATATTCCATTTATTGTCTTTAAAATTTTTGATTTATCCAGTATGCCTCTATTTTCATCCTTTTCCCTGTGGATATACTTGATAAAATTGGATATTCATTCTACTGGGCACTTTGAGTTTCTCAAAGGATTTCAATTGTTTTAAACCACTTGCGCAACCAACCTTTATTTCTCTATTCAGCAGAAAATGTTCCCCACAGCTGTAGAAGGGCCAAAACTCCAAGGGCTCCTTCACCTGAATCAGACATAATGGGCCAATTTGGATTCAGAAAACTATTTGGTCTTCTGTACCAAAATGCTGACTTAAGGCTTCTATGCTATATTCCACACCACTGACTGCCTACTGGATGCAGTTCTAATATGTTCCCAGACATATTAATGTGAGAATGCTCTCTCAAGGAGTGTCCGTTCATTAGATGTCAACTGAAAGTGCCTTGCGTACATAATTTACTCCTGTTGTCTCCTTATGAAACTAAATCTCAAAGCAAAAATGTATTTTCTATAGGTTTCAGAAAATGTGTATATTGAACAAACCTTGCTCCTACTTAAGGCCAGATCCTGGAATCCTTATTCAGGGAAAACTTCCGTTGATTTGAACAGGAGTATTCCATGAGTAAAGTATTGCAAGTTTGGCCTAAAATGAATGCTGGTATGGTGGGTGCATTCCAGTTCTAATGAAGTAAAATAACGTGTCAACATATCAGTATACACACAGCAGTTCTGGTTATAACAAAGGTTTTTGTTTTGTTTTGTTTTTAAAAATAGGTCCAGATCCTTTGTTCAGTGCATGATGTGATTATCAGACTGTGTACCTACTTTCACTAGTACTGCAGGGGTGGATTTCTCCAACACAGATTGGAATAGGAATAGAAGCTATTCCACAGGCTCTACTGCAATATCATGGCACCTTGTGATGGAGCCACAACTACATGGGTCCACAATTGATCCTGCCCTCTCACACAGAGTGATCCTACCTACTGGACCTCTGAGGGAAAGAGCCAGTTGCATCAACTCAGTCTTGCTCCTAGTCATACTAACCTCCCTGGAGACAGCATGGAGGCCTCTTTCCCAAGTGAGCAGTGGAGCAGAGGCACCCCTTCTGGACTGCTCTACATATTCCTGCTGCATAGCGTGGGGACAGTGTGACATTCCCTTGGTGTTATCTGGACCAGTGATCTGCTAGGTCACTTCAATCCTTGACTCTGGGAGCCAGACTTACCCTGCTCTGCTGTGAGAGCCCCCATTCCTGGGCTGTTCATGCACAGCCTCTGGCATGTAAGTGTTCCTTGGATTGTGCAACCGAATGACACTAGCCAATATCTCCAGTCCAAGATACAACCCAAGGAACCTCAGTCCCACTGGACTTATGAGTTCATCAATTCAATGAAGAAATTGATATGTACCAGGCTTTGTATCCCAAAGGGAGTCATTGACATGCTTCATACCAAACACACTGCTTCAGGGAGAACAAAAATAAATTTATTAATTATAAAGATATGTTTTGACTTATAATCACTTAAAATCTAAGTCAGATTTGGTCAAATGAAATAAAAGCAACACACATTCTAAGCTGATCTTAACACTTCCAATGCCCTTACAAACTTAGATGCTTCTCACCACAGGCTGGCTGGTTGCCCTTCAGCAAGGCTCTCCCCCTTGTTCAGCACTTCAGTCGCTTCGTGGCAATGCCTGTAGATAGAGGTGGAAGAGTCACAAAGAGTATGGCAAATGTCTCTCCCTTTTATCATGCTCTTTCTTCCCACTTAGCTTTGCCCGCCCGCCACTTCAGAGTCAGGTAACCATTACCTCATTGCAGTCCCAAACTGACTAAAGGAAGGGGGGGGTGACTCACTCACAAGTCCAACAGATCCTTTGTTGTTGCCTAAGCCAGTGTCCTTTGTTCCTGTTTGGCTGGGCTGGGCTTGTCCCATACATGCCCTGATGAGGTGTGAACTGCCCCTCTGCTTCTGGAGAGTTTTTGCCTGGGCTTGCTTTAAGCCATGAAGACACATTCTCAGCCTCATAACTATATACATGAAATTACAAACAATGATTACTATAACATTACCATAACAACAATGCTTAGTACATCATGAGCCTTCTGAAGACACCTGACATGACAAACTTTGCATTAGATACCACACAATCTTATTATAAGGATGAACATGGGGGTGCTGGGTGTTCCCCTGTGGTACAAAATGTCACAGACAGATCTTCTGTAGTGTAGAGTGTCTTATGGGCCCTCTACCCAAAGATGAATTTCACTCATATTTGCCCAAAATTATTTGCTTCTTAAATTGTGAAACACTTTCCACAGTGTTGTGTAATCATAGTTATGATTACACAACAGGCCTTTCTAATAAAATAAATCTTAAAATATGCAATGTATCACAATAGATCAGAATCTATTATAAAAACTCCTAATCACTGAAATACAAAGATAAAGTGAGCAAGGGTATCAGTCTGGCCTTGACACCATGAGTAGTCCCATTGAAACATAAGATCCAGTGGTTGGAAGTTGGACAAATTCAAGTGCACATTTTTAATGAATACAACCTTGAAACAGCTTACTTAACAATGTGGTGGATTCTTTCACTTGAACTATTTCATGGGTTTTTTTTTAAATGGTATGTTGTACCTCAAACAAATTATGGGCTTGATGCAGGAATTAATGGGGGTTCTCTGCCTGCATTATGTAGGAGATCAGGCTAGATCATATGTGGAGGGGTCCACATAATAGTACTATTTCCTCAATCTGTTTTCTTTCCTTGGAGGGCTCTCATGCAATTTCTCTCAAAAATGTAAAAGCTAATGCAACCATGTTATATAATGGTTCAAGGTTACTAACGGTGTCATAATATTGTAGTTTATTAAATAGATTGAGAAAAGACACGGGTGAGCTACAGAGTATATAAAAGAGGTTATTAGAACAAACTAAAGCAAATAATTTCACATCCACATTATACTGACAAACTGGATTAATGAACCTGATTAAATGTCTTTTGATAATACAAAACATTTGGTCTACAAAAAGCAAAATAATTCCTTCACCCCGGGGGGGGGGGGAGTTTTACCAAGCATATTTTATCAAAAGAATGGATTGAGGTTTATGATAAAATACATTTCAGCCACAAAATTGAGGAGAGTCTGTTGAAATCCAGTTTTTCAGGAAGATAGATAATTTAAACAATTTATCAAATGCTCTTTGATAAAGTATTTCCTTTTATATGTTCACAATGCAATTGATTTTTTCTAAAATTAATTCTATCAGTGCTCTGAAAGGAGACAGAAAACAAAACTGACAGAATTAATAATCAACAAAATGGGCAGACAGCAGAATGGAATCTATTCTGGTGAGGCAACTGATTGAAAAGATTGACGATAGGCTATTTTAAAAAGTTATTGTGAGAAAAATCTCCTTTGTAAGAAGAATAATTTAAAAACAAAGCTTAAGATTTGTGGACAAAACCCAATCTATATCTTTTGTATTAAAGATATCATGGAAGCTAAATTATGGCTAAAAATAATCTCCTGAATTATGCTGTACAAACATCTTTGGAAAATGTATATTAATTGAGCTTAAATGACACAGAATGTACTTTTATGCCAGATCTGGTCATTTAGGTGATCTTAAATTGCAGTGGAAGAGAAGCACCAAGACTAAATTAAATCAAACACTTGATCCCAGATAGCATGGGGGAGTAATGCCCCAACTCAACCAAACAAGGAAAAACATCACGTCAACTCTTTGGATGCTCTCTTCCAACCCTACACGTAGATAGGAATAAGCAGCAAAGAGTCCTGTGGCACCTTATAGACTAATGGATGAACTGGAGCATAAGCTTTTGTGGGTGAATACATGTCACATGCATCTGACGAAGTGGGTATTCACCCACAAAAGCTTATGCTCCAGTTCGTCCATTAGTCTATAAGGTGCCACAGGATTCTTTGCCGCTTTTACAGATCCAGACTAACACAGCTATCCCTCTCATAATAGATAGGAATGAGCATGTGCTCCTTTACTCAGGTTGTAAGTCCTGTTGGGTTCAAACAAACATGTGTTTACAGACCCTTTAAAATAAAGATTCTAGGACCAAATCCTGGGCCCTAGGTATGTGATAGTAAGGGAGAGTAAACTTCAGATAGCTATTTAAGTCAAATACACACTGGAGGCCTTTACTGGTGACAGCATGGTCCACTGCAAAAGGGGATTTGGATGGAACCACACCTACTCTTCAGTAAGAGGGGGAGCCTCATTTTTTGTCTTCCCCAGTGGGGTCATAGGTCTGCAGTAATTTTATGAGTGCTGTTGCTGCTGATGAAGAAATTGGGACCAGGTTCCTAATGCTTCAGGGGGAAAAAAATTAACTTGGATTTCAGGAATCCAAGATGGATGCTGGGGGACTGTGTCCTCCCTCTTGCTCATTCATGGGACGTCAGGTAAGTTTGGGCACCTCAATCCCACTCTCCATGCCCTGCTGACAGCTCCATTTTGGAAATTCCTATTTTCTTCATGCAGTCCTTTCAGTTTCCAGAGGTCTCAACTACAGAAGAACCAACCCCACAACTCCTTATGGAATCTGGTAGGTGCACTCCTTAGGAGTGAGCTGCTCAACTTGAGCAGGCTCCACCTTTTGAAGTCAGGTCACCAGGGCCCATGATTGCAATGCAAAAAGCCAGTGACACTGTTTTTTCCCCTATGGCTATGTCATAAATAAAAAGGGAACCTTCCTGTGCACAGTACTATAAAATCCCTCCTGGCCAGAGGCACAATATCCTTTTACTTGTAAAGGGTTAAGAAGCTCAGGTAACCTAGCTGGCACCTGACCAAAAGGACCAATAAGGGGACAAAATACTTTCAAATCTGGGGCGGGGGGAGAAAAGGCTTTTCTTTCTGTGTGCTTCCTGGAGAGAGAGAGAGAGAGAGAGAGAGAGAGAGAGAGAGAGAGAGAGAGAGAGAGAGAGAGAGAGCGCAAGCGATCCAACTCCATTAAACTTAGTAAGTACTAGAAAGGAAATGCATTAGTTTACTTTTGTTTTGGCTTCTGATTTTCTCTGTGCTGAGAGGAAGGTGTATTCCTGGTTTTTGTAACTTTAAAGTTTTTGCCCAGAGAAAAATCCTTTGTTTTAAACCGGATTGCCCTGTGAGATTAGCTTCCGTTCCAATTTTACAGAGGTGCTTCTTTTACCGTTTTTCTTTCTAATAAAGTTCTGTTTCTTTTAAGAGCCTGACTGAACTCTCTATTGTCCTAAGACCCAGGGGTTTGGGTCTGTGATCACTTTGTAACCAATTGGTTAGAATATTATTCTCAAGCCTCCCCAGGAAAGGGGGTGTAAGGGTTTGGGGCAATAGGAACTCCAAGTGGTCCTTTCCCTGATTCTTTGTTAAATCACTTGGTGGTGGAAGCGTAACCTCCAAGAGCAAAGAATTTGTGTCTTGGGGAAGTTTTACCCTACCCTAAGCTGGTAAAAATAAGCTTAGGGGGTCTTTCATGTGGATCCCCACATCTGTACCCAAGAGTGCAGAGTGGGGAGGGAACCCTGATATGGTGGCAGCATGGTGGGATCATTTTGAACCAGAGATCATTTTGAATCAGAAGCACAAACCTTAGGAATTTTTTTCTTCTTATTTTAGCTGCTTGGGGAAAACAGGAGCTGAGAACAGCAGTCCCCCCCCCCTTTGCCTGGAGGCAGAGGTGTTAGGTTTTTTTAAACAAAGGTGTTAGCTACAGCCAGGAAATTTACAAGCAGGTTTCCCCCCCCCCCCGCCCTCCTTTCTTTTTAGCTCTCGGGTAAGGTAGGTAAGCAGAAGCTAGTATGGTGAAATGCAATATCCAACAGAAACTAGAATTAGCTAAATTTGAAGCTGAAGAGAAACAAAAGTGGACATGACAGACAGATAGCCTTAAAATGCTTGGAGTTGGAAGCAGAGGAGAGGAAAAAGAGGCAAAACGCTTGAAGGCAGAGAGGGAGAAGCACCGCTTGGAGGTGGAATTAGCGCTAAAGCACTTAGATCTGGAAAAGGCTAAGCTGAATCTACCAGCTAACCCTACCAATCCTTCTCCGGGTGCCGCTCCCCACTCAAGGAAATTTCCCATCTACAAGGCAGGCAATGATATCGAGGCCTTCTTAGAAAATTTCAAAAGGGCCTGCTTGGGTACAGCATTTCTACAGACCAGTATATGGTAGAGCTGAGGCTGCAGCTCAGTGGACCCTTAGCAAAGGTGGTGACTAAAATACCTAAGGAACATATGAACGGCTACGAACTTTTTAAAAACAAGGCCAAAATTAGAATGGGGCTAACACTCAAGTATGCCTGTCGGCAGTTCAGAGCCTAAGGTTGAAAACAGACGTGTCATTTGCCTGACATGCCTACCACATTGTGAAACATTGGGATGCCTGGATATCAGGAGCAAATGTTAAATCTCCAGCAGATTTGCCCTTCCTAATGCAAATGGAGTAGTTCCTAGAGGGTGTTCCGGAGGAAATAAAAAAAGATACATCCTAAATGGGAAGGACAAAACTGTAATCGAGGTGGGGGAGATTGGAGCCAAATAGGTGGAGGTGGCGGAAAAGAAAAAAAAAAAAACCTGGTAGCAGTTGGAGAAAATATCAGAAGGCACAACCTGAAATGAAACCCTATCACTGGGGGCAACCTAAGGCCCCAATTACATTCCAAGAAAAAACCCAAACACCTGATTGTCCCACCACCCACCCATCTCCAGCAACCAACCTTGCCCCAGTGACCAGTCAGCTAGGCTATGTTTTAAATGTAATGAGCTGTCAGCTATCCACCAGTCCTTAGTGGACCCCAAGTTCATCAACCCAAAGGCCCAAGTGACAATTGAACCTTTCATGTCAAACTCTTTAAACTTGCCTACAGCCAAGTTGCCTGTCCAGTACAAGGGCTGATCAGGAACCGTGGACTTTTGCAGTCCATGATGATTATCCCATTCCCATGCTGCTGGGGGAAGACTTGGCCAACCATGTGAAGCTAGCCAAGAGGGTGGGAAAGATCACCTGCAGCCAGGCTAAGCAAGCTGTCACACCTAGCTCTGTTCCTGAGGTCCCAGTCTGTGTTTCCAGAAACCAAGACTGAGGGGGTGGAACCAGACAACAGCAGTAGTGGATCCAGTAATGGATCCAGCTAGAGCCAGTCCCAGAAATGGAACCAGCAGAGCAACCAGTACCAGAACCATTGCCAGCACTGAGTCCAGCGCTTGCAACCCTGTCTACCACTCCAACACCAGAGGGCACCAGCAAGCCAGCACTGGCAGTAGCAGCAGATAACCCTACACAAGAGGTTCAGCCAGAGCTAGAAATACCACATAGTGCACCAGCGGAGAGAGATTCACAGTCAACAGAAACAGTCCCATCACCTACATCGCTTTCAGAGGGACCAAGCCCAAGTCCACAGTTCAATGAGGAACTGATGTCTCCAGCATCAAGGGAACAGTTCCAGGCCGAGCAGGGAGCAGATGAAAGCCTCCACAGAGCTTGGACAGCGGCACAGAGCAACCCACTGCCTCTCAGCTCTTCTAATCGATCCAGGTTTGTTGTAAAAAAAAAAAAGGACTTTTATACAAGAAAACTCTTTCTGGTGCACACCAGAAAGACTGGCATCCTCAGAGACAGTTGATAGTTCCAACTAAGTACCAGGTAAAGCTCTTGAGCTTAGCCCACGATCATCCTAGTGGCCATGCTAGTGTGAACAGACCCAAAGAATGTTTGGGGAAGTTCTTCCACTGGGAGGGAATGGGCAAGGATGTTTCTACCTATGTCCGATCTTGTGAGGTATGCTAAAGAGTGGGAAAACCTCAAGACCAGGTTAAAGCCCATCTCCAGCCATTCCCCATAATTGAGGTTCCATTTCAGCAAGTAGCTGTGGATATTCTGAGTCCTTTTCCAAAAAAGGCACCCAGAGGAAAGCAGTACATACTGACTTTCATTGATTTTGCACCCGATGGCCAGAAGCAGTAGCTCTAAGCAACACTAGGGCTAAAAGTGTGTGCCAGGCATTAACAGACATTTTTGCCATGGTAGATTGGCCCTCCAACATCCTGACAGGTTCAGGAACTAATTTCCTGGCAGGAACCATGAAAAGCCTTTGGAAAGCTCATGGCGTAAATCACTTGGTTGCCACCCCTTACCACCATCAAACAAGTGACCTGGTGAAGAAACTTTGGGGGCCATAATACGTAAATGAGCATGCCAACGATTGGGACCTAGTGTTACAGCAGTTGCTCTTTACCTACATGGCTGTACCACATCCCAATTTAGGGTTTTCACCATTTGAAAATATGTATGGCCTTGGGATTAAGGCGTCATAGAATTGGTGAAGCAATAATGGGAGGGGTTTACACCTTCTCCAGGAACTAACATTCTGGACTTTGTAATCAATTTACAAAACACCCTCCAAACCTTTTTAGCCCTTGGTAAAGAAAACCTATACAATGCTCAGGAAGAGCAAAAAGCCTGGTATGATAAACATGCCAGAGAGCGGTCCTTCAAAGTAGGGGACCAGGCCCATAAAATGGAAGAACCCTGGGAAGGGCCATTCATCGTCCAAGAGTGCCTGGGAGCTGTTAATTATCTCATAGCATCCCTCACCTCAAACCTAAAGCATACCATGTTCATTCTCTAAAGCCCTTTTATTCCAGAGAATTAAGGGTTTGTCAGTTTACAGCCCAGGGAGAAGATGACGCTGAGTGGCCTGAAGGTGTGTACTATGAAGGAAAAAGTGACAGTGGCGTGGAAGAGGTGAACCTCTCAATGACTCTCGGATGTATGCAGCGCCAGCAGATCAAGGAGCTGTGCACTAGCTTCGCGCCGATGTTCTCAGCCACTCCAGGATGGACCGAACAGGCATACTACTCCACTAACACAGGTAATGCTCACCCAATTAGAGCCCAACCTTATGGGAGTCTCCTCAAGCTAAAACAGGTATAGAACGGGAGATCCAGAATATGCTACAGATGGGTGTAATCCGCCCCTCTGGCAGTGCATGGGCATCTCCAGTGGTTTTAGTTCCTGAACCAGATGGGGAGATACGCTTTTGCGTGGACTACCCTAAATTAAATGAGGTAACTTGCCCAGATAACTATCCAATGCCACACACAGATGAGCTATTGGAGAAACTGGGACATGCCTTCATCACCCATGTAGGGCTGTATAAATTTCATGTGCTCCCTTTTGGGCTGCAAAATGCACCTGCCACCTTCCAAAAACTTGTAGATTGTCTCCTTGTGGGATTAAAATAATCTGCAGTCGCCTATCTGAACAATGTGATCATCTTTTCCGATAGATGGGCAGAACACCTGGAACATCTACAAAAAGCTCTATGTTTTTGGACACCTACATTATTCAGTACAGTATTACCAGCCATGTATTACAGGTACATATATAAAAATTGCTTTATCTGGGGAAAAAAACCTAACCTTGTAATATCAGGGGTCCAATTATCTTGTCATTTACATCACACAATTACTGCTGCAGTCAAAGGGAGCTTTCCAGGCCCAGTCAGTGGGATGTTTTGAGTCCCTGGCCTATTGTACTTTTTGCTGAAAATGTATCAGAATTTTTAAAAAAGGGCTTCATTTAGCAGGTCATATAGGTTAATATGAAAGGCCAAAAGAAGGAAAAAACTTAGTACTTTCTAATTTTGCATTATTCATGATTTAAGATTCTGTTTGCATTTTATTTATATACAAAATGCACATAGGGTAGAAAACTCTACATTTATCTATCTAAAACTCTATCAGCTCTACATTTTTTACAGTATATACTCCTGATTCACCACTTCATTATTCCACTTGTATGCCAGTATAACTCCACTGAATTTATTGGCGCTACACTGGAATACAACTGGAACAAAGTGATAAATTGGACTCTATCTGGCTAGTGATAGAAAGCAGGAGTTCTGTGGTATGTAGCCACCTTTAGATCACAAAGAAAAGGTAAAAGTATCCTTGGTACAGGAAGCTCAAATTTAGGCAATTTTTAGCACTCAACATAAATACAGTCTCAGCTCTAGCACAACCTGATTTTTAAAAGTGTATTTGGTTTACCTTATTGATCATATACACAAAAAGATTTATGGTAAAATGAATTACCAACTGAAATACAAGGAACAGTACACTTCACCACCCCAAAAAAGAAATCCCAGAAAGATTTTTAGCCACAAATTATGGAGATTTAAGTAGAATATAATTTTAGTTAGAAAGTTTTGCTATGGAAAAGAGGTATTTGCATCAAAAGTTTTTGTAAAATCCAGTTTTATAAACAGAAATAGTTCATATTGCGCACACACAACATAGACAGATCTTGTTTTTATTTTCACAGTTGTAAATCCAGAGTAATTCCTATAAAGTCAATGTTGTTATTCTGGGTTTACATCAGAATGGCTGAGATCAGTATCTGAGCCTACACTTCTAATGAAACAGCCTGTTTGCTCAGCTGGTCATGCATTTGAAGTAATTTCTATCACCTTAAAATAATGTCAGATCTATCCATCTTCTTTTCTAGCTTTCAAGAAGAACCAGACAAAATGAAACAAACAGCATATACCTGAAATAGCAAGAAGTTTGTAACTTACTATTTCTTTGTAGAGATAAATTACCCATACACTAATAGTTGAACATGTATTCTACATTCATCTTTAATTGAGATACTTGCAGCAGATATCCTGGGTTAGAATTAGAAAAGAACAATGGCCGTAATCTTGTTTAGCCTGCTCTTTTTATGCGATAACAAGATTAGTTGCTATATTACCCCTGGAGAAAAACAGAGCTACAGAAAGCAATCAAGCAATTACAGTCTGTTTACTTAACCTACTTGCATAAAATATTCCATAAACATTTTACAACCAGAACAAAGATGTGTTGAGGCAGAAATATCATTTTTCACTCTGCAATTTATGTATGATTATATTGCATAAGACAAAAAATGAAAACTGTAGCTTTCTACTTGCTCTTCAACAAATCAAATCTTTTAAAATTTCTGAGCATGAAGCATTAGTACTGCACTAAAATATCACACATTCTTAAATATAGACCTGCCTTGCCTATTTAACATGAGCAAAATTCTCAAAGCTAGATTCTTGTCTCATTAACACCTGTGTAAATCCAAAAAGTAGGATTTAACCTACTGAATTCAGTGGGAATTTTGCCTCAGGCCCTATATTTCTGTGCAGTGTTTTCCAATGGAGCACAACATTCCGGGATAAACACCTTTATACAATTATGGACCAGTCCTGTAGTCCTTACTCAAGTAAACCTTCCATTGATCTCACTGAAAATTTTATTTTGCAAAAAGACTTCAGGACTGGGTTCTATAACAGGGTTTTTGAAATCCATATTTTTCCAATGTGACTTTATAAAATGCTCTGTCAATTCACCTTACTCATCACTTGATCTCCAAACACCTTTTACCCATAATTTTTTGATGGGAAGGCTATATTCTGAATTTTTTTTTCCCCACCAAGAAGTTTTTTTTGTCACCTAAACCAAATGTTTAAAAGGGTAATTTTTCAATGGATTGCATTAAAATATAGGACTTGCTGCCCCAGAATAATAGCTAGGATTCTAAGTCTTGCATAGTCCATGGGTTCAGATCCTCAGTTTGTGTAAATTGTCATAGCTCCACTGACTTCAAGTGAGCTACAACAGTTACACAAATTGAGGGTCTGGCTACTAGCCCCCAAAGACTATCTACATAGGCCAAAGTAGGATGCCAATTACTTTATCGAGTGTGGAGGGAAAGCTGAAGACACATCTGGTCAATTGCTTATTTCTGCACAAGGGAACTGAGGGGCATAGTGATCAGTTTATTTCCTGAAGCATAAGGATTAATACTTCTCATATGATTAGTACTAATATGTTCATGATGTTCTTATTCGCATAAGCCAAGATTTTCAAAAATAGGAGCCTAGATTTAGACAAGTAAGCGACCTGATTAAACACGTAAATATGCTTACTGAAGTTAACAGGAGCTGTTGCAGTTCAAGCAGTTCTTAAAGTTAAGGACGTACATAAATCTGTCCATTTGGGAGCCTAAGTTATCATAAGGTAGGTTTTTTGTGTATTTGTTTTTTGTGCTTGATACCTCTCTTCATATTTCATTATTCTGTCCTGGAACTTTTTATGTCTATATGTTCTAGATCCACATGAACACGCATTTGAAGTAAAGACAGAACATGTTATTCTGCATGTCTTTTCTAAATTTAACTTGGAGAATTAGGTCTTGATTTAGGACTCAGTACTTGCATTCTCTTTGTGTCAAAGGGGAATTTTAAGCTCTTTTTTCAAATATCATATGGCTTTTCTGTAATTTTTGTAAAGTGTCTAACCTAACTTTTGTTGCACCTTACAGTATTTAGTGACATTATGTGAAGGCCAAACCTGACTCTCTTCACTCAAATGAATCATCCCATTATCTAGAACAGAATGCACGCATGAGTAAAGAAATGGGATTTGACCCATAGCGTAATATGGCAACTGATGTTTCAGTATATATTCTATAGATGTGAGATAAGACAGTTTTTAAACGTGAAAGTAGGTCACTAAGTGAATTATTTCAGTTTAATTAAAAAATCCTTTCCCCATATCATGCTCTTAGCACATGTAGAGAGTTCAAAGAAGACTATACAACAGAAGTCAATGTTCAAGTGAAAGCTTGCATCCTCACCTTTAAGGGTATGTCTACATTTGCTCAGGCTGTTAAATTGCAATGTAGATGTTTGGGCTCAGGCTACAGCCCAGGTTCTAGGATACTGAGGTGGGAATGTCCCTGAGCCTCAATGTTTAAACTGAAGTTCAATAGCCCTTTAGCTTGAGCACGGGTCAGCTAGCACAGGCCAGTCACAGGTTTTAATTGCAGTATAGATATACCCTAAGGTGCCTCTCATGCCTGTGCACAGCATTGCTGGGAAGTTTGCCTCTTGCATCCTCCCTGATGGCCAGTTCTGTGGTCTGCGACAGACTTCATTAGCCTGAGTCTTCTCCCGACTCCCCGTCTAAGTGTTCTGTAACTTGGACTTCCAGTCAAATCATATAAAAGTCTAAACACCTTTTGGGGTAGTATGAAAAAAATCTCCAATGAAAGTCCAAATCAATGGTCAGACGAATAACCTTTTCACCCCTCAGGCTCCACTGTAGTTCCCTTACTAGACCTACTCCGTGGTTTCTCCTGCTGGAGCACTACGTGCTTCTGTTGTGTTCTTTCTCCATTGTAGCCATCCAGCTAAACTCTATCCCGGGGTGGTGGGTGTCTGCTAGAGAAAGCAGTCCCCACTGACCTTCCTTTGTCTACTTATAAGGCTTAGCTCTGCCTCCTTTGGCCAGAAGATAATTACTCCCTCAGCCCAGTGCAGAAACCACGACTAACTGGATTATTTCCCTTGCTTAGCAGGTTTAAATACACATACCTTGTCAGCCTTTCCTGCCCACTCATCTCACTTTGTTTTTGTAATGAAATCCTCATCCCATAGTATGCCTGCTTGCAACAGTATGTAGATAGTACTGGTACAGATTTGCAGTGATACAAGACACTGTTATACCTACTGGTAACCACTGTGATGGGACCGTGGCAGAAAAATAGAAGTGCAAGAGTGATTTTAATAGATAGCTTCTAAATGTTATTTTAGTTTGTACTATTGTTCATTTCTTCCAGGAATGGAAAATTCAGTCTCCTATTATCCATGGGGAAAAAAAAATCTCCTAGCCAAGAAGGCTAGCAGAATTCTGATGGATGCTGAATTGAACAATCAATGACGAGTGTTTAGTTATGTCAGAGACCTTGCATTGGAGATAGGCTGCTAGCAGCCTGGTCACCAACTTAGGTTTTTTTCTGGGTCTAATAAGCTGATGCAAAGCTTGTTAGACAAAGAAATGAAAAAATAAAACAAAAAACATACGTTGAGACAATACTCTAGCCATTCCTAAAGGTAAAACGAATGCATGCCTTGGAAAGTATCCAACCTCAAAATGGAGAGAGAGGAAGTATGGAACACCTGATTATTGAATTAAAATAAAAGTTAGACTAGGATTTAAACTAGTTACTGGATTTTTACTCCTTTTAGAAAAGACCATGAGTAATGTGACTACATTAAAAGCCAAAAACACAGATAAACTGGGTGAATGGGAGCAAAAATATACTAGTAGTATAGATGAGAAAGGGAGCAAGATGGATGAAGTTCTGGTGATTGAGCCTATGGCTCTAACCAGGCAAGATATGCCTCTCAGTAACAGTGGGGACAGAACTAAATGGCAGCAGGACATTTTGTCCTCTGACTGAGCACCCAACAACAAAATATATGTCATGTAACTGGATCTGCTTTCATTAGTTGAAGGATCTAGTTAGAATTATCATATTGAATCAGAGCCAAGATGCATCTAGTCCAATATCCTGCCTCCAGCAGGGAGCAGTACCAAATGCTTCAGAAGAAGGTGTAAGAGCCCCATAGTAGGCAGATGAGGGATGATCTGCTTCCTACACACATTAGGTCTCATCCTGATCTAACAGTTAGAGACTGGCTTAAAGCCTGCAGCTTGAGGTTCAATACCCCTTACAATTTTAATGTTAACTAAACTGGTGATATATCATGGTGATAGACAGTGGTTGCTGAGAACATGTAATACTAAGATTCCTTGGGTGAAATCCTAGCCTTATTGAAGTCAATGGGGATTGTGCAACTGACTTCAATAGAAGCAGGGTCATTCCTTTGTTCTGCAAATTATACATTAAGAATACATGTGCCTCACTGTCTTCTCGCCATTCAGCATCCTGGTTCACACTGGTATATATATATTTTAAGCACAAATTTAGAATGATAAGAACTAATTTTGTGCTACTGGCTCAGTCAAGACATGCATTATCCCAGTATCCTATGATCATAGAACCATAGACTATCAGGGTTGGAAGGGACCTCCGGAGGTCATCTAGTCCAACCCCCTGCTCAAAGCAGGATCAATCCCCAACTAAATCATCCCAGCCAGGGCTTTGTCAAGCCTGACCTTAAAAACCTCTAAGGAAGGAGATTCCACCACCTAGCTAGATAACCCATTCCAGTGCTTCACCACCCTCCCAGTGAAAAAGTTTTTCCTAATATCCAACCTAAACCTCCCCCACTGCAACTTGAGACCATTACTCATTCTGTCATCTGGTACCAATGAGAACAGCCTAGATCCATTTTCTTTGAAACCCTCTTTCAGGTAGTTGAAAGCAGCTATCAAATCCCCCCTCATTCTTCTCTTCTGCAGGCTAAATAATCCCAGTTCCCTCAGCCTCTCCTCATAAGTTATATGCTCCAGCCCCCTAATCATTTTTGTTCCCCTCCGCTGGACTCTTTACAATTTTTCCACATCCTTTTTGTAGTATGAGGCCCAAAACTGTACACAGTACTCCAGATGTGGCCTCACCAGTGCCGAATAGAGGGGAATGATCACGTCCCTTGATCTGCTATCAGTACTCCTACTTATACAGCCCAAAATGCTGTTAGCCTTCTTGACAATTTAAAACTGGCCAACTCTTAACCATTTCACTTTGAGAAGATTGGGGGGAGGGGGGAAGAGATCTCTAAAGACCAGAAAGGATAGTCATAATTATCCTGGGTGATGTACATAACACAAGCTATAAAAAATTTCACCCATCAATTCCTGTATGAAGCCCATGAACTGCTGGCTGAACTAGAGTTTCTCTTTCAGAAAGACATCCCACCTTGATTTAAAGACTTGAAGTTTGAAGACAGTTACTTCAAATAAATTGTTCAAACATTGATTACCATTACTATTAAGTGTGTGCGCCATACTTCCCATTTGAATTTGTTGAATTTAAGTTTCCAGATATTTGATCTTGCCATGTATTTATATGAAATTTAAAGAGCTCTAAACATAAAGACATCTTCTCCCCATGATCAAGTCACTTCTTAAATTTCTCTTTGGCATCCTAAATAGATTGTAGGAAAGTTTTTCTAGACCTCATTCTTTGTGGCTCTTGTCTACATACTTTAAAAAAATGTTGAAAAATTTGAAAGTTTGAATATTAGAACTGAACACAATTCTAGTAAGGATATCACCAGTGCAGTATAGCAGTAATTGCCTCCCCACTTCTCTCCGTAGTCCCCTGATCACATTAGTCCGTTTAGCCAATTAGGCCACGTTAGTCCTTTTAGCCAGTGCATCACAATGGGAGCTCATATTCAGTGGGTTATACACTAGGACTTTCACAGTTTCTACTTTTGCAGGATAGAAGTCCTACATCCTGTAAGTGTAGCCTGCATTCTTTCTTCCTAGATGTATGGTCCTGCATTTGGCTGTGTTGTCTACTAGTAAATGGGATAACTCAGACTGGCAATGCCTCTGCCTCCAGGTTACTGTTTTCAAATCCAGACTGAGTCTGATGGTGACCATATGTTACAGTTTGATAGTTATATGCTCTATTAGAAGTGACTTAGTGACATCAGTCCAGATCCTTGTGAATAAAAATTCATTCTTTATAAGGCGGTCATGGGCACAAATGTATGAGCATAGAGACTGAACTAAACATGCACACTTAAGGGTATGTCTAGACTTAGAGCTGCAAGTGTAAATTTCCAGCTGACGGAGACATAAGTGCATTAGCTCTGATTGAATTAGTGCATTAAAAATAGCACTGCAGTCATGCCATCATGAAGGGGCTAGCCACCCCACATATGTACCTAGTGTCTGGGATGAGTATGTACTTGGGCCAGTTAGTTCCTCTTGCCACTGTGGCTACATTATTTTTAGTGCACTAGTGTAAGTATGTCTCCAAGCTGGAATTTACACTTTCCAGGTCCAGGGTAGACATAACCTTAGGCTTAAACCTGAACCTGTAGGAACCATATCTAAGTGGTAGGGTGGAGAATCTTGTATTTGTACTGCCTGTTTGAACTGGTCATATAGTATTCAGTTAATTTATTTGCTTGTGTGAAGCATTTGTGAATTCCTCCCATTATTTACAAGTCTATTCAGTGACTATGACAAGCAAACAAATGTCTATGCATTATTCATGATGCATCTGAAGTTGGTATGTGGCATTAAATTTCAGAACCTAGTCACTGATGGGTCAAATATATATTCAGCGGTGTGTGTGGGTGGGTGTGTGTATTCTATTTGAAGTCAGAAATATATTCAGTATCAGAATCGTGTGTTCAGCTGAATCACGCAGGCTAGCTTTGGAGCTCTGAAATTGAAGGTAACAGGTTCAAATATGGTCAGATTTAACCATAGCCCTAATGTGTGTGTGCGTGCATGCGCGCGTGTGTAATATTCAAAAATCCATACCCTAACCCTAGTTTTCTGTCTATGCTGTTCTTGTGTAGTAAGTAGATGTTTGTCTCCAGAGTCTCAACACAGAATCTCAAACATTAAATTCACTCAAAAGCATAAAAAAAGGAAATGGTAATTCTGGAAATAACACTGTATGTGTCACTAAAATCGCTGACATGAAGGTAGACTGAAGTCTTCCTGAAATGTTTGACTGCCTGAGCTCATACTTTCAGGAACAATACATAGCACAGTAGAATAATGTTAGTTTGTCACCTATACACATATATATGAATAGCAAGTATTTTAAAGGCCTACATATATTTAAAAATAATATCGATATCACATTACAAGAGTTGTCTCTCTCTCCGAAGGGAGCAATTTATATTTATCACTGTCAGCAATCCCTGCATATGCTCACTATATCATGCAATTCAACAATATTTATTACCCCTTTGCTTGCTGCTTTTCTGAAGTTTAGGTTCTCAAAAGAAAGAAAGTTACATTTTCAAATGTCAAACTCACTTAGAGTATATCAAGTCATTTTATAGAACACACTAAGAAAAGCAATTTATGGGGTATGACTGACTAATACTACTTTTTCATCATTTCATTTTTCCATTAGGCAGGGAAAAGACATGGGAACTACGTATAAGAAAAATTCCTGTATCTTATCCAATGGGATACTCTGTTGGCTAGAATTCTTAAAAAGGTAATTGTTTCTTGATACAATTTCAATTTACATGAAAAAAAATACATTTTCTCCATGCTGTTTTAAAATTAGCTACAAACACACAATACTTATTTTCAGTGACAAGCCTTAAACACATCTCACACATTCAATAAAATGTTCAGAAAATATATGATTGTCCTTTCCTAAGGTGACTTCACTAAAATGAGCAAACACACTTGCATACTCCAGTAACTTTTGCAGAACACTCCAATCTCTTGATAGCTCAGGAAATAATGCTGCATTGCTATTTCTTCATTTACATTATCTTTACCTGTCCCTTTAAGTGATACCAGGTGAATACTAAAACAATGCTATGCCAAAAAAATCTGTTTCTCTTCCTCTATAAAGACCTATTTCAACTGCTACTGAAGGCAGTTAAAAAGTTCCCTGTTGTGTTCAATGGGACTTTGATTAGGCCCAAATAGAGGTTAACCATGTTATGTAAAGCCTCCGCTCAATCCAGTAGAATGTGATTGTAAGATTTGTAATTTAATCAGTCATTGCTAGTATGATCATTAAGTTCTGTAACCTTTTGCAACTTTTGTAACTTTAGTTATTGTTAGCATAGCTGTCAAAAATATAAAGGGAAGGCTAAACACCTTTAAATCCCTCCTGGCCAGAGGAAAAACCTTTTCACCTGTAAAGGGTTAAGAAGCTAGGATAACCTCGCTGGCACCTGACCAAAATGACCAATGAGGAGATAAGATGCTTTCAAAGCTGGAAGGGGGGTGGGGGGGAAACAAAGGGTTCTCTCTATCTGTGGGTTGCTTTTGTTGGGACCAGAGCAGGAATGCAGGTCAGAACTCCTGTAAAAAGTCAGTAAACAATCTAGTTAGATATGCGTTAGATTCTGTTTTGATTAAATGGCTGATAAAATAAGTTGTGCTGAATGGGATGGATATTCCTGTTTTTGTGTCTTTTTGTAACTTACGGTTTTGCCTAGAGGGATTCTCTATGTTTTGAATCTGATTACCCTGTAAGGTATTTACCATCCTGATTTTACAGAGGTGATTCTTTTACTTTTTCTTCAATTAAAATTCTTCTTTTAAGAACCTGATTGCTTTTTCATCGTTCTTAAGATCCAAGGGTTTGGGTCTGTGTTCACCTATGCAAATTGGTGGGGATTTTTTATCAAGTGTTCCCCAGGAATGGGGGTATAAGGCTTGAGGGGATTTTTGTGGGGGAAGATGTTTCCAAGCGGGCTCTTTCCCTGTTAGATTTGTTAGACGCTTGGTGGTGGCAGCAATAAAGTCCAGGGACAAAAAGGTAAAATAGTTTGTACCTTGGGGAAGTTTTAACTTAAGCTGGTAAAAATAAGTTTTGGGGGTTTTTCATGCAGGTCCCCACATCTGTACCCTAGAGTTCAGAGTGGGGAAGGAACCTTGACAATAGCCTTTTAAGTTTTGTAACTTTTGCAAGCTTTGTAACCTTTTCAGTTACCACTTGTATGAACCTCCAAACTTTGCAATATTCCATCACGTGATCAGAGTGTGTGAGAACAAGGGAGTGTATGTCGGACTGGGCGGAGAGGAACTGCAAGGAGAAAAGAGTCAAAGGCAGGAGCCAGGTGTGTTTGATGTAATCTGCCCTGAGACGGTTATCACAGAGTGCTGTAAAAAAAAAAGAAGAACCTGGTATGCATGAAAGAAACAAGACCTGTGAGTGCTTCTCAGTGATGGACACTGAAGAAAAGCTCAGTATATGTGACAGGAGCCGCCCAGTTCCAATAAAAGGAAGCAGGCACCCACACAAGAGGCTGCTTCTTCTTGACCTGCTTGGCAGCCTGGATCCTTGACTGCAGGTGGACACACCAGATTTACTATGCTTCGGCTTCCCAGCTTCCTCTGCTGTCTCTTGTAACTCTTCACCTGCGAATGTGTGGGTGCATGAGGGTATGAATGTGGTGAATATGTGCGTGCATGAATAAGCGTCAACCTTTTCTGTTTAATCCAATAGTGACATTTAATAAAACCAATATAAAGTGTAACCCTGAGTTGGTTTCTAGGGAAACTGAGGTAACAAACCAGATTTTTTTTTCTACTAGACACCGGGTACATTGAGGAACCTTTCACGAGCCTTGGCTTCCCAAATAGTGAACTCTAGTCACCATTCCCATCTCTTAGACCTTCTAGAAGGTCTAACCTATTGCTGAAAAGAGGGCTGAACAGTGGGACCCACGGGAAGTACTAGAAGTGGACCACAATATCCTAGTTTCTTACTCTATATACCCTGGTTTCTTTCTTGGTATTTATTCTATTTGCCTATCTAAATGAAAGGTGGTTTAGAGTAATGTGGAAAGAACGTGGAAGACAAGCACATTGGCAGTGGAGGATGGGTGTAGGCAAAACACCTCAGAAAGCTCTAAACTGATGAAGCAGTTGGAGGCCTCCTGTTTAGAAGGAATAGCAGAGAAGGTCATTGTCAAGGTTCCTTCCCCACTCTGACTCTAGGGTACAGATGTGGGGACCTGCATGAAAACCTCCTAAGCTTACTTTTACCATCTTAGGTTAAAACTTCCCCAAGGTACAAACTATTTTACCCTTTACCCTTGGACTTCCACTGCCACCACCAAATGTTGGACTGGGTTTACTGGGAAAGCATTGTTTGGAAACGTCTTTCCCACCAAAATCCTCACCAAAACCTTGCACCCTCCTGCCTGGGGAAGGCTTGATAAAAATCCTCACCAATTTGCACAGGTGAACACAGACCCAAACCCTTGGATCTTAAGAACAATGAAAAAAAGCATTCAGTTTCTTACAAGAAGAATTTTAATATAAGAAAAGGTAAAAAGAATCATCTCTGTAAAATCAGCATGGTAAATATCTTATAGGGTAAGTAGATTCAAAACAGAGAATCCCTCTAGGCAAAACCTTAGGTTACAAAAAGACACAGACAGGAAAATCCATTCTATTCAGCACAGCCTATTTTCTCAGCCATTTAAAGAAATCATAATCTAACGCATATCTAGCTAGATTACTTACTAAATTCTAAGACTCCATTCCTGTTCTGTCCCAGCAAAAGCATCACACAGACAGACAGAGACCCTTTGTTTCTCCCCCCTCCAGTTTGAAAGTATCTTGTCTCCTCATTGGTCATTTTGGTCAGGTGCCAGTGAGGTTATCCTAGCTTCTTAACCCTTTAGAGGTGAAAGGATTTTTCCTCTGGCCAGGAGGGATTTTAAAAGGTGTTTACCCTTCCCTTTATATTTATGAAAGTCACTGTACTATTTCCAGCATAATTAAAAAACTGAAGTTTGATATCACATTTGCAGCTAGAGACTTTATTGGTATTTTTCTGCAAGTGATATTGAAGGGGCTGAAGGAGCAGGGCAGGTGTGTAAGGAGAGTACATCTCACTCCATGCACAGCCCATATAAGGACTTGGGGCACAATTTCACTTTGGAGGACTGCAGGGAGGGACTGTGCCTCAGGAGCACATAGTGAGAAGATGGGGCTGTGGCTCTTTGGTCTTATGTACCAGCTAGTCAAGTTGTCTGGCAATGCAACCCAAAGTAACATGCCACAGATGGGTGTAGTGGAGGGTGTCAGTCTGTGTGTATTTTGGGAGGCTTTATGCCTCCCACTGCTCTCCTAGGGATGTACACGATTCAACTCCATACCACCCTATGACTTCATTTAAAAAGAAATGTGAGCAAGATGTCAATTTTAGGCTTATACAAAGATTAAGTTTCAGAGTAGCAGCCGTGTTAGTCTGTATTCGCAAAAAGAAAACCTTCGCACCTTAGAAACTAACAAATTTGAGCATAAGCTTTCGTGAGCTACAGCTTGCTTATTTTCCACTGAATGCATCCGATGAAGTGAGCTGTAGCTCACAAAAGCTTATGCTCAAATAAATTTGTTAGTCTCTAAGGTACCCCAAGTACTCTTTTCTTTTTGAAGTAAAATAGTTAATTTGTCCCAGCAGGGGGTTCTGAAAAGCCCACGCAACACAAAGCCCATGTAACACCAGCTCCAATCTAAGAACCCATCTTCTGTGAAGTTTAAGAAAACAAACTTTTAATGCAGCAAACAAAAGTTCAGGCTTGTAGTCCATGGTTAACATTATAATAGGTTTCACGTGAAATTGACTGCCATCAGAACTCAGAGCTTCAATCCTGGCTGTACTGTAGGCATAGCCTAAAACATAGGAGCCTTTAACAGCTGGTGGTGTTGCAGGTATGTGTGGTGGGAAGGGTATGACTAAGTTCTGAAAGCTCAGACTCCCTTTAAGGAAAATAAAACTAAATAGTACTTAGGACAGTGTTTCCCTAACATTCTGAGGCAGATTATCAGCTGGTACAAGTTGTCTTAACTTCATTAAAGATAAAGCCCTAGCTCATTAATGTTTGAGAGAGAGAGAGGATACTATGTTGATGGGGTTTAAGAGACACCAAGATAGTTAGAAGTTCTGCTCATAGTTACATGTGTGCAATCCCATTAACTTCAATGTAGTTTCTAGGAACATAAGTGATGGCAGAATTTGTTCCTTGGTGTAGAGCTTAAAATAAAATTACTTTAGTGCAGATAGTTCCATAAAAAATATAATTAGCTTATAGCATGTTTTAAAGAGTTTTAGCAATAAAATCAGCTTTCTAATGTCACTAACTTTCTTAGCGTGCAGCATTATAAGGATGCTAAAGACATTCTGTGTTCCTACTCTGTCATTGGTGAGAACCTAATGGGATTGTCTAATAGAAAGTTGACATAAAAATAACTTGATCTGGTAGCCTAGTTTGTGGTTCACTGAGTTTGTCAATTTCTCAGAAGTGTTGCAAGAACAGACTAAACAGTGGGAGGGTTAGAATAAATTAAGTAGTGCAAATATAAATTTCTGCATTTTACAGACTTTATATGAAAGATAACAAAAAGAAAAGGAATACTTGTGGCACCTTAGAGACTAACAAATTTATTAGAGCATAAGCTTTCGTGAGCTACAGCTCACTTCATCGGATGCATCCGATGAAGTGAGCTGTAGCTCACGAAAGCTTATGCTCTAATAAATTTGTTAGTCTCTAAGGTGCCACAAGTACTCCTTTTCTTTTTGCGAATACAGACTAACACGGCTGCTACTCTGAAACCTATGAAAGATAACGTACATTGCTTTACAAAGTTATTTCCAAAAAGTGATTCAAAGATCTATATGAATGAACGTGGATTCCTGGCATCCTGTTTTACTAACTTTGGAGGTTTTATATTTCCACATAATTTTTATCATGAAATTTCACATTGTTTGCCAGAAGTTAGGAATGGGCAGTGGGATGGATCACTTGATGAATACTTGTTCTGTTCATTTCTTCTGGCATTGGCCACAGTTGGAAGACAAAAAGAAAAAGGAGTACTTGTGGCACCTTAGAGACTAACAAATTTATTTGAGCATAAGCTTTCGTGAGCTACAGCTCACTTCATCGGATGCATGCAGTGGAAAATACAGTGGGGAGATTTTATATATACGGAGAACATGAAACAATGGGAAACACTGACCATGTAATATTTAAATTAAGGCCAGAGAGCTACATATTGATGGCCCATTAAGGACACTTAGCTCTCACAATGGGCCATAGAAGAAACTCATTCTACACAGATAGTCTTCCTGCAGATGCCTCAGACTCCAAGGGGCCAGTGGCCACCCCAATGGACATGTGATATGCTCATGTGACCCTGGACTCCATCTTAGGCCAGTGACTTTCCACAGAGTCAGTAAATTTCCAGGCATATGGCAAAGAATATAAAAAGACCCCTGAGAGATCTCCGTTTTGCCTTTTTCCTGACCCGATTCTCCAGACTGTGGATTGTTTTGCCCTATGAACTGAGGATCTTTGTCTTTTGGAAGTTACCAGAGACCTTACAAGCCAGCAGTCTATTCCATCACTGATACAAACCTGATAGAAGGACTTTGCAATTATTTGTATGTATATGAAATATTAACCATTAACTCTTCTTTCCTTTTATAATTAACGCTTTAGTTTCTAAAGGATTGGCAGTAGAGTGATTATTGGGCAAGATCTGAGTTATATATTGACCTGACTCAGTAGCTGATATTTTGGTATTAGAAGGACCCTGTATTTGATTAAATTTGTTTTTAGTAACTAACCATAGAGTGCAGTGTCTGGGTGATGAGGCAAGGGCTGAAATGCCTAAGGAACCTGCATTTTTAGCTTCTTGTTAACCAGTGTGGTGAGGCAGAAATTTACTTTTGTTATTGGCTCAATATTACCTAATGATAGAACCATCACTAGTTTGGGGTGAGTCTGTTCTATTTCTCAGTCGTGTGTCCTGAATTTAGCACTCAGCTGTGATCCACTGAGGCACGGTAACAAGCATGTGCTTAGTTCTTGTCACCATAGCTACTGAGCATCTCATAATATTAACAACATAGTACTTCTCTTTTTAATTGGGTTCTTATTTATTTAGGATGACATTTTCAAAGCTGCTTAGAATATTTGGATAACTGGTTCCCATTAATTTAAATGGGAGTTGGCCAGCCTCTTAAGCAGCTTTAAAACTTTTAGTCCCTTTTATTTTGACTTTTAAGATTTGATTTTCTAAGTATGTGTAAAAATATTGCATAATAATAATAATTTAAAAAATATCCTGTACATGATCAGCTGCTCCCAAATCCCACCAAATAACCCACACACTGCTACAGCTGGGGAGAGTAGGCCACTTTCACAGACTGCAGTGTGGTTTTATTGGGGATTGGTATTTTGGCTTGTGTACCTGACTGAGAAAATATGCAGAACAGCACTAAACATGCACTATTAACAAACCTATAGATGTACATCAGCTATAGTGAGCTGTGTTTTGGTGCAACAACAAAGGTCAAACACAATGAGGGGAAGTTCAATTTCAAGGACAAGCTCAACACTATGCAAACTTATTACCTGATGCCTTATGAAATTTGAGGCAGTATATTAGTATGGGAAACAAAATGCAAATCTCAAGACAGTGCATCTCATGACTTTGCAGAGAAAGCATAGTATTACAAGAATATGCCAAACCAACCAATATACTAAAAGCAAAATAATTAGGTTAGAAACCCAATGTTGAAGATACTGAACAAAAGTCAAAGCCCTTTGTCTGGTTACCAATGCTGGAGAAATATGGAAACATGAGAAATCAGAAAAATAAGGACAAAATTCCATATACATAAAGCTAGGGAAGTTAAGCTTATATCATGCTTAAAAATCCTACAAGACAGAAAGAAGCAGATACTTAGGAACGCCTTGGGGAAACAAAGTCAAAGGAGAAACTGTGAAGATGAGAAAATATCTGTGTAAACAACTTGGTCTTGATACCAGTTTAGGGGAAGTCATAAGTGTCTCATGCCAGTCATTAATCTGCATAATGCAAGGATATCTGTAGGACTGGGAATGGCATTGTCCACAAGGAGGTAAGTGATAGTTATTATATGATCAATATTTCATCAATTTATTACAGCACAGATTTAGGAAAGACATTCATTACAAAAAGGGCAGAGATAATGACAAGAATTTTAAAAAGTTTCAATTTCAGTAATATAGAGCATTGCTGTATTTTCTCCTAACCTGTTCATCATTCCCTCTACCAAATCAGGCATGCTCTGATAAAATCAAGGGGGAAAAATGACTAGCTTATTTTTGCTAGCATTTTAATAATGAATACAATTCCCAACTTCTAATCAGGTATCAGGCAAGTCATGATTTTAGTTACTGTGGGGATTAATAGTTCAGGGATCTACATTAGAACATGATTCCTTTTGATTGCTCTGCAG
Source organism: Dermochelys coriacea (assembly GCF_009764565.3). Lineage (NCBI taxonomy): Eukaryota > Metazoa > Chordata > Testudines > Dermochelyidae > Dermochelys > Dermochelys coriacea. The sequence continues at coordinate 62,838,502 of NC_050075.1, read as the reverse complement.
GCTGTTCTCTCTATTTTTATACAAAACTTTTCAACCCCCAAGATCCTAAAGTGCTTTTGAACTATGACACACAAGGAGTATCTTCACCTGTCACTAAAGATGGTTGCATACTAATGGTGACTAAATTTGTGTGTGAACAGAAAAAAGTGAATGTTCAAGCCTTAATTTTAAACCCACACAGGTTCTACCACATCCTCCTTCTTGTACTTGATCTCCTTTCCCATCCCATTAACTTTCATTCACGCCAAGGACTCATTTGCCTCCTTCATACCACACATTCATTACCACCTCCTTTCCACTACTCCCTTTCATTTTCCTCTCCCTCCCAATCCTGCTCACCCATCATTATCACTTTCTTATTTCTGGCACTGCATGTGTGAAGAAATAAAGAGGAGAGGTGTGGAGAGGTGAGGGAGAGACAAGGGGAAAGTGAAGTAGAACTCACTGCTACCTGCTTCCCCCCACCTTGATTTGCAACACGGGAATTAGACTGGGAACGGGGAGGTCTATGGCTTCTCTACACCACACTGTCTGCTATGCCTGGTTTCTGCCAGAAGGGGGTATAATCATGCAACTTAGTGGAAGCTCTGTTTCCCAGCTGAAGGTCCAGATTCAAAACAACTAAGCCACAAAGTTTCAGATCAAATCTAGAGAAGACCTTTGTGACTCATGCAGATCTAGAACAGCTGCCATGTTTCAACCCAGAGTGTGCACTTCAGTAACTGTTCAACAGCACACAGCGGTTTTGGACTGAAGAAGAAGGAATGCATTCCTCATTCTCACTGACAGTAGCTAGGTCAACAATGGATTCTGTAAGGGAAGAAGAACCTTAAAAGGAGATAACAAAAATCTTATTTATTCTGTAACTTCTCCCCATTTAATGTGTCTTCTCCTAACTCACCCCAACCAGGAGACAGCGACCAGAATATTCCAGTATAAACTCTTTAGGTAAAAAATAATAAAATAAATTGCAGTTCAAGCAGGTTTCCCTCTGCTAAAACATGCTTATATATAGACTCCTCACACACACACAGAAGTTCAGTCTGTAGGCCAGAGGTCAAATTCTGCTTTGAATAACACTGATTTAAAATGACTAATTATTCAGATATACACTAATAGAATTGATAGCAAACTCCGGCCCAAACTTTATGCCACTAGAGAAGGCAGCAGGAAGAGAACATGAATTGATGAACTATTTGACATTAATTACACTTGCTACAGTTCGAAATCTGTATATATTTGGGCCAGATCCTCAGCTATTGTACATCTCTATTACTCCACTAATATTAACAGGAACTACACCAATTTACAGCAGGAGTGAAACTGGCACCCATGACTTTATATCTCCCCATAAGTTGTGAAGTTTCTTTTAAAATATCCATTAATTTTGTTCTGTAAAGTGCTTCTGCATAGCACATTTGGAAACAGCAAACTTCCTTCCACACCAGCAAGGAGACCCTGCTGCAAAGAATCCCACTGCAACAGAGGGGTTGCCAATGAACTGAAATAAAATCCTCCTTTTAACCATTTGTATTGGATAAGTACTGTAAATGCTTCCATTGAACTGCTATGAATATGCTTCAGCTTCATTTGGCTTGCAAAGAACTGCTAAATTGCTACATTACTAATCCAGAGAAAGCAATAATACTGTTGTTGCTTACTTAATTCAAAGTAGTAGTGCAAAGGGACCACTCAGACATCTAGTGAAGCGAAACAGCACTGCTCAGACTTAACATTCCACTTAGCAGTAAGTGAGAAGGTACTTATCAAATCAAAGAGACTGGCTAATGGAGTTTTTGGATCTATGGCCCAAAACAATAAATCTGGACCTCTAGGTTATGGCTGCTTGCCACACAGCTGAAGGGTCAGCTGAAGCTTTAAGCAGTTACAAAATACAAGGTCAATGAGTACAATACTCAAAAATTGGGGGACAGGAGGAATGAGATGTGCTATATCCACAAACTTTCCATGGTCACAAGACTAGATATCAGTTCTCTTCCTAGCTCTGCCCTGGACTTGTTTTGAACTTGGCCTAGTCTTTTCCACCTCTATATTCCCAATTAAAAATGGATGTAATTACACATGTGTAAAGGGGGGGGGGGACTATCTTATAGTGCTCACCTCCTGTCAGACCAGGTTTTGTTCTTGCTGAGCCAGCTCATTCCCTAGGTAATTCTGTTTGAAGCGCTCCCATATAATCTACTGAAGCAATTTTTTCCAACAGAGTTAGGGTTTGTTGTTGTTTTTCCAAAGCCTTCTTAACAAGACAAATAAAAGCTGACAAAAATTGTTTTGGCAAAATTTGGCCTATGCTGGAAAATCTAGCATTAATTCAGGTATCCATTTTGCTCTTCAAAATACATGAAATTTACATATGAAAATTAAAAACGGACTACACAAGCACCTACACTTACAGCATTAATTAGCATCATTAAGTCAGGAGAGGCTGCAGAGAATTAGGAATGAGGAATTAAAATACCTAAGTAGTAAGTTTTTCATACATTTTCTTTTGATGTGAAATAATCTGAAATAGATTAGCATTTGCTTAGCTCAACGTGAGTGAAGAGTGTGGTGCTACCTCTTACACCTCCCAAGAACAATTTCTATGGGAGTTCTAAGTCAATCAAAAGCCTCATCTAATCTTATCAATTAACAAGAATTGCTAGTGATCAGCCTCTCTCAGGATTTTGGCCATAAAGGACCAGTTGAAGATTAAGATAATGATCCTATGAAGAGAAATGACAGATGCTAATTCCTGGCTTCCTTTTATCTCCAACCCTACTCTAAATCTAAGGGGAAATAATAAGGGTGCTATGAGGGGTATTTCAGGAAGGAGGCACCTTGACCATCATTGCGATGCCTTGTTTCAAGATTTGAAGTCAGAGTCCACTCAACCTATTTGATGATAATGTCACAAGTAATAAACAGGTTGAGGAAAAACCAAGTGTTGAGAACTACCTGGTTGAGAGCTTAAGTTTCTCTAATGCCTCCAGTTGTGGCTGCCAACAATACTAGCGTAAAATCACAAGGTAATAATGATATGGGCGGAACGTGGGGGCGGGGAGAAGGAGAAGAGAGAGAGAGAGAGAGAAAATTCTCCTGTCCACTAATTTGAACTTGGATCAATCTGTTCTGTCCAGGAGAGGCAGTCTGACAAAATAGACCCCTCATAGCTCTGGCAGGGTTAGCTTGCTTATGAAAGAGCAGAAGTATGTTAATGTAAGCCATAATGGTTTTTCACTCAGCTGAAATAATAATTGTCCTACACAGCCTCCAGTGCAGCTGGTCTAAATTACTGCCTCAAAAGCAGTAATTATTAAAAGATCAAAATGATTAGATGAGTTTTCCGAATGTAAACAAGACAAAAAAAGATCTGGAATCAAAAGCTTACCCAGTCAAGAGTAGTTATGAAAATTATTTCCTGAAACTTCTTTATAAACGAGTCTCCCAACACTGTGACTCCCCTAAGATTCACCCCACACAATAAACCTCAAGTGTGCCTTTGAGCTTTTTCCAGGAATTCTGTCCTGTAAGCAAAAACCAAACATCCAGTTCACTTTAGATCAGCTTGAATCCCTGAAGTCCCATAAGATGTTCTCTGTATCAACATCAATGTACTAAACATATTTGATGGTTTTAAATAGGGCTTTTTTCTAAACGATTCATATTAACATAGGCTTTCAAATCTGGAATATCTCTTGTTTCTATTCATTTCGAAAAAAGGAAATTGCACACGGGGGAAGCAGCAAAATGCATCTCTCAACTTGAGAAAGGTTTTTGATACCATTGCACATGAACTTCTCATGGGCAAACTAGAGAAATATAGCCTAGACAACACACTGTAAGGTGAGGTCACAACCGGTTGGAAAAGTATCTTCAGAGATTAGTTATCAATGGTTCACCGTCAAGGATATATTGAGTGGGATCCCACAGGGATCTGTTCTGGTCTGGTTCTATTCAGTATCTTCATAAATGATTTGGATAATAGCATAGAGAGAGTATAAAGTTTGGTGGATGATACCAAGATGGGGGGAAGTTGCAAGAACTTTGGAGGACAGGATTAGCATTCAAAAGGATTTTGACAAACTGGATAAATGGACTAAAATATATAGGATGAAAATCACTAAGGAAAAATGCAAAAAACTACATTTAGGAGGCAATAACCAGTTACACAAATACAAAATGGGAAATGACTTCCCAGGAAGTAGTATTGAAGAAAAGTATCTTGGAGGACTATAGTAGATAAACTAAATGTGAGTCAATTTAATACTGTTGCGCAAAAAAAAAAGTGAATATCACTCTGGGATGTATTAGAGGTATTGTAAGCAACACTAGTAATTCCTACAATCTATTCAGCACTGGGTATAGTGTCTAATTCTGAGCACTACACTTGGAGAAAGATGTGTAGAAATTGGACAAAGTCCAGAGGAGAACAACATATAGTGATTAAAGTCTAGAAAACATGACCTACGAGGAAAGATTGAAAAAGTTGTGTTTTAGTCCGCAGAAGACAACACTTGGGAGGGTGGGGCGGAACAAACTTCGAGTATGCAAGAGGTGTTATAAAGAGAAGGGTGATAAATGGTTCTCCTTAACCACTGAAGACAGGACAAGAAGTAATGGGCTTCAACTACAGAAGGGAAATTTAGATTAGCCATTAGGAAATGTTTCTTAACTGTAAGGGTAGTTAAGCACTAGAACAAATTATCTAAGGAGGCTGTGCAATCTCTGTCACTAGAAGTCTTTAAGAATAGATTCGACAACCACCTAGGGATAATCTAGATAATACTTAGCCCTGCGTCAGTGCAGGGGACAGGACTAGATGCTCAAATTCCCTAGGTTGGTGTATGTTACATTATCCAACTCTTACTGAAACAATGACCTAGATAACCTATTGAGGTCCTTTTCAGTCCTACATTTCTAGGATTATATCACAAATATAAACAATTTCAGAAAAAACACATATTACAGATACATAACACACTGAATATATACCTGTGAGATCAGTTATGTAAAAATATAAATACAACCAAAATAGCCTTAAGTACTATACTGGAGTATCTCTATAGTCAAATCTTTTGACGTCAGCTATACTCAGTGATAAAAGTTCGCCTTCACTCTTTCTTCTCTAGTCCACAATTTTACAGTTTCAAGGCAGACATCACAATGTATAAATGTTTTGTTTACATTTGATCCTGTGCTCCCTTTGAACACTCATACTAATCACAGATATGTGAAAAGTAAAAATCTGTAAATAGAAGCATTAAGTGCTCGTAGGACCTAGTACAGTATGTAATGACTCCTTCCTGAACATTCTTACATAAACTAAGCAATTCAATTAACATTCCTGTAGCATTTGGGATTTTCTTTGTAGTGGCTCAAAGGGGTGATTTCAAGATCGTTCTTCACAGTACTAATGGAGAATATCAGGCTCTTACTACAAAGAGAACCTAAGGGATGAATGGCAACAAACACAAAGGCTGGACTTGCTCAGCAGAATTTGAAACCCCTGAAAGTGGGTTGCTTTAACTGAGCTTGAAATGTGAGTTCTGAAAACGTTTAATCTAGGGATGCACTACTACTCCTAGAAATAGCTATTAGTATGGCAAGGACTAGAGCCTCCTTTATGAGAAGAGGGATAGAAGGAGGTTTTAAGCCATCCATCTTACAATAAATATGTGCTCATCCACTACAAAGGAGTCTTGGCAGTTAAAATAATGCACAGCCAGTTGTACAGTGCACAACAGTAAAAACAATGGAAAAAAGTTACAATAAATTATCACATAAGAAACAACTGCTCTTCCACGTCTTTCAGCAGTCTGTCCTCAATATTGATGATTTCTTTTTCCCTGCTTGAAGCAGCAGTTTCCTCTTTCCCTTGACCATCACTACACATTTGTATCACAGCATGTTCCTAGAGACATAAAATTCTACCTCTCCTGTAAGGCATTTCTAGCTTTGCAAGATACATTCCATTGAACAACTCTGAGTTTCTCCTCAAGAATGTACAAGAAAGACAACAAAAAGGTCCTCCAGACTTGAGTCTGGTCTCACAGAGGATAGTTATTCCTAAGGCTATCAGTGGAATTCAACTATTACAGATTAATGTAACTAAGATGAGAACCAGGTTCTCCCTTTCTAGGAGAAGGGGGATTTTGAGGCACTCAAGCTGTATTTGGACTGATTTCATACCACCCTATAATGCAGTCATGCTGTTTGTGTGCCATACCTTATATAACTGATGTTATTAGAAGCATATGAGAGTACTCTGTCACAGGGTTCACTCACCAATAGAGCACCTTCTCCAAGCTCCTCAGGAATTAGCTTCTGCCAACTCCAATGCCCCCTTCTGTTACTTGTTCACATACCCTGCCACTTCTTTCTCTGCAACTCAGGGGGCTGGCTCATCATGGCTTGCACTCTGGCCAGGTCAAAATGGATTTTCCCCTTCCAGGGGGTTATCAAAGTGTCTTCATTTAAAATAGATTCTCTCTCACTGCCCAGACTGCTACTTCTCCAATGGTTGGTAGGGGAACCCAGATCCACCTTCTACTCTGAGTTCCAACTCAGCAGGCAATGTCTGCAGTTTCCCTGAGCTATTTCCCACTCTGCCCCTCTGAGGCTTTGGCTCTACCCCCCTTTAAATAAACCCTTCCTTCAGGGCCTAGATCCCCTGGGGTTTCTACTCTCTTCCTACTTGATTGGTTTCCTTTCCTCCCTCTCTAACATCCAAAAAATAGCTGTAGGTTTCTTCCCGCTTCCAATCTTTATTCTAGCCCAGCCTGTTCCTTTTCAGATGGACTCCATCATCAGTCTTTCAATCCCTGGCTCTCCCCCCAGGTGCAATTTTTCAGATTAATTAACCTAATTTAAAAAAGTGTTTCCAATACTACTCAAATTTGAAATACTTTAGTTTAGTTTGAAAGAGCACTATCTTCAGGTGAGATTTGAAATTGGCTATAAGGTATTCCTTCTAATCCCAGCCTAGATAAATATGTCTGGAAAAGTTCATAACAGTATTGAAGCAGGAGGCAGTTTATGTAATCTTTGAAAGTTTTTAGTGATAGACTGTCACAAGGTACAATAGTAGGTACAAGTTCTTTAGCAAAGCAGCCACACCTGTTTATTGCTGGAAGAGGGTCCACAGACAGCTCATCTCCTGGTGTTGCTATTGCTAATACAGTCATATATTCTCCCCTAGAGAGGGGAATCCTCTCCTCCTTCCCCAACGTTTTCTCAAAATACTTGACTTGTTGAACTATGGTAAGCTCCCTCCCTTATAATAGGATGATCCCCCCCCTCCCCCTGAAGATGTCTGGATGCGTGATCAAAAAAACCCAGCCATTTAGGCCTTTGCTTGGGAAAGAACAGGATTAATTTTAAACATGTGCTCAAGTCCCAGTGGAACTTAAATAAAGAGTTTCAATGCTTTGCTGCACAGGGATGTGTTCCTAGATGGGGGTCCTTTCCATCACAATAACTTTTTATTAATACACAAGTTAAATACAGGCTGTTTGGAATATTCCAACTGGAGAAAAATATGATAAAAAGGTAGAGACAGAAAAGTTCAAGTTTCAGAGTAGCAGCCGTGTTAGTCTGTATTCGCAAAAAGAAAAGGAGTACTTGTGGCACCTTAGAGACTAACAAATTTATTAGAGCATAAGCTTTCGTGAGCTATAGCTCACTTCATTGGATGCATTTGGTGGAAAAACTTTCCACCAAATGCATCCGATGAAGTGAGCTGTAGCTCACGAAAGCTTATGCTCTAATAAATTTGTTAGTCTCTAAGGTGCCACAAGTACTCCTTTTCTTTTTGAGAAAAGTTCAAGAGAGACCAAAGCCTTATTTTAAATACTACAAGGTGGGGAAAAAAGTCTGACTGGATGCTCAGATTATTAAAAAAAAAGAAAAAAGTATAGTAGAGAAAAAAGTGTGCTGTACAGTATCCCAATAACTGAGCTTCCAATGATCAGATAGACATCCCTGTTTTCAAATTTTGGCCCAGATCTGTGCAACTGATAGCCATTTGGTTGAGTTCAATGGGGCTCTGCATGTTCACAACAGCCTGATCACAAGCTATCAGTTGCAGGACTGGGGCCTTTACTATGTATAGTATAGTATGAGTATATTGCCATACTCTCTAGCAAAGAAAATACATGGGGAGGAAAAAACTGAAGCCAGTTCTCAAACAAAATGTATCCAAATGCTTAAACCCTACATGTATATTTCAAGAATCTCTTTAATTGGACAGATTTATTTATTAAAGTATCTGCAGAAAGCTCTTGGGAAATCAAGTTCTAATCTGCAATATATATCTTCCCCAAAAGTTTACTAACATTTCTCCCCCTTCTAACTGAAATTGGTATTTTAGCTGTGGGTAAGCATTTCCACATTTTTTTTTCAACTAGGATGTTTGCTCCCTCTTTCCAACTTGCCTCAGTGATCTCACACATACCCATCCATCCAGAGTGTGTACAAAGAACATTCCTGTGTCCATTCTTCACAGAAACCTCAAGAACAATTTTGAGACGATAACAGCTTGTTCATTATTAACTTGAGGTAGTGTTTATTTTATCCACCATTGTTTCAATGGACTGTAGCTATTTAGAAACGCATATTAGGATTTGACTTTATTATTGTGGATATTCTTTATTCAACTGAATAGCAGGGTACCAAAGCACAACTCAAGGGATGCAAATCCCAACAAAGTCAAAACAGAAATGAGGCCCACAGGACTGTTGCAAACTGGGTTTCAGACATCTGAGAAGTCCAGTTGCAGTAGTGACACATGTAAAATGACTGCCATGAAATACAAATTCCATTAGCTGTGCCCACATAGAGCAAAGCACTTTAGCATGTGCTTACATGTAAGTACATACTCAAGTGCTCTGCTGAATTGTGATAAACTTAAGTATGTGTTCAAAGCTGGGATTTTCAAAGGTACCTATGGGAGTTAGATACTCAATTCCCATTGAAAGTCAATGGGAGTCAAGTATCTAATTCCCTTAGGCTCATTTGAAAATCTCACATCAAGTACTTTGCTGAACTAGGGCCTTAATGTCTTATCAAACACAAGGATATGCCCATATACATTTATGAGCAAAAACCAAACCAAACCAAAAAACTAATTTTAAAAGAGACACACTGGATCCATGACTATTTGCTTTAAAAAATGCTAAATGAAGCACACCTTTTTCACTTGTGGCTATGCCTTATTCTGCCTGCATGACATAGGTACCCCAAATTTCTTCCAAATATCATATCTCTTGTTTAAATGTGTAATATATGTTAGTTATTTCCTTGTCATTCACCTACACATTTGCAACAGCCTCTTAAATTATACAGGAAGAGAAACTTGAACCATGATATCAACTACATTTTATTTTATATTTAGGGAAGTGACTAAAGCCATGGAAAATGATTGTGTGCACTGAGATTAATTTAATATAAATAAAATAGCATTCAAGATGCAATTCCATAACATCTAGATTAATACAGTATGATGCACGGCACACTTCAAAGGCACAGATGCTAATATAATATGAAATCTATTATATTTCCTTTTTAAAAAGTCTCATATGGTTAAACAGTAATCTAGCACATAGATATGTAATGTATATATCATTGAAATGTGCACTGCAGCACTCATTTCTCATTTGAGAGCCAACAAAAGAATAACCCTCTCCAGCTATCTTTCTCTCTGGGTTTTAATAACAGTGCCTATTATCATAATATGAGAGCTTTTGTTACAAATCTTCCAAACTGGACAGCTGAGACCATGAATCAGCAAGGCACTCAAACATGTGATTAAAGTTAAGTAAGTGCTCTGTGCTTTGCTGAATCGGTACCTGGAAGCTGAGGAAGAAACTGGTGGCAGCAGCCCCTCATCTAGAGCCACAGCCTTAACTTCTTATCCTTTCCCCCCTCAGTCTCCATGAAGAACACACAGTTTAGGAACAAGCAATAGAATTAGCCAAAAAGTGTCCTACTTCTTTCTAACATAGTGCTTTATAAGTCCTGTTTAGAGCTGTATGAAATATTCATAATGAAACCTGGCAACACATGAACATTGTCTGGATTTCAGTTTTTGTTAATACTATAACATCAGGTCGCATCCCGCCGATGGTTACCATTCAAGTGAACGTGGGACCACGGGTAAATGAATATTAGCCTAATTATGATCTAACTGGACCCAGTTTTTGATAAACCTGGGCAAAGTTTTTATTCTGCTTAGAAAAATACAGACTCTACAGTTTCCTATGGTTTCATGTTCAACATGAAATCAGGTGAAACCCTGCCAGTTTATCCCCACTTTGCAGTTTCCATTACAAGCTCATATGACTGATTTTGCAGTATGCAGATGCAGAACTTTACACAACTTTATTTTGCAAACACACTTTATTCAGTTGCAATTGGCAGAAGTCCACATGCATCTTTTTTCACTTTTGACTTTGCCTAGATTTGCACCCTCTGATCGTTGTTTTTAAAAATGATTTAAAAATAGAGTCAGAGCATGTCTATACTGGAAATATCACTGTATCAAGAGTCACACTTAAGGGCTTCAGTAGGTTAGCGTTGACAGGCTCTGGTTCATGGAGAAATTCTGTTTATTGAGAAAAGTGCCCTTAAAGATAATTTAAGTGGTATTTATTTCAAAGAAGAATCATAGATAGCCAAAGGATGAATACCAATCAGTTGTTCACAAAGAGCCTGATCCTACAAGAAGCTGTGTGCAGAACTGCACAGAATTCCTTGCAGGATTGTGAACAAAGGCAGATCATTATTAATTATATGGATGATGGGATGAATTGCACCCTCAGCAAGTTCGCAGATGACACCCAGCTTGTGGGAGAGGTAGATATGCTGGAGGGTAGGGATAGGGTCCAGAGTAACCAAGACAAATTGGAGGATTGGGCCAAAAGAAATTTGATGAGGTTCAACAAGGACAAGTGCAGAGTCCTGCACTTAGGAAGGAAGAATTCCATGCACTGCTACAGGCTGGGGACTGACTGGCTAAGCAGCAGTTCTTCAGAAAAGGACCTGGGGATTACAGTGGACAAGAATCTGGATATGAGTCGGCAGTGTGCCCTTGTTGCCAAGAAGGCCAAAGGCATATTGGGCTGTATTAGTAGGAGCATTGCCAGCAGATCAAGGGAAGTGATTATTTCCCTCTATTCGGCTCTGGTGAGGTGACACCTAGAGTACTGTGTCCAGGTTTGGTCCCTCCACTACAGAAAGGATGTGGACAAATTGGAGAGAGTCCGGCAGAGGGCAACAAAAATGATTAGGGGGCCGGGGCACATGATTTACGAGGAGAAGCTGAGGGAACTGGGATTTTTTAGTCTGCAGAAGAGAAGAGTGAGGAGGGATTTGATAGCAGCCTTCAAATACCTGAAGTGGGGTTCCAAAGAGGATGGAGCTCAGCTGTTCAGTGGTGGCAGATGACAGAACAAGAAGTAATGGTCTCAAGTTGGGGAGGTCTAGGTTGGATATTAGGAAACACTGTTTCACTAGGAGGGTGGTGAAGCACTGGAATGGGTTACCTGGGGAAGTGGTGGAATCTCCATCCTTAGAGGTTTTTAAGGCCTGGCTTGACGAAGCCCTGGCTGGATGATTTAATTGGTGTTGGTCCTGCTTTGAGCAAGGGGTTGGACTAGATGGCCTCCTGAGGTCTCTTCCAACCCTAATATCTATGATTCTATGATTGGAATTCTCCATTTCCAGAAATGTATCGTCTGAATATATCCAAATTGTTTTATATACAGACTGAGATGGTCTTATTTAGAATGTAAACTTTTCAGAGCAGGGAGTATTTATTCTGTGTATATCTACAATGCCTAACACAAAGGGGATCTAATCTTGGCTGGGGCTCTAGCAGATACTGTAATACAAATAAATAATAATAATCATCCTTATATACAACATTTAGAGATTGAAACTGGTTTTTCTCCCCTCCACCCCAGAGCATTCAATTTCTTTAAATGTACAGCCTAAATTACCATCTCTCACTGGTGTTGAGTCTTAGAAGTTGTTCCCTGGGTTTAAGTTGGCTAATTACAAATCACATTAAAAGTTCTACACATGTGGAGAAATATTAACATTAATCTTTATTAATGAAGCACATAAAAGTCAATACAAAAGTGATTTATTCTTGGAAGCTTCAAGAGATATATAGATAAATGGACATGTATATTGAAACTTTTATGCTTCCTTAAAAGCTTTTTGTTAATCCTTTATTAGAAAGAGAGAGTGCTTGATCAGAATCCCTTTTCTGTTTAATCCTCTGTAGAGCTTGCACAGTCTTCCACTAATAATTCTGGATGCATATCATTGTGACAAATAAGGTGAATTATATTCAGTAGCATACCTCTGACTTAATAAATCTTGCAAGTAGTTGTGAACAGCCTTAAGAAGTATTTTGTACCAGTTTATGTGGCTGCAATTTGATGTTCACTTTCAGTCTAAGATTTTTTTAAAACACATTTCTTCTCCATGCATTCATATTTATATGAAAAAAAAGCTAAGTGCAAAGCTATCGGTTTTCGTCCAGAGATTTCATCTCTGTGGCCTGAGGTTCACTCTGCCCTTCACAGCGAATAAACGTATGCGTGCATGTGTAAGAAATGAGAAATCAAAACTCCAGGGTTATATTTGGATTCTGATTCTTACTGTGTGACTATGTATATTGGCATGTACATAGTGACCTAGTACATTGACTAAACTGGACAATCTCTATGCAAAAGAATAAATGGACACAAATCAGACATCAAGAATTGTAACATTCAAAAATCAGTAGGAGAGCACTTCAATCTTCCTGGACACTTAATAACAAACTTAAAAGTCACCACTGTTCAATAAAAAAACCCTTCAAAAAGAGTCTTCAAAGAGAAACTGCAGACCTGGAATTAATTTGCAAACTTGACACCATCAAATTAGGCCTGAATAAAGACTGGGAGTTGCTGGGTAACTACAAAAAACAATTTTCCCTCTGTTGATACTCAGACCTTGTCAGCTCCTGGGAATGGACCACATCCACCTTGATTGAATTGGCCTCGTTAGCACTACAAAAATTTTAATTTTAAATTTTCCCTCTGTTGATATTCACTCCTTGTCAATTGTTGGGAATGGGCCACATTCACCCTAATTGAATTGGCCTTGTTAGCACTGACCCCCAACTTGGTAAGGCAACTCCCATCTTTACATGTGCTGTGTATTTATAACTACCTACTGTATTTTCCACTCTATGTATCTGATGAAGTGGGTTATAGCCCACAAAAGCTTGTGCCCAAATAAATGTGTTCATCTCCAAGGTGCCACAAGGACTCCTCGGTTCTTTTGTGTGACTATGGGCAAGCCTCTAAGTCCAATTTATAAAATGAGCACACAAGATATTTACCTGCGACGGTGCTGTGAAGTTTAATTAACTAATGCTCATAAAGTGCTAGGAATCTTCAATGGGAAGGTGGGAATTAAGTTCAAAATATTATTTTTATAAATGCTATTTATCACATGATTTCACCTAAGCCCCAATGAAAAACTGTCATCCGCAAAACAAAACAATTCTATATCTGCAAAATATGGATCATCAGAGTGCTGAAATAGCAGGAATTTTATAGATCAGAAGTGAGGTGGATTGGCAGAGATATATGAAAAAAGATTGGATAGATTATATACTGCCTATCCTCCAGCCAAAGTTATCAGCTTCCATTCTCAAACACTATAATTCATTCACACACACACATAATGTACACAAAGAAAGAGAGAGAAAGAAAAGCAGTCTTAGGATAATCATAAGAAGAATATCATAAAAGGATGCCAAGCCTTCAAGTTCGGGGAAAGATTAATAATTGAAATATATCAGCAGAGCAATTTACCACTGAAAGGAAGGGAGGAAAAGGGAAAAATGAAGAGAACAGTGAGATGTTTTTTCTTGCCTGTAAGTATGTTGTTGTGTTGAGGCATCTCCTCGTAATTGGCAGTTGCCTACCATGCTCACTCAGTATGAATATTTTGGATACAGAGTGAAACCTGTGCACTGAAAACTAGGCTTTTAAAATCTGATTGTTTTTTCCGGGGGGGAGGGAGAGATGCGGGGTTGTTTCTTTTTAAAAAAATATTTTAGTGCTCATGAAAGGTTTTAACAGATCTGGAGAATGAAATCCTCCCTTTATCCACTAAATGGGTAAAGACAAGAGCAATACAAGCTTTCTCATGCTGCCCTAACAAATGTGCTTCAAAGCTGACCAGGAGGAATTAGCCTGTAGGGACCAGGGGGCAATTCACTCTCCATGTCTGTTCTGTTACCAGCCCCCCTGCTGAGACTGCCATCAATGGCAACAGTTAGTGCAAAATGTGTGGGCAGCTCTCCACTACTAGGAACTGGATAAAGACCAACAACTCATTTGATCTAGACCACCCTATAGCCATTCCTATATAGGAGCAAATCCTGAGGGGTCTTAATTCAGGGCAAAACTCCCATTGGTCCAGATCCCCGCTGACTTCAATGAATTTCCACAGAGCCATGCTTATTTACACCAGCTGAACTGTCCCATTCATTAAATGAGTTCAGCCTCAAAAAGCACTAAAATGCCCTCCAGATCTGACTGCTGTGATTTGATTCATGCTCAGTTTAAATAAGTGAACCATTCTCCCTAACTCTGGCAATAACCCAAACAATTCTGTCTTCTACATTTTCATCTTTTTAATAGTTAAGCTTTGGTTGGCAAAATAATTAGAAATTTCAATGTAAGGGGAAAGGAGCTTTTAAAATTGAAACTATAATTCCTTTCTCTAAATATTCTTTCCCTACCTTTTTGAACAATTAGGTAAGGTTTTGTAAAGCTTGTATACTTTTTTGAGGGGTGAAATGGCTCTAGAATCATTGTATCATTTCCTTTGGCTCCATTCCCTTTTCCCATTTACAGACAGCCCCCCAACCTGAAGCAAATACTCACCAGCAACCACACACCACACAACAGAACCACTAACCCAGGAACCTATCCTTGCAACAAAGCCCGTTGCCAACACTGTCCACATATCTATTCAGGGGACACCATCATAGGGCCTAATCACATCAGTCACACTATCAGAGGCTCGTTCACCTGCGCATCTACCAATGTGATATATGCCATCATGTGCCAGCAATGCCCCTCTGCCATGTACATTAGTCAAACTGGACAGTCTCTACGTAAAAGAATAAATGGACACAAATCAGACGTCAAGAATTATAACTTTCAAAAACCAGTCAGAGAACACTTCAATCTCTCTGGTCACTCGATTACAGATCTGAGAGTGGCTATTCTTCAACAAAAAGACTTCAAAAACAGACTCCAACAAGAGACTGCTGAATTGGAATTAATTTGCAAACTGGATACAATTAACTTAGGCTTGAATAGAGACTGGGAGTAGATGGGTCAGTATACAAAGTAAAACTATTTCCTCCCAACACCCCCTACTGTTCCTCAGATGTTCTTATCAACTGCTGGAATTGGCCCACCTTGATCACCACCACAAAAGGTTCCCCCCCCCACCTGCTGGTAATAGCTCATCTTAAGTGATCATTCTCCTTACAGTGTTTATGATAAAACCCATTGTTTCATGTTTCTCTCTCTCTCTGTCTGTCTATATAAAAATCTCCCCACTGTATTTTCCACTGAATGTATCCGATGAAGTGAGCTGTAGCTCACGAAAGCTTATGTTAAAATAAATTTGTTAGTCTCTAAGGTGCCACAAGTACTCCTTTTCTTTTTACAAAATTCCTCTTGACTTTAGTGAAAGCAGGCTTATGTACAATATCAGATAGAGAGAACAACTACATGGTAGGATAGAAAGGAAGAAGTCCATCCCTCACACATACTGGGGGAGGCCTAGACGGCCCTAATATCAAGCAATTTTTTCTTCCATTTGGGCAGAATGTTTTGCAAAGTTCCCTCCAAAAATATTTGACTAAATCTTGGCGCTCTGCTTGCTACTTCCCAGCATTTACCTACTGCATTGTTGCAAAGTATCAGCAAGCAAAAATATAATTTCTACAACTCACAATGCAGTAGATAAAGGAAATAGCTCACATTGCAGCCTGTATCTAGACCAGAAATGGCATGCAGACAGCTGTGAATATCTAGTACATGATTTTTATCTTTTGCAGTTTTGATAGTATCAAATGTAAAAAATGTGTTTTGCCATTTATCTATTTATTTGCACAACAGAACCTCAGCTGTTGTAGATCAGCACAGCCCCACTGAAGTCAATAGAGCTACACTGATCAACACTATCTAAAGATCTGGTAGAAAATCTCAATTCTTCAGCATAAATTATTTGCCTTAGTCCCCTCCTCAACTTTATATCAATATGAATACTATGAGACATTCTTTATCACACAGGTCAATACCTGAGAGATTGTTTTACTTGGGACCAAACTGACCTAGATGTTAACATATCATTCAGTAGCTCCACACTAACATCTTCCGTATACTTTAGTTCTGGAATACAAAGAATGAATGTAACTTTGAAATATATGTGTGTAACCAAGGAGAGACTTCATTAAAATCAATGGACTCACATCAGTGTAAAACCAGAATCTAGTTCGATATTTTTAGCATGAGATTATGTCCTTCAATAGGTATTATTTTAAGGAACAAGTAAGAGAGAATCCCCCAGAAAGGCCATTTTATCTATTCTTGGTATCTGTGAAGTACCTATCACCTTGGCATCCTGAATTTAATCTCTTGGTTTTCCTGAAGTTTAAGCTTTACCTTGAAACTACCGTTATGCCACCAACTCCACCCTCATACTCACAAACAAGTGAGCAATCATTAGTTTATTCACTTTCCTAAAGATTTGTTCCCAAGTATTTGAACCTTAAATCTTGTTGCTAATATATGGCGGATGAGCCCAATCCTACGTTGATGAAGATGGAGTTCCTTCTTATCCAGCAGTGCTAAATCTATGCTTATTTGCAATTTTTCTGGCACCATTTAAATGTTTGTGAAAATATGTTTTATAGGCTCAGTGAAAAGAATATACCATCAAGAACTCTTGGGCTCATTAGGGCTTCTCATTTTCACATTTGCAATTAATCAATCAGCAACATCTGTCCAAATACTGCCATGAAACATTCCATATAAAGTCCATTGTGGACTCCTCATTTTAAAATAGATACTTTCCCTCCTGTGAATCCCTTTTAAATTTTCTTCTTACATACTTAAACCACACAGGCTTTGTTAGCTTTCCTGGCATGCTGCAAGGCCCATCTTTTTTGGCAGGCATTTAGGGCTGGATTCCACGTGATTGAAGGTTCCCCTTTGATTTTCATGGTATATAGTCATGCCCTTAGGAAGAATGGAGGCTTACAGTTGAGTGTGAGGGACTAGCTATTCTTTAAACAGCTCCATGTAATCAGACCCCACTGCAGACCCCCATCAGTTTCATTAGGACTCTGTACACATATAGCCCACACAGAGCTGCTTATGGAATCGGGGCTTAACAGATGATTTAGGTTGGGGTCTCTTATATTATGGTAGGGGAATGTTTTGGTTTTGGCTAGAGGGTCCTTTAGTTGGAAACCTGATTAATTAAAATGATAGTATTGATACATTTAGATCTTCCACGGGATTCTTTTTTAAAATTTACAAGGTGTCCATTAGGGCTCTGGATAGATGTCAGATATCAAAACAATAAAAAAAAATTCATTAAAAAATATACTGGGCCAGATCCTGCCCTGTCAAAACATGCCTGTGATTTTATATAACTGCAGAAGATATACTTTAGAGCCAGACTTGGCCATTATTTTGAGTTTTCACCTAATACTTTTCCATGAATAATGAAAGGGCAATTTTCAAAGAGAAGCAGAGAGAACAAAATTAATTTTCCACAAAATAGTCTACAGTTTGTTGTAAAAAGGATACAATTTTTGTCCAGGATCAAATTAATGAATAAAGTATCCACAAAAAAAATATCAGTTCAAACATGTTAGTTCGAAGCTAATAAATGTTGATTCCCCATAGCTCTAATTCATAGGAACAGCACCAGAGCAGCAATATTGCAAGCAAATATAATCAAATAAGGAGATGCATTCACCCCATTTTCATTTCTTGTTCGCTGGATTTTAATTGAGGGGAGACGGATAGTTACAGCTCACACCAGCTGTAATTTCTATTGAACAAACAAGCAGGATGAGGACTTTGTTGCTACATGTTTCAAACATTTCAAGTGTTTCAGACAAGGGTAATTGTTTAATGTTTGGGTTTCATACACACAGTTCTTCCATTTAACTTTTCCCATCATCATTTCAGTCTCATTTCTCTTCTGAAGTGGCTATCCATTTTCTGGCTCACCCTCTCAACATAGCTGTTCATTTGTTTTTAGCTTGATTGACTTTACATGCATTCCAGATGCCACTTTCTGTTGTTTCTCTGCCTCACTGCTTGCAGATGAGACATTGCTTAAGCAGTGTTTAATTTTTCCAGCAGGCTCTCATCTGTGACTTGCATATCTTTTAACAAAAGGTTGCATTACAACACTCATTCCACAGTCCAATGATAAATGGAAGCAAAGCAAATAGAGCATTTTCACCTGATACTTAAATGAATCACCCCTTCTTGTTAAGCCACCATAGAAAAACTGCATAGTGTTTTCATTGGGTACATCATTTCTTCTTGATGTTCACATAAATCTTACTTCTGATCCCACTGAAATCAGTGGAAAGCTCCAATTGATTTTAAAAAGAGCAGACCCATTTCTACTATTGCACAAGCTGGTGTAAAACACCCATATGCTGAAACAAATAGGATAGAATCCTTCATAATTGAACCCTTTTATCCAAAAATTCCCATGGACTGAATTTAGTTTAAATCTTCTGAGTTCAAACTATTTGAAAAAAAATCCTCCTTTATCTAAAAGTACCTTGTATCATTAAAAATTCCAGGTACTCTATTTCATTCAGTAAACAAGATTCTACTGGACTAGAGATCCTGAAGTTCACATTATTGTGGGGGGTGGGGGTGGTATTTCAGGACAGGTTGACATCCTGTAAATTTGTAGTTACTGTTTTTCTTTACATGAATTGAATCACATTTATTTTTAGTAGGTATTAGTACACACGTTTACTTTTGGGGCTAAGTTGCTGATCTTCATAAAAAATGCAAATGTAAATACTAAATGTGATGGGCATTTTGCACACTACTTATACTTCTACTTGCCCAGAAATTATGTATTTTAGGTAAGAACTGTATAAAGTAAACGCTGTAAATGGATCTGCATCTCAGCTCCACTGAACTCAAAGGAGGCATTCTAGTAACTCCTGGCTTTCCTGTTGTGCTATGGGCTCTCTCTTTTGCTGGGTTGTCTTCAATTACCATCCCCTTGCATTGGGATGGAAAACCCTACTTCATATTTTTGGGAGGCAGGAATTTACCCCAGAATAACTACAACACAGAGATATATCCCAAATCTTCATCAACCATTAGACGGAACATTAAAAGGCATGATTAAAGAGAGTTATACATATGATTAATAAATCAGAAAAATTATACTGTGAGAATACAATGCAGGAAATCCTAGATGCTTAACAAATATATCCTAACTCAACTGATGAAACAAATATGCCTGAAAAATTGTAATGTTTCATTGTGATAGTGTCAAAATGAAACGACTTGTCTGCAATATTTTATCTTTTTCATTTCATCTGAATCTATTCACTGCGATTGACACAAATTGACAAAATGTTTCTGTCAATGTGACTCTCCATTTTCAGCAAAAAATGTTTCACCTGGCTCTATTTAAAATGTATTTTTTTAAACTGAAAGCTGCATTTCTCATGCAATCTCTTGACCCAGCAGCTGGGGATTTAAGAAAATCACCAAAGATCATGAGTCATGATAAAAATCACAACAGTTGGCACCATGACATTCTGCCTGGCCGCTGACCATCACAGCCAGGGGCTTTAGGCGGCTTAATTTACATTAAAGCTGGAGCTCTAAGTTATGCCAGAGGTATTTTGTTTTTCTTATTAGGACACGGGAAGCTTATATTTAGCACTTACATGATTTTTATTTAAACATTCTATACCTAACAACAATCTGAGCCTGGTGTTGCCTCCAATTCCCTCCAGTCCAGAGCTCTACCTTCCAAAATAGAGGAAGATCTTAGGCTTCTGCAGCCTCATCCACATCCTTTGTCATTCCCTAAAGCGGCCATTATTTTGATTAATGGTTTGGTTGTTGTTAGTTATTCATATTATGGTTGTTTATATGAACGTCTAAATGGTAACTGTTTAACTAAATCATTAGAGCTCAAGTGACAGAACATGTTTGCATAACAACATGTTAATTTGAAAATCTTAGCACAGTTACTACATAAAGTGTAGTTTTCAAAGTGGGAGATCTCAATTTGCTAAATTTCAAACCTACTCTGACAACATGGGTGTGATAATCAGTACTTTAATTAAAGCTTTGGAGGTCTGAGCTATGCTTAGGCAGCCAAAACTTATATACCTATTTAGCATCTGTGTTCCACTCACTGTGCCTGCTCACAGTCCCCAGGTAGCAGAAAAACAAGGCTGGGCTAGCTGGGGAGAGAGCATTGAAGTGGGTATGAGTGGGCAAGGCTAGTCTTGGTTGGTTGAAGAACCTATGGAAATGGAGTGACAGATTATAGGGAGCCTGGGGTTGTGTGTGTGTGTGTCTGTGTGTGTGTGTGAGAGAGAGCGCGCGCAAAAGAAGTTGGTGAAAGCGAAAGAAAAAGGATTAAGCCATCAGGAAAGAAGTTCTGTGAGCTGGGTAGCTGAGTGCAAGAGAGAAATTGATGGAAGGGAATGGGATGTTCCCTCAGTTTGCACAGCACAGGGCATTAGTCAGTCAGGAAAATAAATCTATTAAACTTCCGTTTTGAAAAACACAACCTAACAAATCACACATGAATTTTAATGATGGATGAAAGTGTACTGTGAAAGTAAAGTGTTACAAACCCCTAGACTTTTGAAGAGTTCTAGAGGTTTTGTGAATCAAAACATATGCCAGGTTCACCTAGTCACCAAAACTCCAAGGCTTGGCTCCATGTACAAAACTCATGAAAAAACATAAATATTCAAGATGTGCTAATTGTTTTTCAGTTAAACACTGAACACAAACATTTTCTGTCCTTTATGAGATGGAGAAGAGAAAGTTTCCTCTTTTAGATGTTTTAAACACATAATTACCAGAATAAACTGAAAAATCCCACATTAGACACTGATGAAATCTGGAACAAAGCATAGATGTGAGAAGAAACGTTTTCTGTATTGCACATGCTTTATGTATTAAGATTCCAAAAGCAAAGTGACACCACTACACATCATATTATATGGTTTGTGTTGCTTGAAAATTTGTTCAATGCCCTGATCCACTGGAATTAACAAAATAAGCTAGTTTTGGGAAAGTGACAGAAAGAATACAAAATCTGAATTAAAATGAATACATGAGTTTTAAGAACAATGCTTTCCTTATGGCAAATAGATATTAGAGCGAAATACCACTCAAAGTAATACGAAACCTACAGCCAGACAAAAAGCTGTCTGACATATGTATTTTATTGACTAAAGAGTATTTAATATTGAGTTCAACAAAATTATAGCAATACAAATCATTAAACTTGCGTTTCCTAAATAAACCACTGGAAGCCATGTGAAATCAAAAAGTTGACTAATGATATAAACAATAAATAAATTACATAGAGACATAAATAAGCCAAAACATTCAGTTTGAATAATGGAAGAAATTAAAGATCTTAGTTCAAGTATACCATTTGCAGCAGACATTTATCAACAAAGACAATAATTATTATATTGTCATGAAAAATAGAGCAACTATGTAAAATAATATTTTAAAGAAAGTAATAGACACCATCCCTGGAACCATGTAAACTTAATTTGAAAAAAAAAAAAAAGTAATGAATACACAGTGGGGAATAATTTTATAATGGCAGAGAGACAGAATAGAAATATAGGTTTTTTTATAGTTTCTTTCTTTCTATGATTAAGTAAATAGAAATAATAATAATATAGATGAAATTAACATCTGGAACAATAAATATGCAAAGTTCATACAGTAAAATAAAAATGGTAACACAAAATTATATCATCTCCAAATAATCAATATACACACATGGAAATAGGCCCTATGGCACAGAAAAGGTTATAACCACATTTTTCCTCAGCTCTCCTTTTTAATTATCCTTAAATTACATTTTTGTTAATTAATTTTAATTCTTGACACTTACTCTTGGCTGATGTCTCTCTAAAATGTGGGCATGTTTTGGAGGCCATGGAAAGCCACTCTTTGTTATGATTCTTAGAGGAGCAGTTGCCAGTGCCAGGTCCTCAATTGAAAAACAACTTTTAATGAAATAGCTTTATCTCCATTTTTATATCCTTTATGCTATCTGCAGTTGAGGTACAGCCCAGTATTTTTTCTTTTCCTTCTTTAGCCATAAGGAACAATTAATCAACAGATAAAGGCCTGACACTTAAAGTGCATCTAACTCAGATTTCAGCTGTATTGTTCACCTCAAAGTAAGCCTGATAAACAGAATCCAGATCATTCCTTTATAGGGATTAAAGGTAAAAATGTTGTAAAATCTGCATTCTGAGTGGCAAAAAGTAAGATGCGACTCTGGTAATTTTGAGTGAGATGTGCTATCGCAGAGCATAACAACAATTAAAATAAAGGGTCATCCCAAGAAGAACGAACCTCTAGGTTCTGGAAAAATTAGTGGATCTATAGATAGGGAAGAGGTTCTTTCATAATGGCATACCAATTCTGGATCAATGTCTAAAGACTAAATATAACCAATACTTCTTTGTATTTTGTTCTGAGAACACCATGTGCCTGCCTTTATATTTCATGCACAGAGATGGCTGTGAGGCTACCTCTTGAGTTATTATGCCTTGATCTGAATAAGTCTCAAAAGTGACCCTCAAGTTGCAGGCGTAGCAGGACATAGAACTGATAAATGCAATCATGCAGTCATTTAACAGAACCAATGCATTGATGGAAAATTGGCCCATCACCATTAGACTTGACTGAAAGCAAAAGCCCAGAGGCAATGAGAAACTGAGGAAGAGAAAGAATTAGGCGACACTATTCATCACAATTGAGATCTCATTATGATGTTCAAAAGAACAGAACCCAAAGTAGCCTTAAAAATCTAACAGAATTTTCAGCTGTCATACAAGTCTCATAAATTCTATAAATTACATTCACCATCATCACCCTGTTCACTCCAAAGCACCACCAGGAAGCATTAAAGTTCCTGCCCTCATCAAAATTGTATAAACTATATTTATGCTCATTTCACATCACATGAAATTTGTCTGAAAAGAGAACTACAGTATCAGATACAACTGCTATGCTCTGATTTCAGCTATGCCTGTTTTAAGCAATCAGCTTGCCCTGCTTGAAATCAGGAAACATTAGTGACATTGTGGCACCTTAGAGACTAACAAATTTATTTGAGCATAAGCTTTTGTGAGCTACAGCTCACTTCATCGGATGAGCTCATGAAAGCTTATGCTCAAATAAATTTGTTAGTCTCTAAGGTGCCACAAGTCCTCCTTTTCTTTTTGCGGATACAGACGAACATGGCTGCTACTCTGAAACCTGTCATTAGTGACACTGTCCACCAAAGTTCCTGCCTGAATGGTCTTGGTACCCACTGCAGCAGCCAGATCATATACCATCATCTCTGTAGATGAGGGGAAAGAAAAGGATGCTGAATTCTCCCTAAAGACAATCCCTACTCCCACATGGGACAGAGAGAGGTTAAACATTACTGCAATGGAGCGGCTTCCTGATCTTTCTTCCTTTGACACTTTAGAATCCTATATCTTACCCAAAGATGTGGCTACAAATGGAAAATTAATAGCAAAGAACTTCCTTCATGACAGGTTGTTAAATGTATTGCCTACATTGCAGCCAGCAAAACAGACAGGGACTAGTCACAGATGGACAGGCTGCTACACCTTTACCCACTCTTAGTAGTGTTTTTATGCACAAGCAGTTCAATTGATCAATGGAGCTACTCCTGGCATCAGGTACTATTCAGTGTGAGTGAGGATGGTACAATCTAGCCCACAGCCATATGCCCTCCTCTACATTTCTACACAACTGATTTTGGGGCAGATTCTGATACCCTTACTCATGCTGGGTAGCATTTTATTCCACTGCAGTCCCAAATGAAGTCAGTACACAGCTGTTTGTGAATTAAGGTACTTCTTGGCATGAATAAGGGTATCAGTCTGGTGCTCTGAACATAAAGTGTTCAAGTACAGATGGCATTTCAGAGTCTACGAACCTACCAGCTGCTATCGAGATGAAAAGTGCCATCTTCTATAACTCTGGTAGTTACTAAAGCCCAAAATCAGATATTGTAAAATTATTTGTATCCTGTTTTAATATACTTTTCTCTGCTAATGTACTAGGGCATAGTATTCTAATGACACAGTGATGGTGGCAAAGTTTGATCTACTGTGAATTTCAGTCTTTGCCCTCCCTGTGACATGCATAGTTCACATCATTTTGATCTGGTAGACATAACCTGAACTATGCTGAAACAGATTAATTTCAGAACCTGTTTAGTTCAGAAAAATACTGTGTCTGCCAGTATCCATTAGCAAGTAGTTAGTAGCCAAGCATCTTTATAGCTTACCATATGGAGTGAAACATTTCTATAGTAGTCTATTGAACAAATGTGTACTTAAGGATTGCTTAATATCCCAAAGTATTTCACAGTACTGTCTACCAGCTTCACAATGTGTGTTCTTTCCTGGACTAGCTGAAACATTTTCTTC
This sequence comes from Dermochelys coriacea, assembly GCF_009764565.3. Classification (NCBI taxonomy): domain Eukaryota; kingdom Metazoa; phylum Chordata; order Testudines; family Dermochelyidae; genus Dermochelys; species Dermochelys coriacea. The sequence continues at coordinate 62,813,682 of NC_050075.1, read as the reverse complement.
CACATATTCTTCCACGTTGCATGCAGATTTTAGAAGCAAAAGCCATTGAGTCATTGTTGGGTCCACATATTTTTCCACAGATGATCACTAAAGGGTATATATTCTTATGATGCATACAAATGTATGTGCATAACTCCCATTAACATAAATTAAAATGATGAAATATGTAACTTCCAGTACATGAGGAGGACATTCCCTGAAAACTGAATTTTGTAATCTTTTAGGAAATTGGTATTTATCAAAAGGTTTTGTTTGTTTGTTTGTTTGTTTTTTAAATGAAATGTAGCAAATCCCCCAATCTACAACAGAGACTCATGGGCAGCTCTCTTCTTGCAATTTTTGGGAGTTGTAGTACTAGCAACAGAAGTAACTACATAATTATTTAATACAATAAAAATTGCAAGGTAAATCTAGCCTGAAGTGTGTTATGTGGAGGAGGGAAAAGAGAAAACATAGATGAATTGTGAGATGGAACAGAAGGTCTAAATTATGAGGTTCCAGTGATGTAGACTGAAAAAGATATAGCTCAGGAGACTAACATATATGCAGGGAACTGGTAAGTGGTAATAGAAAGTCACATTTATAAAGGAAGACCTACAGTATTCTAAAGCAGTAAGTAAGAAAGACTTCTAATTTGGAAAGGATTAAAACTTGCTTTAGGGAAACAACTCATATCTGAGTGACAAACTGAGATACAATTCCACATCTGAATGGAAAACAGAGGTATCTTATGTGGCAGCTAAAGTGACAAATCATCATGAACTGGAAGCCATGGGAGCCTATTCAGCTATCAAAGAAAGAATCAATAAACAACCAGGCAGTAGAGCGGCAGACAACAGAAAGGAACTGCACTGGGTAAGTGCTGGGGCTGGAAAACTGACCCCCACATTGTCAGACACATGATGGTCCAATTACTGAGAGCCCCCAGTGTGTACCAGCATCTACAATGTAGCAAGTAAAGAAAATGCTTCTAAAGAAAATAAACACACAAAGAACCTGTAGTGGAGTGGCTACCTGCTCGGGCCCAGAGGGGTTTAAGATAGCCCTGGGAGAGGACTGGGGCAGGGAAGAGCTGGGCTGATTGGCAGAGCAGCCGCAGCTGGAGGCACACCCCAAACAGACCCAGTGGGCCTTATAAAAGCCAGGGAAGCCAAGTAGAAGAGCACTCTCTCTCTTGCCCTGAGAGGGAGGGGACTGGCTGTAGAGATCCAAATAGAGGCTTAGTTTAGAGTAGGGCTGGGGAAAGGCCAAGGGAGCCGGGGAGCTCTGGCCTAGAAAAGCCCCAGGCTGCAGGCCTGGGAAGGCCTATTAGGTATGGGGGTTGCAGGGATAGCCACGGGTAGGCAGATCCAAACGCAACCTTGCCTATGATGAGTGACTCATACTGCAGTCTGCCCCAGGGCATGGGGGCTAGCTGGTGACTGGCAGGAGCCTATGACTGAGGTGAGGTGGAGATAGTGGGTTGAGGGTTCCCCAGAAAGGGAAGACCCAGAGGCAGAGTGTGGGGGTACTGCCAGGGGGTAGAACCCCAGAGAAAGGGGCACTGGGGTCTGTGAGGGACATGGGGGCCAAAGCTGTGGTGGATCACTGGCCTGCAGAGGGTGCTCCATGCTGGAAAAGAGCTAATTCCCAATGACTAGCAGGAGGTGTTGCAGGAGTGAGTCTACTCCTTTACAGAACCCTACGGTCTTTTTAACTCTAACTCATTCATGCCATATGAATCATGATCCACAAAGAGTGGGGGAGATGGTCCCATTCCTAGATTAGATATGATCAGTTTGACACAAAGAAAAATGTAAATGATATAGTTCATGGACATGGCTTATATCCTTCAATTAGAAAAGATGATGAATTCCTGGGGCTAGATTTGCAGAGGTCTTCTTTTGATGTATAATAAGGAGGCAGGATGCAGTGAATCTTGGAAAAGTTGGAGTGCTTGGAACAGAAGCCTGCCTCCTCAGGGGGCCCCATCCTTGTCAGATCAAGTAGATCAGTCCCAAATGATAGGAGTGAATTCATTATTTATTTGTATTAAAGTAACCCTTAGAGGCCTCAGATGAGACCAGGTCACCATTGTGTGAATTGACTTGATCCCGTGTCAGAGTATTTCAGCACTAGAGTCAGGAGTACAACCAGAGTCTTTCGCCTCCTAGCCAAATGCTTTTTAGAAACCACTGCTTCTCATGGTAAAACTTCACTTCTTTGCTTAAAAATTAGGAAGTTTCTGTGGAAAAAAATATTTGAGTTAGAATAGGAAAAAACTGAGGTGGACAGGCAGGAAGATTGGTTAGCAAGAGAAGGACCTCAAAATCTGCCAGCAATTGGAGTAGTTAGGGTAGAAAACAGTAACTTAAACATTTTGAATTAGTTAGTGGAAACAAAGCACATGATCTTTAGTAAAACATAAAAAGCTATTTCTAAATCTATTTCCAATTTAATTTTTGATTTAGTTATATTAATACTTCTCAGTTTCAGCCTAGAGTATTTTACACTTGTATCTCTGAAGTCGGAGGTCATGAAAAATATAAGCTGGTGGTCTGAAATTAGAATCTGAGGACTGTTTTCAGTCTGGATGTAAAAAATCTGCTTGCCCTGAGATACAATATTCTGTGCATAGATTGCTAAAGCAAAACTTAATTACTTAGGGTAAAAGAAAGTGGTTGGTAGTGATGCATGAGGATGAGATTGCAGGATCAGATCTTATCATTGGAAGTTTAGCTAGATTTTTTTTTAAATCCAGATAAAATACCTGGGATCCAATCCTCCTGGGTACTAAATGCTTCTTACAAAGTGCTGCATGCCCATATTCCCTATTTTTTAACCGGAACTGAAAGTTCTCAGCACATTACAGGATAGGGTCCCACAAATTTTACATCAACTGTAAAGGCCCACTAAAAGGAAATATTTCTGATCTCTTTATAAAATGGAACACATCATATTTAGCTTTCTTGATATTAAAAACATGAACTTGCTTAAAAGAATTTGCTTTTCTGCTAGTCTTCAACAAACTGTTATGGTTCAATTAATAGGTTGCTATGAAAATGCAGTGTTGATACAAACTTGAACAGCGCAGCTAAACCAAAACTGCTGCAACCAATGTGAGGGAATCTTTTGAAAACAGGAACACAACAGTACACAAAGCTGTTTCTTGTTTGTTTTTTATTTTATTTTCTGTAAGTAATAAACTGAACGGCAATGGAGGATGAAATATGTTATCGAGCAATTTCTCAAATAAACAATTCAGCAATTGCTACCTGTAAATGATTTGTAAACTAGTTCAGGCTTTGTAATTTGAACTTTATAGCAAGACAAGTTCTCAGTAGCCATTTGAGTATTGCAGTTACATTCATTTACAAAATATTTAATTTATAGAAGTAGATGACATGCACAAAGTAGTTTTCTTCATTTATATTTCATTGAGGAAGTCATGCAGGTAAGACACTCAGAAGATAGTTCTATATATAGCAATCCCCATAGTCAGAGGGGTCTACATTAACATAGCAATGTCTGAAGCAAGACCCTCTCAATGGAATATTCTGCAATCTATAATTAAACAGATCAGCTACACTAGTAGTCTTAAAAAAAAAACACCCCACAAATCTCCAGATTAACTAAAGAATAATCAATACAATCTTTCTAATACATAGAATACTTAGCAGAATGTATGTTACCCTTCCGAGAAAGAGAGAGCTCCAGAGTCTGGTGGCTCATTCATAATATTGCTGTACCACTAGTCTCAGGTCTGAACAGATCATATGCTGCAAAAATATTCAAGAATCTTAGCAAGTCTGGATCTACCACCCCTAAATATTATCTCATTCCCTAAGACTAGTGTCAAAGGGCCCAATGCTGCAAGCTACTCCCATAAGTAACATTAATTCACTGAATGGTTCTATTTACTTCAGTTTTATTTCTTGCTAAATGAATGCCCTCTTTTTATACCAATAAAATAAAAATCAGCAGGATCTTATTAAAGGGAATAAGGCAAAATGTCACATTTATTGTGAATACAGAAAGAATCATAGGAAGCAGTTAGTTATAGCTATAACATTCCATTCAATTTCATATGTATTCACACATTCATTCATACACACACACAGGTTATCATAGTTACTAGGCTTAGAGTTGCTCGTGCCAAGCTACTAGCCAGGCGGCCTGGACACTGTGCAGGGAGCAGGGTCTTGTCAGATGCTCATCTGATGCTTCTGGAAGTTAGTTTGCAGAATCAGACCCCAAAGTTCTCAGTTTCTAGAGTCCATTTTTATAGGAATTTATTTCTATGCCAGTCTATAGGAATTGTTTCATTATGCTGTTGCTGAATCAATCAGCAGATGGCACATTCCTGACGGCTTCATGCTGCCAGAAATTATCTTGTTCTTCGGTTCTCCCATCCCTAAGGCTGTTCCGTGGATTCCAGTCTGCCCTCCGGGGGTCCTCTGGTTGTTTCCACTTGACGCCTTCTTCGGCTGATCAACAATGGATTCTTAGGCTGGCACCTCCCTGATCATTCATTTATTATCCACACCAAACATCCGTCCACATACATCCTCTATCTCTATTTTAATCACAATTGTTAGCAAAGCGAAATGAATACAACAAAAGGGCGGGGAGTCTCTGTGTGCTGTTTCTTTTGTTACAAAGTATGGCTTTGAGTCTCTCTCTGTGTGAGTAGTTGTTGTTACAAAGTATTGCTTTGAGAACACACTCTCTTAGCATGTACTAACACAATTAGCAGCTTGCAAGTTTCATACAGAGAGGGAGAGAAACAGTAAAAATAAGAAACCAAAAACCAAGAGACCTCTTAATTAGTAATACTCTGGATCTTAAACTATGGGGAATCAAACTCATTTGTGATTTTAATACAGAACTTCTTTAGTATGATCCAACATAACGTCTTTATAAATAAACTTTTGGGGCAGGGACCATCTTTTTTTTCGTCTTTGTACAGCACCTAGCACAATGGGGCCTTGACCCATGATTGGGGCTCCTACACAATACTGCAACAAAAAAGTATTGTCTAGGAGCCCCAATCATGGGTCAAGGCCCCATTGTGCTAGGTGCTGTACAAAGACGAAAAAAAAGATGGTCCCTGCCCCAAAAGTTTATTTATAAAGACGTTATGTTGGATCATACTAAAGAAGTTCTGTATTAAAATCACAAATGAGTTTGATTCCCCATAGTTTAAGATTCAGAGTATTACTAATTAAGAGGTCTCTTGGGTTTTGGTTTCTTATTTTTACTGTTTCTCTCCCTCTCTGTATGAAATCCTGGCCCCATTTAAGTCAGTGAGAGTTTTGCCATTGATTTCAATGCGGCCATGATTTCATCCAGAAGGATCTATACAATAGTCCCCTAGGAAAGAAAATAACCTCACCAAGTATTGATTCCCTACCAGTTTGATTCCCTTCCCATTCCAAACAGTTGGTAGATGTTCCTGGCACTGGAATCCCTTACATAAGGGGATGGTTCTTGTGGCCTCCTTTCCCATAACTTTGACATAGGTCTGAGAATAGATATACTAAGGATTATTATAGGGAGTGGGGTAAAGAGCCCCTTTCCCCATCACTGTGTTAAATACAGGTACCACTGCAATATTGGTATGAATTGGGAGCTGGGTAGCCTTGAGCTTTATGACTGCAGTTTAAGTCATTCAATGAAGTGTTCAGTGATGGACTTTAACTCAATAACCAGTGTGTCATATTCTTATCTAGAGGGGCATCAGCAATATCCTCTTTGGATTTTGCTTTGAATGCCATTATGTATTTAGCCTGAGATTTTTCAAAGTCACACCTAATCTGAACACCTAATTCCACAAATTTTAATGTTCCTTGTGCTTCCAAATCCCTTGGGTAGCTTCAAAAATCTCAGCCTTTGTTTTGTTTTTAACTGTACACCTAGAGTTTTCATAGAATATCAGAGTTGGAAGGGACCTCAGGAGGTCATCTAGTCCAACCCTCTGCTCAAAGCAGGACCAATCCCCAACTTTTTCCCCAGATCGCTAAATGACCCCTGCAAGGATTGAACTCACAAGCCTTGGTATAGCAGGCCAATGTTCAAATTAAAATGTATTGTTATTATTACTGAAGTGTAAGATACTCTGTGTACTATATATACAATCATGTTCATGGAATATAAATACTTTTTTGTGATAGTTCATGAGAACAGCATTGGACTGTTCCTGCAAACTTAACAAAGCATATGGCTCTTCTGCCTGTAAAGGGAACTAAGAACATATTCATGGAAAACTGATATTGTAATGATCTCCCTACATCTAGATAGCCACGCTTTCAAATTTATATTTAAATACACTTCACAATACTTTTCATTGAACTTTTTATTAAAGTGCAAATTGTATAGCCAAAAGAATAAGTGTCATTCATGGTCATTTACTGAGTATAAGTTGCTGATAATATAGAAAGACACTAGGGTGCTGTCAAGACCTGTGTAGCCTGGCCTGCTCCACTGCCACAGAAGCCAGAATACATATTGGGGGGAAAAAAACATAACGTGTTAGCCATATGGCCTCCCAACTTCTTCCCCTACCCTCCATGACTGGAGTCATTTAAGCCTCACTCCCATACATGGTAATCTGGAGGCCAAAGCCACCAGAATGGAAGTCTTATATCCCTGAACTCACTATCTCTGTGGTCCTCAGCTCCTCACATCAGCTTCCTGGCAGAATGCTCCACTAGAGCTGTTATGTTAGGGAACCTCTCATTTACTATTCCTCTCAGAACTCCCTGCAGTGGCTTGATCCAACACCCACTCAAATCTGTGGAAAGACTCCCATTGATTTTTAACTGGTATTGCTTCCAGCCCATGATCCATTACCTTTTTTATTGATTCCAATCAATAAAACAGAAAGGTTGCATTTGAATATTACTGACTCCAGAATAGATTTGCATCTCTTCTGCTTTAATGAACTGAATTAAATGCCATCACATTTCTTTCACAGCAGTTCTTAAATGACTTTTTAAATTTTGAATTCATCACATTTAGATCCACAATTATAAGGTGAAGGATTTGGACCAGAAATAAAGCAAGTATTATCCAACTTCCTCTTTCACCTCTTAATGCATTAACATGTCCAAACACTTTTATTACTTATTCTTCTAAAAGCTATCACTTTCATAATGGAGTTCATTAAATATGTTTTGTTCACTAATGGTTTTTATTCCAGCTCTCCTTCAGGGTATTTCATAACAAGGGATTCAATAAGATTTCTGAAGGAGCTGTACAACCTGTGATTTCTATCTGAATCTTTTTACTAGGGTGGTTTAAAAGCTTGGTATCAGAGAATTTCTTTTGCTCCTCATCTTCTATTTCTGTATACTTTTATTCACAGCTACACATACATACACACACAGAAAAATCAATGCTGCCCTAAGAGTAAGCATGAGAAATTTCAGTATGGAAGAGGTATTGATTGCCAAAAATTTACATCAAGTCAGAATCTGTTTTACAATTGAAACTGTTCACATCTAGAACGGAGGCCTCAATTCAGCAAAACATGTAAACACATGCTTAAATGCATCCCTATTTAGCAAAGCACTTCTGCATGTGCTTATCTTTAAGTCACCTTTGAAATCAATGGGACTTAAGCTTGACATGCTTAAGTGCACTGCTGAATTGGGATGCACTGCTGATTCAAGGTCTATCTGAAAAAAAAGTGTGTGGTTAGGTTCACACATACTATTCTTGGCTTCAGAGGACAACAAGAGGTACTGCTTAGATTGTGACTGGCTGTGGTGAGGAAAGCTGGGGCTATTTACTCCTGCAAGTTGTAGCTAGAAAGGAGAGCAGATGTTTATTACAAAGGTGGTTAAATGATGGACCTATAACTATTTATAATGAAGATGCACCAAAGGAAATGGAGACAACATTTCATTCCAACACATGATTTGCTAACAAAGTTATATGTAGACAGAGGATGTTAACATAAGTCTTATCCCCACATTTGGGAGGGGGGGGAGGAGGGGAGATCTCACACCAGCAGTCAAGACAGTTGTTACACAAGACCTAAATAAGGTCTGGTTTGGGCCCCCTCTCATCCACAGAGAGAAAAATATCCAAGGAGCAGATAAATTGCCATTCTTTTCTGCAAGGCACATTATTTTTTCATGCCTAGATTTCCTTTTATCTCCCCAGCTGCAAACCTCAACAAGTCTCATCTTGAGAGAATTAACAGTTTCATCAACCAAAGGGCAAGAAAACAAAATTCTGCTAAGGAAAAATATCAATTACTTTTAAAAAGCTTTGCCATGATGCTAATTAAATAGTGACAAATGAAACACTTAGGTGCTGCCTCAGCTGAAAGGAGTGGTAAAATTATAAAGAAATCTCTGCCAAACTCAAGAAGAGAAGAAATATCAAAATCAAAGTCTGGGAAGAACATAATCTCAATGTTTTACAAAAACTCACACTAAACCTGGAAGAGCTACAATCCCAGGAGAGGTTAACAGAAAACATTCAAATGGATAACTTATTATTTATATTGTGGTAGCATGTAGAGTCCCAGTTATGGATCAGGAGGCATACTCATGCAGGGGAGCAGTCCTGTATGCCCCTTCACATCTGCAGAACCTATCCAAACCTTTGGCACTGCACACCTGTTTTTCCTCCCTGCCCTCAGATCAGGTGGGTGGGGAGCGGTTGCACCTTAGTTCTGTTCCACAACACGTTGCCCAGCACAGCTGCACTGTCAGACTTAACTGCTGGTATAGCTCAGCAGTAAATTATTATCTCCTGGAGCAACAGAAATGAACTGGGGATGGTTCAAATCCTTCAAACTGAAGAAAGAGCTGGCAGAACAAAATGTGATTTCAAGGAAATGGAAAGCCACAGTAGTTCCTATGGTCTCAGAATGGATACATCAGTTTTGGCATGTGAAGGACATATATAAATTAAAGAGAAAATTCTCTCTTCACATTAGCCAAGTCACCCTGATAGAAGAATTTTGTCCTAAGTCATGTGTATTAAAACAAAGGCATATGGGCTCATCTGGGTCCCTTCTGTGGATTATTAATAGTCTAAGTACAATACTCATTGCAAACATTGAGTCAAACTGAGCAGCACTTCATTAAAATTAAAGGAGTTGCACCATCTTGTAACAAGCTGAGTTTGTCCCAGAGCGTTCTGATGTTCAGCATAGAGGATGGAGCCTCTGTGATGCTACCTATTTATTGAGACAAGTTTTTATGACTAACTATGGATGATATATTTATTAAAAGGATTTTAAATTTACTCCTGCGTGGGCTCTGTGACCTAGTGGATAGATCACTGGGTTTGGACTCAGGGGACTTAAGATTTATTCCTGGCTCTACCACTGTTTTTTTTTTTAAAAAGGCTGACTTGAACCACTCAAAACTTGAATGGGGTTTGGGCGGGTTGGGGGGGGGGGGGGGGAAGGCCAGGGAGAGAGAATGCTTTATAGACCCTTGAATAGGCTACCCTGTGCCTTTGGTGGAAGCAAGCGGCAGGAAGCAAGCACTACAAGCCCCTCTCCCTCTCCCACAGGGCTGAAAGTAAGTTGAGTGACTTACCGGTACTCTGGAGCCAGGTCTAGGCGCCCGGAAGGGCGGGACCTAGGGCGGAAGGGGCAGGGTTGAGAGGGGGTCGGGGTCAGAGCCAGAGTCAGCCCCAGCACCAGCACCCTTATAAGGTAAGGTAAGGTAAGGTAAGGTAAGTGCAGTGCAGTGCAGTGCAGTGCAGTGCCCCGTGCCCCGCCCCCCAGGGTAGCAGCAGCAGCTGCCTGGGTCTCCGGGGACTATTTAAAGGGCCCCGGGCTCCCCCCTTCTACCGCCCCGGCCCTTTAAATAGCCGCCGGAGCCCTGGGGAAGTAGCGGGGGCTCCGGCGGCTATTTAAAGGACGGAGCGGCAGAGGCAGCTGGAGCTGGAGCCCCCGCTACTACCCCAGGGCTCCGGCGGCTATTTAAAGGGCCCGCGGCTCCCCTGCTTCTACCGCCCCAGCCCTTTAAATAGCCACCGGAGCCCTGGAGTAGCGGCGGCGGGGCTCCGGCAGGTATTTAAAGGGCCGGGGCGGTAGAGGCAGGGGAGCCCCAGGCCCTTTAAATAGGCTCCGGGGCCCTGCCGCCGCTACTCTAGGGCTCCAGCAGCCGGGCTCTGGAGGCAATTTAAAGGGCCTGGGGCTCCAGCCACTGCTGGGAGCCCCAGGCCCTTTAAATTGCCCCCTGGGGAAGCTGGGCTGCCCCAGTACGGTGCACCCGCTCTTGCCTGTACGCAGTACTGGGGAGTACCGGCTTACTTTCACCTCTGCTCTCAGAGCACCTGAGTAAGGAGTGGGTGGAGATGGAAATTGGGGGGGGGGTCTTGGCTCCACTCACTAGCATGCCAGCCAGCACAGCGGAGTTGGTGTGTGGATTGCATCGCCTGTGGCTGATACGGGCCAAGAGTCAATTACTAACTTCCAACTCCTCCTTCAGCATAGCAGAAGCAGGGTTGTCTCTGCAACATAATGACTCATGGGGTCATACTACTTACACCCGTTGCTTAGGGCTGTGCCCAAAATCACAGTCTTACTCATTGTTAATGAAGGAGAAGAGATGAGGTTGGAAGAAAACTATGGGCCATAATGTACCAGGAATTTCTAATTAGAACACGCCATTAAAATAACCTCACTTGAGGTGACCTGTCATCTAACACCTTGCTGTTTTACATTGTACTTTGCCTTAATTTTCTTATTAACAACAACAAAAAGATAATTTAACATTGTTTGCATGTCTTTAAATGAGTATTGCTACACCTCTAATATAAAATTGACAGGTGAGTGAAAACGGCTACCCAGTTATTTGGGTCAATTAGCAGTTTTGTAGGAAAGTCATAAAAACTCAACACAAACAAAAATAATCTGCAATTTAAAGAGGAAATGGAAGCCATGTCTATATTGTCTTCGCCACTCATCTTCTGCCGCTTCTGATTGACACATATTACGTTTGCAGCATTCAATAATCACTTTTGAAGGTGTGCACACTTGATGGCTTTGGGATGTCTTATTGAAAGTACAAGCTTTATTAATCTTATCAATGGGAGTACAGGGTGTCTGTTACACCTCATTTATACGTGTTGAGTAAATAAACTAGCAAATGAAAACTACTACTGTTTATAAATCTGGACAGATGTTAAGTGACTTAAAGAGGTCACCCCTGCTGGTATTTCATATAAGAGGTTCTTCAGGCTTTTTAAAAATCTAATGAAGCCATACTCTGAAATAGCTGCATTTACATAGATATGTATTTATATTGTGCACGCATGGAATAAAAACTGGTGTTAAAGTAAAGGGTTGACTTACACATGTACAAGGAGGTTCAGCATTAAGGTTCCCTGTGCAATCGATACTTACCCAGCTGTGCCTCCTGCAGGCGTAGTAGATCACAATCAATGCAAGTTTTCTCATCATTCTGAAATAACAGAAGACCATAGCTGCAATATGTAGACACAGTCAGGTGACAAAGATGAAGATGAATCACCTTTTTTTTTCTTTTTCTTTTTTTTTAAGATTTGTGCATTCAAATGAGAAATGGAAGATACCTCAGTGTGGGATGAATCTGCCAACCTTATTCACATTGAGTAGCGCTTCACTTGGCAGTGGTCCCACTAAATAGCAACACTAATTTAATAATGCTGAACGCTTCTATAGAACTTTTCATCCAAACTCACAGTGCTTTACATAAGAAGGTGAAGTATCATTAGCCTCTTTTTACCGCTGGAAGATAGTGCCAAGACAAGTGACTTGATTTGTCGAAGGTCTCACAGTGTGCCAGTGGCAAAGCCAGGAATGGTGCCTAGGTCTCTTGATTCCCAAGAACCTTTCCAGTGGCTCTTGAAGCCTCCTAAGCAAGATAAATGTAGAGTTCAGGTAGTAATCACAAGGTCGGATGAACCCTAAATTGATTACATTTACCGGACAGGTGTAGAAGTTGTCTTTCTACATGTTATAGCCCTTTCAAGCAAATTGTCAGTAATGGCCCTGTTAATAATGTCATCAGAAAGCCTATGGAATTTCTTAGGACTGACACATTAACTCCCATGGATTTCAAAAAGATTCCTACCCTTTGATAGCCCTCAAACAGAACTCACTTGTCGATGTTGGAGTCTTTATGTGCTTGTTATTATTTAGTGCCTAGAGACCACAGCCCCATTGTGCTAGGTACAATACAAACACCCACCATAGGGACTAATATACCTCACCATGGGCTCAGCTGTGTACCCGGGATATAGCCCATAGTAAAGGGGTGATGCACTGCTTCATATCTTTCTGCATGTGCCTTTCTCCAGAGGAGGAATAATTTTCTATTAGTCTAAACCTCTGCCAATTACTATTGCAATTTGGCTGCATTGGGTGGGATGTTGGGGCCTGCCCATTATCCATCCCTACCTGTAGTAAAATAGGAATAAGCAAGTATGAACTGCCTGCTTACCTATGCATGTCCAGTTTCAAGGTACAAGTATCTCATGCAGGGGAAATGGTGGGGAAGGGTTCTCAATTTCCCTTTTGCCCCTCTGAGTGTACAACCAGAGTCAAAATCTAGACACTACAGGACATGGTACAAAAACTGTGTGATATTTTGCTCTACGCAATATATAACTGTTTATTTTCTGTTTGCCTCTTGTTTATGTAGAAACATACTTTCTTCCTTTTCTGGTTTAAAAAAGATAAACTGGTTATAGGATCATAATACTAGTGGACTGTAGAGTGTCATTGAAATATCTCAGTAAATACAGGAATTTATAAGTTGTGTTCTCCTTCTGTCCTGATATCCACACAAAGTAATAAGAAAAAAAGCACAGCACAGACATAAAAAATAATGAGAGAGCCATCCATGAAAACAAAACAAGCCAACTAAACCCCCTGATTGCTGGTGTCGTCGCCACAAATATTTAGCCTGTAATCTATCACTTCGAGCCGCCTTTAAAAAAATCATAATTTAGCCTTTAAAAAATGAAGCTACTAAACAAACCGCAATAATGGCCAAATACCCCCAAATGACTGGACCACTCTGTACAATGTATGGAGGACAGGAAGGAGAGCAGAGGAAGGGGAAGAGAAAAGGAAAACTACTGGACAGGAAGTGAAGTAAAACAGAAGCGATGAAGAGGACAAAGAAAGTGGGAAAAGGAACAACAGAGCAGAAGAGGCCAAGAACGAAATTGTGTCTGCAAGAGACAGTGCTTTGTAGAGTGCAGACTGGTCCTGAATTTAAATGAACTTGACAGTTCAGGGACACTTAGGAAAAATAAGCTCAATTAAAGCATGAATTTAAAGTGCATTAAACCCTACTATGGATGTTCTCGTTGAAAAGTAAAAGTGGCCTTAGTTCACTTTAGTTTAATTCACTAACCTAAAGTGAACTGAAGTTTGGTCTACACTTAAAACTTTTATCAGCATAGCTATATTAGTCAGAAGTATGAGAAAAATCCATCCCCTCTGACTGATATAACTATTCCAACAAACCCCACAATGTAGACACAGCTATGCCAGCAGAAGAATGCTTCCGTTGACATAGCTAATGTGGTTCATGGAGGCAGTGCTCCTATGCTAGTGGGTTATGCTGACATAGGTTTAGTAGTGTAGATGTAGCCTGAGGCCACGTTAGTAATGCACTTCCACTAATATACCTTCAGTTAATTCATCTTAACTTTCTGGATACATAAACCCTCATAGAGCTCTTGGTTAGTTCCTTGAGAAAATCAGGATGTGTTGAAGGAGGAACCTAATAAAATGAGGGAATTCCAGCTGGGCATTCATTCTCTCATTCTCTGATGAAGCACATGGTGTGTGGTGTCTCAGGAACAGGAAAAGTGTGTGTCTGTACTACCCAGGCTCTGCCTAAAAATTTACTGTCCTTAGGAAACTCCCTAATGTTTAAACTTGACTTTTAACATTGAATTTTGCTGAAACAATGCTGAATTGTCCATGTAGAGAAGAACAGGTCACATTCAGAATCATGTCAGTCATCAACACATTGTACTGGGAACAGGGTTTACTTATGACTAGCTAGCATGATGCGACTAGGAATTGTCTTTGTCTATAGAGACCAGTCAGTCACAGTTAGCATCGTGTTACCTCAGTTGTTAAAACTGTATTTAAATATGATGCAATTTCCTAATGAAGACAAGGTACAATAGAGCCTCAAATGTAATATGCACTTTCAACAACAAAAAGGTCTTTGTTAAGGTGGAGTAAACCACTTAAATACAACAAAAAATGTGCATAAGAATTTTAAGTTTGGGATGGTTGTAACAATAGTAATATATGGACCAAAGCCTGTACTCATAGTACAAGTAAATTCACATTATTTCCTTGAGCAAAGGCTGACAGATAGGATCCAGTCTGAGCTTTGATCTCGTAGATGCATCCAATACCTTCAATGAAACACAGCCACGTGGTATAGAATTGAGTGTACCAAATGCTCTAAAAACAATTTTATTAGCACCCAAGAGTAACCTAAAATTCTTTCCAGAATAGAAACTTTATTTTTAAAATAGGAATTACTACCCGTGATCTGCAGTCAGAAATGGTAAGCTAAATCTAAAGCTCCGGTCTTGCAAAGTCTACCTATGTGCTTAACTTTCAAGCACTGCAACTAGATCCTCCACAAGTGTAAATTGGCATGGATCCTTTAATTTTGACTCAGTTGACAATGAGTCAATCTCAGATGATTAAATCAGTGTCCCTGTATGTGTAAGTGGTACTTCAATGGAACTACTCACAGTGCATAAACCTAACCATATGCTTAAGAAATAGGCCTAAAATACACATTGCAGAATTAATAATGCTTTTCTTTTCCAATATAAATAAATAGGCCAATTTTTTTTCAAAAACTATGTAACCAAAAAAACTGGTTTCATATCTAATATTCATTATGTGCAACACTGCAAACACAGATTTTTAATTATACTATTCAAAGAAAATGCACAGTTTATAAAAGACATGAACAAAAGGGAATTCTGCCATATTCTTTGTAAAACACTTGATGTTTCGAATAGCAACAAAGCAGCAGCTGGAAGTTATGATCAAAATATTTTTACAAAACTACATATTTCAGAACCGTGTCATTTGAAAATCAACCTCTTCAGAGGCTAATTACTTACTGATTTAGATATCCATTAATGAGTCAAGAGCTTTTCTCATAGAAACTAGATTTCTCTAATTTTCAATTCAATTTATATGTTGGCATCTAATATACATAATGATAATCTGTGATATAAAGGTTCAATTGGTATGAGTTTCAGATTACCACATTAGTTAGGAGTGGTAAAACCATAAGTGGGTTATACAGAGATCCTTAAGAACTAGCATTCATATACCTTTATATCACACCATCTGCATGTAATAGATGTGTTTTTTATTTTAATTGGCTTGGCACTAGTTTTTATATCCGTTTATCTGTAAAGATGTCCGTTACTATGGACAAGATTTTCAGAAATGATTCGTGATTTTTGACTGCCCAACTTCAGATACCTTAACGGGGCCTGATTTTCAAAGAACAGGATGTCAGAAATCCTGAAAATCAGAACCCTTTAAGGGGTCTCAAGATGGCGATTAAAAAAAGAGACACCCCAAAATCACTAGACACCTGCAAAAATGTTAGGTGCTCAGATACTACAGAGATAAGCACAGTTTAAGAATCTATATAGAATAGAATCAAATGTTTGGCCAATGCTTCCATGTATATATGGGCCATTTATAAAAATGACTGGAGATTGTTTTCTTATATAAAAAAGGCAAATTTGAAAATCCATTAGCATGGGTCCTTCTGATGCTACAGGTTGGCCCTTGGGCCCATCAGGAGGACATGTCTGTCCCAATGTCAAATTCTAAAAAGCTCCCATCTCTAGCTTTGTGGGCCTGTGAGAAACTTGACTGTAAAACTAATATTTTATTTATAAAAAAGCTATTACTAGCCGAGGATTGAATTTGGTGCTACCTGGTAATAATTCCCAGCATCTGAGCTCCAAGCCCTCAAAAAAAGCAGGATCTTAAACAGATGAACTTGTAGCTCCCATTGCCATTTACAGTAACATCTCTCCCTCTTTGTCAAACATGCTGTTCTTTGATGTAAGGAGAGAGCTGTCACTGTTGGGCGTTCTGCTGGGGTACTGTGAGCTGTTTCTCCCAATGTGGTTCTTTTTGTCTGTCCATTCTCCTGATTTCTCTTTGTTTTCCAGGCCCCCATCTCTCTCATAAAGCAATGGTGCTTATCATTCCTTTGGACTGTTTTGTTTGTCGTATCATCTTCAATGAACTGTTAGAGGAGACTAATAAGATCAGCACAGCATGTCTTTAGTCCATTTTACATGTAAAATTGTACTGGGTACAATGCCAAGAAAATATTAACTTGTGACTATATATCTGTATTTCCTTCTCTCTTTATTAACACGACCAATGGGTATACCTTCCCCTCAGTGCATGTGTGTAACTTTCATTAATGCTAATGGCAGTTATGTGCATGCATCAAAAGAAAAATGTTACCCCACAGTCATCAACAAATATATCAAATTAAATCTAATTAGGAGAGTAAATCATCTGACACATGTTGGTGATGTAGAGCTGGGAAAAACAAAACAAACAAACAAGTTAGAAATTTATCCTGAAAACCATTACTCAGAGAGGCAGCCCTGATGATCATTTGTTTTTATTCCCCAAGGACATTTTCATATTTATATTTTGATAAAAGGGAACCTTATGTTTTGTTCAACTATATTTAAATTCACTGATCTTGAAAATTATTTAATACTCTCTAATATTTGTTAGTCAGGATATCTATGAATAGCAACTCATATTTTAGGGAAAAATGTTCTGAGTGCAGTGCTCTTACATTAAAAGTAATATAATGTGTGCTTTGCAGTATGTTTTGAACTTGTATCATGCATTCACTCAAAGCAGTCTGCAGGCCAGCTTTTCTGTTTCTTCTGATTTCTATTTGGTTCAGGAAAAGAGAATTGGAGGCAAAGGTAGCTAAGGACTTGTCTACACAGGGACAGGCAGGAAAATTAATCCAGATTAACCCAGGGCTTGTCTACATTTACAGTTCTGCAGCAGCACCACTGCACTAGCACTTGAAGATACTGCCTATACTCCCATCGGCACAGATACTCCATCTTCTTGAGCAGTGATAGCTATGTCAAAGGGAGAAGCCCTCCTGTCGACACAACCCCTGGTGTAGACAGCACTATATCAGTATAACTGCATTGCTCAAAGGTTTTTAGTGTCTACCAGGGCTGAGGGTCTGAATTTAGTTAAACCGCATTAAACCCCTCTATCAATACTCATTTAGAATTGAAGTTGCCTTAACACAGTTTAGCTTAATTCATTTTCAGCCTTGCACATTGTAGCCCAGTGGATTTGCTTACCTCTATTCTATTCTCTGCTTTGCATTATATTCTGCTTTATTATATTCAGCAGTAATGCAAGGAATCTACAGGCTTGTATCCTGTAAGACATTGGCTTCAGTAGTTAGCTTCAGGCTTGAGCCTACAAACTTTGTCATAGATAAATTTAGGTAATTCATAAGTGTTGGGAAACTGCAGTGTAGGGGGGAATTTTGTCCATAATGACATCAGCCAACCACAGAACATGAACTGATACCAGCTTCTGGAAGGTTTTGGACAGAACATCCAATTGCAAGAGTGCCATGGCAATAAATTGATGTATATGATAATGGCATGAAATCATAAATACACTAACCTATAGAAGGACACCTTAATATTTGTAAGAGGAGGAAATACAAATAAGGAAGAGGGGAGAAACGCTATTGAATATGCATTAGGCCTGGTAACATCAGCGTAACATATTATAAAAGTGGCATTCCAGTTTGTGGGCATGAGAGAGAGGCCAGAATGATGGCCACTGGTGAAGATGAGGAGGGTGACGGTAATGAGGAAGATAACAGACAACATTTCACATTGTTCTACAAGACATGGTGTGAGTATGGATGTTCAGATGTACTTTTTGTATTATCTAGATCTACCTTATTGAGTTAGAGTGTGTGCTAAATGTATTACTTATTTATTTGTAAGTATAAAAGAGTTCCTATAGTATGAGTGTTGCACATCGGGGTTCCCAACTATATAATAATTTTAATACTGGGCCTGGTCTTGGGACAAGAATCTGTCAACCCTCAAAGTGGTAACTGTGAATTTGTATTCATAATCTATAGATCAGGCCACAACATCACTATATTCTGGGAGTATCTGCATGGATCTATTAGATTCCTCCTGTAAATTAGAGCAACTCTGGGGCTGTTCTAACCTAGGTTTGCTTGCAGTGTTGTTTTAAGTTTATTCTGGCAGCCACATATAGCTACAATGCAACAGTGCTCTAGCCCTTCCCATTTCTGCCCCAACTGCCTTCAAAATGCCCCTTTTGCCAGTGGGATGTATTTTGCAAGTTTCAGTTCTGCCAACTCTAAGGCCCTTTTATGCAGCTGTAGAAACATAAAGAGCAGGAAAATCTAGTCCATTATCTCCAGAGTTGTGGTGATGCATCATCATATTAAATACAAGCAACTTATTTGCATTATTCAACAGTCAGCATTAGAGATTTTGACTCATTTTAGATGCCGCTAAAGTCTTACTACAGATTTAAAGATTCAGGACTTCACGTTTTATTTACAGTAACTTTATTGGCATGGTATATTTGAATGAGGAAACACCCTACTTCTCCAAAAGCAGAACAACTTTAGCAATAGCTAAAGGGGACAGTGCAGGGGAGTGCAGAGCTTTCACTTTGTTACCATTAAAATATTTGTTTATATTACAGTCATGCCTATGTATATAATGAGAGACAACAGAAGCAAAGGTAACAATGAGATTATTATAAGTACAATAACTAACAGCCACAACTACTGCCTATTGACAGGTTTCAGAGTAGCAGCCGTGTTAGTCTGTATTCGCAAAAAGAAAAGGAGTACTTGTGGCACCTTAGAGACTAACAAATTTATTAGAGCATAAGCTTTCGTGAGCTACAGCTCACTTCATCGGATGCATTTGGTGGAAAAAACAGAGGAGAGATTTATATACACACACAGAGAGAACATGAAACAATGGGTTTATCATACACACTGTAAGGAGAGTGATCACTTAAGATAAGCCATCACCCACAGCAGGGGGGGGGAAAGGAGGAAAACCTTCCATGGTGACAAGCAAGGTAGGCTAATTTCAGCAGTTAACAAGAATATCAGAGGAACAGTGGGGGGTGGGGTGGGGGGGAGAAATACCATGGGGAAATAGTTTTACTTTGTGTAATGACTCATCCATTCCCAGTCTCTATTCAAGCCTAAGTTAATTGTATCCAGTTTGCAAATTAATTCCAATTCAGCAGTCTCTCGTTGGAGTCTGTTTTTGAAGCTTTTTTGTTGAAGGATAGCCACTCTTAGGTCTGTGATCGAGTGACCAGAGAGATTGAAGTGTTCTCCAACTGGTTTTTGAATGTTATAATTCTTGACGTCTGATTTGTGTCCATTCATTCTTTTACGTAGAGACTGTCCAGTTTGGCCAATGTACATGGCAGAGGGGCATTGCTGGCACATGATGGCATATATCACATTGGTAGATGCGCAGGTGAACGAGCCTCTGATAGTGTGGCTGATGTGATTAGGCCCTATGATGGTATCCCCTGAATAGATATGTGGACAGAGTTGGCAACGGGCTTTGTTGCAAGGATAGGTTCCTGGGTTAGTGGTTCTGTTGTGTGGTGTGTGGTTGCTGGTGAGTATTTGCTTCAGATTGGGGGGCTGTCTGTAAGCAAGGACTGGTCTATCTCCCAAGATCTGAGAGAGCGATGGCTCGTCCTTCAGGATAGGTTGTAGATCCTTGATGATGCGTTGGAGAGGTTTTAGTTGGGGGCTGAAGGTGATGGCTAGTGGCGTTCTGTTGTTTTCTTTGTTGGACCTGTCCTGTAGTAGGTGACTTCTGGGTACTCTTCTGGCTCTGTCAATCTGTTTCTTCACTTCAGCAGGTGGGTATTGTAGTTGTAGGAATGCATGATAGAGATCTTGTAGGTGTTTGTCTCTGTCTGAGGGGTTGGAGCAAATGCGGTTATATCGTAGCGCTTGGCTGTAGACAATGGATCGAGTGGTATGATCTGGATGAAAGCTAGAGGCATGTAGGTAGGAATAGCGGTCAGTAGGTTTCCGATATAGGGTGGTGTTTATGTGACCATCGCTTATTAGCACCGTAGTGTCCAGGAAGTGGATCTCTTGTGTGGACTGGTCCAGGCTGAGGTTGATGGTGGGATGGAAATTGTTGAAATCATGGTGGAATTCCTCAAGAGCTTCTTTTCCATGGGTCCAGATGATGAAGATGTCATCAATGTAGCGCAAGTAGAGTAGGGGCATTAGGGGACGAGAGCTGAGGAAGCGTTGTTCTAAGTCAGCCATAAAAATGTTGGCATACTGTGGGGCCATGCGGGTACCCATCGCAGTGCCGCTGATTTGAAGGTATACATTGTCACCAAATGTGAAATAGTTATGGGTCAGGACAAAGTCACAAAGTTCTGCCACCAGGTTAGCCGTGACAGTATCGGGGATACTGTTCCTGACGGCTTGTAGTCCATCTTTGTGTGGAATGTTGGTGTAGAGGGCTTCTACATCCATAGTGGCTAGGATGGTGTTTTTAGGAAGATCAATGGACTGTAGTTTCCTCAGGAAATCGGTGGTGTCTCGAAGATAGCTGGGAGTGCTGGTAACGAAGGGCCTGAGGAGGGAGTCTACATAGCCAGACAATCCTGCTGTCAGGGTGCCAATGCCTGAGATGATGGGGCGTCCAGGATTTCCAGGTTTATGGATCTTGGGTAGCAGATAGAATACCCCAGGTCGGGGCTCCAGAGTGGCTATACTTCAACAAAAAAGCTTCAAAAACAGACTCCAACGAGAGACTGCTGAATTGGAATTAATTTGCAAACTGGATACAATTAACTTAGGCTTGAATAGAGACTGGGAATGGATGAGTCATTACACAAAGTAAAACTATTTCCCCATGGTATTTCTCCCCCCCACCCCACCCCCCACTGTTCCTCTGATATTCTTGTTAACTGCTGAAATTAGCCTACCTTGCTTGTCACCATGGAAGGTTTTCCTCCTTTCCCCCCCCTGCTGTGGGTGATGGCTTATCTTAAGTGATCACTCTCCTTACAGTGTGTATGATAAACCCATTGTTTCATGTTCTCTCTGTGTGTGTATATAAATCTCTCCTCTGTTTTTTCCACCAAATGCATCCGATGAAGTGAGCTGTAGCTCACGAAAGCTTATGCTCTAATAAATTTGTTAGTCTCTAAGGTGCCACAAGTACTCCTTTTCTTTTTGCGAACTACTGCCTATGTACTCACAACATGGGGCAGTGTAAAACTGTCTTAGTTTATTACTTGTTCACCATGGTTTCTTGCATAAAAATATGAGCAGGAGTAAGTATTAATGAAAAACATTCCATATTTGCTTATTCCCACATTGTGACATCATTACCAATTGAGGTGTTGCTTCTGGTACTGATAGAACCATTTGCACTGGGGTCAAAACTTTCATGATTTCTGTGTACATTAACATATTTGCTTTTCTTTCAGCCCAAGGAATAAGTCAATAAGGTCTCATAATAGACTCTCTTTTACATGTTGCCCACAGTATCTTAACATCCTTTCCACCACTTGAACATAATTCTATGAACACTAATCTTTTTAATGGGCTTTTTCCCATATCCCAGTAGGGATTTAAGATTATAGCTTAAGTAGGAGCCTGGGGTGTTGAATTTAATCATAGTCACACTGAAATTTCAGATAAATTATCTTGTGTCATGCATTCTACCCTTCTCAGCATTGCATTACCTATAATCGTTTCAAAATAAAACAACGGCATGGGATTACTCTGAATGGATCTTTCCACTTTATATATTTATGCTTCTCTGTTTGTGCTACTGATAGATACATATTATCTGTTATCTAATGTGTTACTCATGTCGGGTCTGATCTAGCTCAAGGAAGTCAAGGAAATGTAATCTGATGGAAAAAGAGGGAAATGTATACAGTCATTACAATTATATTAGTAATGTGCTGGGGAAGAGATGCATTTTAAATAAGGACTAAACATATACAATATCAAATCCCGTTAGATCACTGGTCAATGAAAAGCTGACTTGCAAAACTTTCAGTTCAACACAATAACAATGTATAATTTAAGGGCAAATCCTCTCCTTGGTGCCCACAACAAGTAATCAGTCTGGCATTCATCAGATGCAAAGATCACAGACATTAGCTTTAAGGGGAGCAAAGAGGGTGTTGGAGTGGGTCAGTCCACCAGGGCCCTGCCTTCCTCCCACCAGCTAGCAGCTCAGGCTAGGCTCAGAGGGGAATGAATAATCCCTCTCCAAGAGTGGTGGAATGGCTCATGTTACATTTCCAAGGTGCATCAGGGACAATGCCTCCTGCAGTTCTTGCTGGGTGATAAGTCTTTGTAAATGCACTCTGACCCCAAACACAGTTTGTGATTTAAAAGCATAATAGAACCCATTATGATTTCAGTGCAAGGAGCAACAAAATGTCTATACACAGCAGATTAGTAAAGAACAAATGTTCAGCTAATAAAACATGCTATATTCTGTGAACTACCATTGATTTTTCTGTATATACTTGTTTTTTTCATAATTTTTTATATAAATGTGGTGGTTTCTTATACACTCTGTTTATTGCAGTAATATGGCATTAATTGCATTAAAATGACTGAATAGGACGTGACTTTTTCCAAGTCAGACTGGGATTTTTAAAAAACTTTTTGCATATGAAAAATAAAATAAAGTTGCACCTCTCACTGTAGAAGAGATTAAAAGATTCCCTGTGTATGGACTTAATGGAAAATCTCATTAATTCATCTGGTAGGTACTATATCCTGTAGTGAGCAGGATTCTTGGAAAAAGAAAAATATTTAAGGGAAAATTGCATCATTTTAAGGCATATCTAGGGAACCATCTCTTTCATGCTGTTTAAAATCAGAGAAGGTCAGCTTTCTAATTAAATCCTACATATTCTTTTGAACAAAGTCCTCATATGCAAAGTCCTGCAAAAAGCACTGCTCTAAGCAAAGTTCATGGCTTCTTAATGAGAAGAGTTTGAAGACAGAGCATGTAGCTCATACAAATGAGGAGGGTTTTTTGGAAGAAAGAGCCTCATTTTGGATAAAATTCTGCCTTGGGATGCTCACTTACCATTCACTGAAACCAGTGCATCCCACCCACAGAGACCTAGTGGCAAATAACTGATTTTGACAAACATTTTCATGTTACAAAGAATACAAGATGCTGATTCATCACAATTGTTTATAATGTTTTGTAATCCACTCTTATCTTCAAAGACACATATTTAGTTGTTTATTTTGTCTTCATGGGCTTCTGTACCAAGGTGATTTATTCAAATAGGGCATGGGAGAACCTAATATGTTGTGAGTGAAATCTTGGCTTTGTTGAATTGTCTGAGTTTTGCTATTGACTTTAATAGGACCAAAACATTAGCTTGTGTGTGCATAATAATAAAATACCTGACTCATATAGCAATTTTTATTACTAAATCTCAAAGCGTTTTACAGAGGTGGTCAGTATTATTAACCCCATTTTACAGACTGGGAAACAGAAACACAGAAAAGGTAAGTGGCATGCCCACAGTCATTCAGCAGGTCAGCGGAACAGAACCCAGCCCCCTGAGACCCAGCCCAGTGCTTTGTCCACTAGCCCCCCAAATACCTAAGTCAGTGTTCTCAACCTTTTCTAAGATTTTTATGTTTCTAACATTTAAATATCAATATCAATATTAAATATAAACAGTTAAACATCAAACAACAAGTAATAGAATAATCATAGGGTTAGAAGGGACCACAAGGGTCATCTAATCTAACCCTCAGCCCAGATGCAGGATTTGTTGTGTCTAAACCATATGAGACTAATGGCTATCCAGCCTCCTTTTGAAAACCTCCAGTGAAGAAGCTTCCACAACCTCCCAAAGCAGTATGTTCCATTGTCCTACTGTTCTTACATTCAGAATTTTTTTCCTGAGATTTCATCTAAATCTACTATGCTGCAGTTTGAACCCATTGCCTCTTGCCTTGCTCTCTGTGGCAAAAGAGAACAACTTTTCTCCATCTTTTTTTATGGCAGCCTTTCAAGTACTTGAAGACTGCTATCATATCTCCGTTAATCTCCTAGTTTCCAAACTAAATGCACTCAATTCCTTCAGTCTCTGCTTAGATGATTTGCATTCCATCCCTTTGATCATCTTTGTTGCTCAACTCTGGATCCTTTCCCATTTCTCTACATCCTTTCTCTACATTGGTGTCCAAAATTGGACACAATACTCCAGCCCCAAGTAGAGTGGTTCTATCATGTTGTAGTGAGGCTGAGTGGCCTCCCTTTGAACTGGAGTGTGAAGGACCACTACGCTTCCCTGGGTGGGTGGAGCCAAACACACCCTGTCCACCTCACCAAAAGCACCAGGACGGGGCAGGAAGTAGAAAAGGAGGGCCCTGGAGCTCAGTTGCTGCTGAGCCACAGGAGAGCTGGACATCTCTTCTAGGAAGCAGATGCCTCTGCAAGAGCCCAGCCCAGCCCTGGAGCGGACCGATGCCTTGCTGTCAGGGGAGGCAGCTGAGGACCCAGAGGAGCTGCCGAAGCTATCCGCAGCTGAGTACCCCAAGGAGACAGGGGATCTTTGGACTGTGGGACCCTACACCCAGATTTTGGTAGGAAGTAGCCCAGGAGAACCAGACTCTAATCCGCTCCTGCTGCTGGAGTGAGAGTCAGCGTGTTGGGTCTGGAACCCTGCTGTCCCAGTGGCAGATCACCATGCCACTGTTAGGTCCCTGGAGTGGAGTCAGGTGGGCCTATATGCCCCTACCTCCTGCTACCCATGGGTGGCAGCCTCCCTACCATAAGCCAAGAGGCCTGTGTAAGCACTCACCCCCTGCTTGAGCCCCTAGACTGATTTGTTGCTCACCTCCTGCCTGAACCCTATTTTCCACCTTGCCTTGCTTTAGGGGTTGGGATTAAAGATTGCTACAGCTCAGCCTTGAATACAGGCCAGAGCCCTAACTGTTTGTGGCTCTGCCTGGCCCAGATGGCCTGAGCTCCCTGATAGGCTAATTATTGGCTGTTATTTACTGTCTGCTCCAGCCAGGTGGCTGTGGGCTAAAGATTGTTGTGTTTCACCCCATCAAAGGGGCTGGAGCTCTCCCCTATAAGACTGTTACTTGCAGTCTGCCTGTAGTGAGGCAGAGTGGCCTCCTGCCCCCACTTAAGAGTGAGGGACCACTACACACCTCCCATGACTTGCATGCTATGCCTCACTTAATTCAACCTAAAATTGCATTATTTTTAGATTGTGAACCACCACAACTCCAAGATCCTTCTTAGCAGTGCCACTGCTAAGCCAGTTTTCTCTCATTCTTTATTTGTTCATAATATGCAACAGAACAAGAAATTTCTAAAAACAGGCATATTTAAGTTGTTCAAGAACCAAAACCATATAGATGTAAGGAAAAAAATAGCCTCAAGAACACTACTGTAGAACTATCTGCTCTTAAAATGTCACAGTGATATTTCCACGTATTCAGTTAAGGAAAGGATTTTCTGCTCAGACTTAGTGGTTGACTTTTCGTTAAGAAGAAAACCTTTTCATTGTTGCAACATTTGCTTTGGGATAAATGACGGTATTTTCCTATGCTTAAAATTCAGTATTGTAATGAGAAGTTTATGATGTAATAATGTAAATATTTCCTTACCCATCATTTAAATGGAGACTAGATACTCAATATGTAAGATCAATGGACCTGATCTAAAGTCTGAGTGTTTCCATAGGTTTCAATGGGCTTTCTATGGCCAGGCCATAGAAAACTAGCAAATGTGAGCTATAAGATTTGTGTTAGATTTTGATCTGGCTAATATGTTCACACGGGGGCATCAGTGCAATATGTGGATGGAGAGTGGGTGGACCCATGGCTCTGGTCCCTCAGTGCACTAGCCAGCAGACCTGAGCTGGCACATCAGATCAGGGAAACAAATTGTACCAAGTATAGGGCAGGGGTAGATTTCTTACTCCCTGGAGCAAGAGGAGAACCAGAAACTAAACTGTTATCCATCAAAGATATGCTGCGCCTTATTCAGGGGAAGCTACAATTTAGCTCATTTGAGAGAAGATAAATAATAAAAAAAAGAATTTTTACAAAAGCAGTTTTGAGGTGTTCACCACCACCAAAATGAAAGCTACAGTGTCATTTACAACATGCCTGCAAAATGATTGTGGAATTTGAAATGGAAAAATTTCCTTGAATTCATATTTTCATTGGGATGGGGGGTTTCTGGAGTGAAACAAGATAGTTTTACAGACCTCTCTAAATCAACTATCTTGTAGGATTTTACAGGCATCTGAGCCACTTTCCAAAGCAAGTACAATTTTAGGCAATGAGATCTGAATAGTGCCAGCTTAATCTTGTGTGAATTCCCACTGACACACTGAACATGACTTTGGCTCAGTGAAAGTATTATCATTGACTCCAGAGGGGGCATAGAAGCAGGTCCAATATGAACAGAGAAAAAGGTTACAGTAGCAAATGGGGTAGAATTATAGATGAAAGTGTAACCAACATGCCTAATAGGGAGATATCTATTTAAGAGATCTGTTGGGCGGGGGAGAGGAATGAGTTGTGTCTGGGTCATTGTTGCTGGCAGATGCACCATTAGCACTCCACACTCAGAAGTTTCTGGAATTGGGTGTGGTAATTTTGGCAACACTCAATAGATTCCCTGTAGCTGGATTCCCAGTCCACAAGGGCAAAAAGTCAGGGCAGCAACTTTACAAAGGCCACTTTCCCTGTGTGAGCTGGGAGAAGCTGAGCCAACAGGAGCAGAAAGCAGGTGATTTTCCTTTACTCCAAGGCATTTTGCAGCAAGTTAATGATATTGTTAACCCTTCAACATGGATGTGCTGGCAGTGTTAAATATAAAACGGGGAAATGGGAAGGAAAACTAATTTTTGATGTTTATTTTATACTTGGAATGTTGTTGGGTTTTAGCCAAATTGGTTTAGTAAATTGTCTCAACTAGTATGATTCACCAACTTTTATCTTTATTTAAATGTGATAATGGAGAAAAAGTCATTTAAGTTTCTATTTTCACAGTTTTGTATTTTTTTCTTGTAACAGGGTGGGTTTTTTAAATAAAATCTATATACTTACACTGAGTAGTTGTTTCTTTAGTTATCTGATGAGCTCACTGAGTGATTTCAGAGGAGGAGGAGGAAGAGTCTGAATGTATTCCAGCTGAAGATTTCTACAAGCAGAAAATATTGTTGCAGTGTTTTTGAGTCAGCAGTCAATATCGATTTTTGATGATCAAAGACTGTAACTGAGACTCAGGTGAACTCAACCTTAGCTTTTGGGAACTCTGAGTTAGTTTTCACTGTATTTGTGGGGACTGACCTATTTAGATTATTTTTTCCCTTTATATTTATGTGCAGCTGTGAAAATGTTTGTGGCTTATAAAGTAGCCATATTATGTTGTAAAATTATTTTTCTTTATCGTAAGATTTTATAAAGTTGGTACTTTAAGAATTAAATTAATTCCTCTTGTTCTTTTTGGACTTGAATGTGGGGAGGTTGACCCAGTTCAATCCTTGCTGAAAATCCTCAGTGACTGAATTCTGGTCTCCATGGGCTTTTGTAAGGAGGCTGTTTTTAATCACTAGAGGGTCAGTGCGGTAATCTGTAGCCCAGCCAAAAGCTTACATGAGTACAAAAGGATGAAGTATTAACTATACAGTCCTCCTTCCTTTAATATTTGTTAATCTGAGCCTTAAACCTGAATCCTGCTCCCAATTTGATCCATAGACTTTAAGACCAGAAAGAAATACTGGATGTTCTAATCTGATCTCCTGTATATCACAGGCCATTCAATTTCAACCTGTTACCCTTGTAAATTATTTTTTTACTTTAATGGGAGAGGTCCTTCTACTAAGATCTACTATTATTATGCTCCCTAGAGATAGCAGAGGCACACCTTGAACTGGAGGGGTGGGAGAAGAGGAAGGGGAACAATTCCCAGCTCCTACCTGATCTCCCTTCCAATCCAAGGTGCTGCTGTGGCCACTCCAGGCCCTCTAAATCCCACTGTTACTTCCTCCCACCCCTCATGCATGCAGTTTCTGTCTCTCTATTGGTAAAGTGTGCCCTGACCCCTCCCACTATTGCAAGAGTGGGGTGACATGGGCAGAACCTGATTGTTTGAGAACTGAGAATGAATGGGTAGGAAGCATCAGTGCTGGGTGTTGTGGGACGGAATCAGGGGAAAAGCAGAGCTGAGCCCGAGCAGAAACAGATCAGTCCTCACAGCCCCCCTCTCCTCACCAGGTTCTGTGGCCCATCATGCTCCCATATCTGGAAAGCCAATATAAGCAGTTCAGCCATTTCTCCTTAAATGTGTTTTTTTCATGCTACCGGCAAACATAAGTAGCACACAAATACTTGTAATTCACTACATCTTCTGATTAAGGTTTAACTGCTTCATTATTTTCTAGTGCTAATCCCTGCAAGAACAAAGTGTGTGTGGTTCTAATTTTGTTTATGTTTTGCTGCCCAAAGACAGTTTTCTAAAATGTTTTGGATAACTCTGGCTGCTTAGGAAAAAAGTAAAAAAATCAATTTTTTAAAAACGATCACCATGAGACTTGCAGGAAATCATGTGTAAATCTATATGTTCTCCTCCAGTATAAAATAAATGAATTATAAAAATAAATTGAGCAGCTAGACATAGAAAGTGTCCATCAAAATGGGTTCATACATGATGATATAATATAGCCTAGAGCAGAATGTATTAGAAAATGATTCTTTTTTTGTTCCATTGCTTAGTTTGGAATGGAAAAATAAATAGCTTCCTCCACCTCATAACCTCTACATTTTACCTTAGGGTATCCCAAATTGGAGATTCTTCCATATGCCTGTCTAATTATAGAACTCCTGGGAGTTCCCCCTTCTGAAGTCAACATACTGTTGCTAGAGAAAGCCAACTAAAGATCAAATGAGGGACACTTACACTCAGCACTACAGCAGAGGATGTCATTCATTCAACATAGTTTATTCATTCAACTATTTGCAACTTCAGAAATTGGCATGTACCCTATAAGTCACTGTGGCTACATGCTGCTGTTACTTACTTTCTCCTTCATGATAGTAAAATAAATTAAAAAGGCAGCATTTACAAACAGTTTACAACTCTCCTCCTAGAATAGACAATAACTTAGCACCTGGTAACTTGACATTTATAGACATCATATCCACTGTATATATTTCTCAATCAAAACAAACTGAATACACAGATTTAAGAAGTCGACATTTTGGCCCAGGTCCTCAGTTGATGTATTGAGTTCAACGGAAATACATCAGTGCACTCCAGATGACCCTGTATGTTTAACTATATTCCCTGCAGTTTTTTTACTACAGTTCTTACAGATGTATGAGTTTACGAGGCTGTTCACTGTAAATCCAAGAGGTGGTTTGTTTTGGAGGGGGAAATTTCATTTCTTCATTTCATTTTCTTTTGCAAAAATAGATAATTTGACAGAAGTTTGTGAATTTGGCACAAACTGCATAGTTATCTTCTTTAACATAATGCTGCCATAAGTAGAGATAAGGGGAGGGGCTTCTGGTTTGATGGCTATGTATGGTTATGTATGGCTTACCATTTATAAGAATTAATTAGGAATGGCTAAAACCAGGACCAGAGAAGACTTGGGCCTTGTCCGAACTGGAGGAGGTTTGCGGATATAGTTCCTAGTGGGGATTCAAGTCAGGGAAATGGTGCAAGCTAAACTGGAAAAAAAAGGACTCTTTTGTCAGTATTATTGTATCTACACTAAGGCTTTTTGCTGCATAGCTCTGTTGGTTAGAGATGTGATTTCTTAACATGACAAAACTATGGCAGCAACATTTTTATGTGTAGGCCAGGCCTCAGACATACAGGGACAGTAAATTTTGGTTTAATAAAAAGAGGAATCTTAATTAATCTCATCTCTATGTACACTATGCCCATTGCTTTGAACCTCATGTAGTCCCACTAGTGCAAAATGTGTAAATCACAACCAAATCATAATTTTAAGTGTAATGTGTTCAGGAAATGTTGGCATTTGTGCTCCTAAATCTTTTAGGCATGTTTGAAAATCTCACTCTTAAAATCTGTCCAAAAGCGAAGTTTGGGGTTCATATGTCAGTAAAATACTTTTCACCCACCTATGCTCTATGTTTAAGAACAGTGATTCTAGAATACAGCTAAAAGCTTTAGAAATGTTAATCACATAGCAACCTTCAGATATAACAATGCAACAAGATTTGAGATGATGCAGCAGCTGTTGACAGTACTAATAACGCCCCCCCCCTTTTTTTTGGATGTTTTCATATCTGTAGATGTGACACTTAATCTATAGTTGTACTTGCTTTGTGGATAAAAATATATTTTAAAAAAATACTTCTCTTTTTAGTAGTGACAGTTAACTAAGAAGTTAAGTCAAGAGGAAATTAAAGATGACCTAAGGTCAGGAATGAGAAAAGCAAAGTTTTTACACAGTTAACCTTCATCCGGCATTGTGAAAAAAGTTACATTAAAACTGTCATGGGAAAGTTTGCCCCACTCCACCCCCCAATGCATTCAGAAACCAAGAACAATTCTTTAATGTTTTAGGTGAAAAAAAATGTTTATTTAACTAGCAAACTGAAAGCACCACAGGAGTCTCATTCAGTGTGAGTGAATGCATTCTCCACATAGATTATTTCTCTTCCAGTCAGCTGACCTTGGGCAAATGTGGCAGTATTCCCTGCAGAGTTTGCTAGATGCTCCCATGGTGGCTTGTTTTCAATGGTAACTAAAGGCTGAGGTTGCTGCTTTGATGGGTGTCAAAGATTCTTCTCTTTATATGTGCATTTATGAATTGCTGACCCAGATGATGAAACTTGCAATGCCAGCAACATCAAGCATATTGAAAAAAAGAACCACTGGCCACCTGTTTATCTTCTGCCTGCATGAGTTCTTGCAAGATGGTCCATGTTAACATCACTTTTAGTATGAATGTAGTGAAGAATTATGTGGGGGTTTCTTTTTGCCTCCTTCTACAACTTTGTCATGATGCATCATCAATAGCATTATTAACCCACTTGCCCTTCTTTGTAACATAGAAAACAATAGTGAGTGGCCCAGTGATGACAATTTTTCTCTGCTGCAATATGGATGCATTTCACTGGGTATAACTGGATTGTTTCACTGGATTGTACAAAGATAGGTCAAATTTTCATTGAGTAGATCTTAAGTAAGCTGAATAATTTTCCCAACCAAATTTCTTCCTGTCTTATACTAGGACTGAACATAAGCTCTTCATTGTCGAACGACAAACTTGATGAGTAATCAATGGAAGCAGTGTTCCTTCTCAGAACACTTGACATGATCTAGCACAAAGTCATCAGCATATATGTTGTCATCACACGACAACTTATTTTCAGAGTTGCAAATTATTTTTATGAGATCAGCACCAGAACATTGTGTCCATTTGTTTGCCATCTTGAATTGCACAACGTAGAAAATCCCTTCAAGAATCTTCAGAGTCTGCAGTGTTTGGAGCACAATACCTACACAAAATATCCCCTCAAGAATGCTAGGCAAAGTAAGCCAGCATCAGTCCACTCTGTGTTGAGGATACCAAATAAGCCTAGATTTGAAGGGACCAACCTCCCTGGAATATCTTCTATCTTATAGTGACTGTATACATCAACCATTTTCACTGTAATACATTATAAATTAGCATATGCTAATGATTACAATACAAGATACTCTCACTAGAAGCAAATGTGTACATAGAACTATTAAAAATACTGGTTAAGAGTGAAACATTTGGTGTAGCTCTGTATCTCACATACTTTTAATACAGCAAAAATGTTTTAAATTCATTTGTTTATTTGTTTGTTGTTTGCTGAATTGTATACTTGTGCTTAGGTGACAACATCCTAAAACAGCATAGCTGGAAGGCTGTTAGTTCATGATTTATCACAACATATATGCTCAGAGGGTACAACATTACCTCACAAATATGGATCAGACTATGCAATCTGTCATCAGAAGCTGAAGTTGAAGATAAGCAAACACTTGATTTCTATGCACATATTTTTTCTTTATAAAATTGATAGCTTAGCTTTGATTCACTAAGGAGTGGCTTATAGTCATTAAATAAAATTAACTCATTAGCTCCAGAGCTTAAAATATGTCCCACGGTCACCATGAAATTACAGAACTACTTTAATTCCGGAATCAGTATTCTGTGAGTGAAAGCTATAATCATACAAAAGGTGACAATCCTGGCTCATGACTGAATGGAAACAGTTATATGATGAGGACATAATTTTGGTTTACTATTTACCATATAAATGAAAAGAAATGTACCCTGATTTATTCAGAGATCAACTGTAGTTTTCTATGAACGTACATGATAGCTTCTCAGGGCTTGTCTACATGGCACTTTACCTCATTAGAGGGATGTAAATACTAGTAATGCACACCAGCATGTTACATACTTACTAGTCAGTGTGGACCTTTCTGGTACACAAGACGTCCCTAGTGTACAACACTACTACATTGACATGCACCATCAGGGTCCAGTCTAGTCAATTAGTGTGTAGCACTATCGTGCACACTAGAATTCACACCCCTCTAGTATAGACAAGTCTTCTAGTTCTGTATAGACAAGTCCTCAATTTATACAGTCTGTGTGCAGATCTCTTGATCCCAATTTTCAGTTTGCATCAATGTTTTGACTAAATATGTCATTTCAGTATTTTTAAAACAAACAAAAAAAAAGTAAAAAGGAAATGAACATTTGCATTTAGTTTTTAAATGTTGACGGAAATAAAATTTGTTTAGAAGTTTCCTCTAGAAAACATTTTTGTTGTTGGAACTGATATTTTCCTGGGAAAAATTGTTTTGATTAAATTGGTTTGTTGGGGGAGTTTTTGCAGAAAACTTTCTCCACATTTTTTTTTAAACTAGCTTTATTCCCCAATAGGAAGTTACCTGATACGTCATCCCATGCACTAAATGCCCCAATAACAAGTGTGTGGGTGAAATGAGGCAATTACTATGCTCTTGAATGAACTCACATGGAAAAATGATGAAAGAGAAAAACATCATATCACCTGCAGATAAACACTTTTCCCCAAGTGGTCACTTTATACCTAACCTCTCAGTCCTTCTCCTCAGAGGAAACCTGCACAACTCCTTCAAAAGATGAGCCTGGAAGCTTAAATTCATAATTTTGCTGCAACCCATTTAGTCTTCTCACCCCCTTATTTTTCCTTTCCTTCTTCTTGCTGGGGTGGTGTTAATGAGCCCTTTCACCATGAATGGTCCTGTGACGGGTGCAACTCACCACTTTGGTGCTTCCTGCTGGCTGTCCTGGGGATTAGCACTATGCCCTCTTCTGGTGGTGTCTCACCCACTGTCACCTCTGTTCCTGGACCCATGTCACTCCAAGGACAATGGCATCGTCTTCAGGACACAGCCATCAAGCTCTGCAGCACTCTATGTTCCCCCCCTTCTGGGGGACAGTACTGCACTTCAGCAGTCCAGTCACTTCCTCAGTGATGACTCAGGGGTGGGGAACCAGCCCGGGACTCTATAGATGGCCAACACTTGCTGTGTCTTCTTCGACTCCTCAGTAGATTTCCCTGGACCACTTACCCGCAGCCCCAGCATGCTTTTTGCCCTTGCCTCAGGTCCTCAGCCTGCAGATCTCTGCAGCCCACCAGGACCTGCCTTTAGCTCCCCGGGTCTCTGCCTACAGCACTACTCTGTCCAGGGTGCTTGCTGCCTTCAGCCTGCAAAGCAGTCAGTTATCCTCCAGGGAGTGACTGAAGCTGCTCTGGTCTGCAGCCCTTCTTATATGGGCTAACCTGGCCCTGATTGGCTGCTCCATGCAGCCTCTGTCTAATTTGCTGTGGAGCCTCCCTAGGGCTCTGTTAACCCCTTATGGGTCAATGTGGGGCAGACACCCCGTCACAGGTCCCTTGAAATATGTGTTAACTTTTATGCTAAACAATCTGTTCCACCATGTATTTAGCTGTGGCACTCTGAATAAGTTTCCCAGACCTGGGAACCAGCTCTGAAGAAGAGCTCTGGGTAGCTTGAAAGCTTGTCTCTCTCACGAACAGAAGTTGGTTCAAAAAAGATATTAACTCACCCAGTTGTCTCCCTAACTGAAGAGTAACACTGACCCAGTTGGAAGGAGAGAGCCATTAGGCACATGCAGAGGACTTGTAGGGTGACATTTGTTTGATTAGTTGTTTGATTAATTCTTAGATACTCAAAAGGAAAACTCTAGATTGCAAACCCGTATGTATCCAAAAGAAGAATATTGACATGAACCAATACCATAAAGTTTTGCACAGATCTACTTATAGTGTATTGGTGGCTCAGAGAAAATCATTGCTTCTCAGTAATGTGCTTTGCTAAAACAGTAGCACTAAAGTTAATCTTTCCAAGTAATTAGGTATTTGTTCAATGCGCATCCTTCTATGGAAGATTATTAAAAATTGATCAGTTCCTCAAGCTCAGGAGTGACCACAGGGACTCGGTTAATACAATTTCCTCTAGTGACTCTCTAGCTATAAAAAAAGGAAATGTAATTAAACTAATCTTCTGTTAAACATAAATTTTAAATTAATAGAATCTTTTATCATGTTTTCTTTCTTTTAGTATTTAAAGGAAACATATCTGGGACCTGATTCTGATCAGACATACTTTGGTTTCCATTTAGTTCATTGGCATTATTCCTGATTTGTACTAGTGAAAGAATGTAGAACTGGACTCCTTGTTTTTAAAAATAAGTAAAACATCAAAGCCTGACAGATTCCCTATATCACAAAATCTGCACTTGATAATGTGGACCAAACAGAGTGACAAGTTTAATCAAAGACAGACTAAATTGGTGAAATTTACACTTTCTGCCAGTCCCTGTATTGCACAGGGCATGCCTCTTTAGACTGCTAGATTCATTTAGACTAAAAGTTATTTAAAATTCTTTTGTGATAGATTTTGCCTACTCCTGGCATCAGTGGTAGAGCTTCTTCCTCTTTGTATGAGCTGATTAAAGGTTTAGCTTTGCTTCACTCTGCTTTGGATCTGACCTATCCCCACAAAAATGCCAACAATAGAAGAGACACTTTTGGGTTCAGATATGGTATTAATATACCAGGGATGACATCCTGGCCCCACTGAATTCAATGGCATTTATATCAGTGGAGCCAGTATTTTATCCCAGGTCTCTCTCCTACAGAGCCTACAAACACCAAAACTCTGTGGATACTGGCTGTGACTCAGACAAACCTATTCCACAGAAATGTCAGCCTGCTATGAATGGCAAAATATCAAAGAACAAACCAAAAACAATCCCATGGAATTATTCAGGAGTAATTATTCTGCACTATCTTTTCCTGAATAACTCCAAGTGTAGACAAATCCCTTACGCTGCATGGGGCAGCACAGTTTGCAGGAGTAGTTACAATCTGTAGCAAGTCCCTTCGACAGCTGTGGGAGTAGTAAGGAGAGATTTTGGATTGTTTTGAGAAGAGTAATATTGTCTGTATCTGTCTATCGACGTATACATGTAGCATTAGGTCCTCTTTGTCCTTCCTCCCATACTAGTAGCAATGTGTTGAGGAGTTCCTACTTCCTTCATCAAAGACAGCTGTGATGAAAATTGCAAGATAGACAATGCTAAAAGCTGAAGTGCAATCAGGACAGATAGATGGCAGACAGCAGGAGTGCAATTACTTCACATTAACCTACTTGTGTTTCAATCCTGAATTGGAGGATCCAGCTCCATGACTAAGAATAGTCCAGTCTTCTTGTCAATTCAACCATTGGCTTCTCTGCTGCAACTTCGTAGAAGCTGCTGCGTATTGGTACCAGTAAATGCTAATTATGAGCAAAATTTAAAAAATAGGAAATTGTCAATAACACGTATGTATTGCTCCTGATTCCCATTTATGCTAAGGCCCACTCTGGAAGTATAAAGGGGTCTTAGTGTAACTGAGAATCAGACCTATTATTTTCTAGTATCCCTTCCCCGCCCTTGATTACAGAATTACAGTCCAGTCCCAATTATTAAATTAATTTCAATGTCAATTT
Source organism: Dermochelys coriacea (assembly GCF_009764565.3). Taxonomy (NCBI): domain Eukaryota; kingdom Metazoa; phylum Chordata; order Testudines; family Dermochelyidae; genus Dermochelys; species Dermochelys coriacea. The sequence goes on along the minus strand of NC_050075.1, from coordinate 62,777,481 downwards.
AAAACAAATGATTTCATTACCTTTTCGTCTCCTGCACCAGAAATTGACTTCCATCCCAGATTGTTCCAGCTCACAGGAACATTTCATACAATTCCTTAAAATCCATCCTGCCCAAGTGTGTCAGACTTTATAGCTACTCAGCCTCACACTTATTTCAGCATAAGAGTTCCAGTGCCCAGCACCAACCAGAACAAACAGTAATGTACATGCCAGCAACAGCCTTCCTTCTGTTAGCCAGGTGAACAGCAGGCAGAACAGCGGGTGAATGGCAGGGAGTGTTGAGCTGGTTCAACAGAGTTCACCACAGCAGCACTGTAAAATAATTTACTAGTCCTAACAGTCCATTTAATATAAACAAATAACTTGTACTTTGGTAAGTTGCCAGGTAAAGGTATTCCCAGTTACACAAACAAAAACAATCTCTCCTGAGGACTAATTCAAAGACTCACAACTTCAATGGGGTTGATGCAGGCCCTTATTGTGTGACACATTTTTATTATTGTTGTCTTTATTGTATATGTCTTATGTTTAGCATGTTGTGTGTGTGTGTGTGTGTGTATGTGTATATTTCACTGATTTTTGTGCAGTATCACCTTGCCTTCTCTTATTGATTTGTTTGATTAGTTTTATTCGTGAGTCATTGAGTCATGAGTCGTGAGTCATTTCTTTAAGCCTAATAGCAATTCTGTTGATTAATGCCATATATGTCCTATATTATATAGACTGATGTTTATGAGCAAGGACATGATTAATAGCCGGTATATTACCTTTGTACACTACTTCTTGGTGACTGGAAAATACCTGTAAGATCACTCTTCTCTCATTATAGACTCCAATGCTTGAGAGATGTGGGAGGAAATGAGGTGTAATAGTGAGAGAAAAAGACTAAGGTTATATTTACACTGAAAAAAAATATATGTTCTTAACTTGTGTCAGCTCTCTTGGGTTGAAATAGCTGTGAAGACAGGGCAACTTGGCTTTTAAAGCACATTAGGAGCTCTAATTAAAGCCTAGTCATAGATTCCAAGGCCAGAACGGACCATTATGATCCACTAGTCTGACCTCTTGTATAATACAGGCCATAGAATTTCCCAAAAATAATTCTTAAAGAAATAAGGAATTAGTAAAACATTCAATCTTGAATTAAAAATTTTCAGTGATGGAGAATCCATCATGACCCTTGATAAGTTGTTCCAAACTTTATTTAGTCTCCCTGTTAAAAAACTTACACCTTATTTTCAGTCTGAATTTGTGTAGTTTCAACTTCCGGCAATTGGATCATGCTCTACCTTTCTCTGGTAGAAGGAAGAGCCCATTCATAAATACTTGTTCTCCCTATAAGTATTTAGACTACAATCAAGTCACCCATAAGCCTTCTCTTAAACGGAATAGATTGAGCTGATAAAAACTGAGTTTATCACTATGTGGCATTTTTTAAAAACCTTTAATCATTCTTGTGGCTCTTCTCTAAAACGCTCTTCATTTTTTCAACATCCATCTTGAATTGTAGATGCCAGAACTGGATACGGTATTCCAGCAATGGTCACCAAATACAAAGGTAAAATACTTTCTCTGCTCCAACTTGAGATTCCCCTGTTTATGCATCCAAAGATCGCATGAGCCCTCTTGAACATAGTGGCGCTCAGGGAGCTCATGCTCCACTGATTATCCATCATGGCCTCCAAACCTTTTTCAGAGTCACTCCTTCCCAAAATAGAGTCTCCCACCCTGTAAGTATAGCCTACATTCTTTGTTTCTACATGTATACATTTACATTTAGCCATATTAACAATACATATTGTCTGTTTGTACCCAGCTTACAAAGCGATCCAAATAGCTCTGTACCATTGACCTGTCCTCTTCATTATTTGCCACACCCCCAATTTTGGAGTTTGAAAACTTTATCTGTCATGATTTTATGTTTTCATCCAGCTCATTGGTAAAAATGTTAAACAGTGTAAGGCCAAGAATTGATCCCTGCAGGACACAACTAGAAAGACACCCATTTGATGATGATTCCCAGTTTACAGGTATATTTTGAGACTTGTCAATTAGCTTTCAATACATTTAGTGGATGCCTTATTAACTTCATGTTGTTCCAAGTGTTTTTAATCAAAATATCATGTGGTATCAACTCACATGCGGTACAGAAATCTGAGGCCTGTTCTATGCATAAAATTAGGTGAAGTTCGCTACATTGCTCAGAGGTGTGAACAGTTTACATTGCTAAAAGATGTAGTTAAGTTGACCTATGCCCCAGTATAGAGAGTGGAAGAATCTCAGACAAGTGAATTTATTACAGCAATGGAAGAATCCCTTCTGTCACTGTGTAAGTGTATACTGTGGCAAATTTCAGAGTAGCAGCCATGTTAGTCTGTATCCGTAAAAAGAAAAGGAGTACTTGTGGCACCTTAGAGACTAACAAATTTATTAGAGCATAAGCTTTCGTGACCTATTCGTATGCATCCGATGAAGTGAGGTGATGTAGCTCACAAAAGCTTATGCTCAAATAAATTTGTTAGTCTCTAAGGTGCCACAAGTACTCCTTTTCTTTTTACTGTGACAAAGTTTCTCCACTGCCTTGGTGGGTCCTGCGCTTATTGGCAGATTTGCTTACCTCAGAGGTTCACGGCAGCCTTCAGTTTGGCCACTTTTGCTAGTGGCTCAAACCTGCCATTCACTCAGCTAACCTCATCACTGACCAGCATGTGGAAAAGGAGGGAGAACAATCCCCACAGCCTTCACTGATCCACCTAGTGGTTCGGGGGACAAGCCAGGGACCTTCCCCTCTGGTGAGACCCACAGTCCAGGTCAACTCCTCTTATATCCAGTAGGGGGGAGAGAAACGGGGGGAACCCAGGACTGCCCTCAACTCTGGGTTCCAGCCCTGTGGATCACAGCTGTCTACTGTGTTTCTTGTAACAGCTGTGTGACAGCTACAACTCCCTTGGTTACTTCCCCATGGCCTCCTCCCAACACATTCTTTATCCTCACCACAGGACCTTCCTACTGATGCCAGATAGTGTTTGTACTCCTCAGACCTCCAGCACCATGCCCTCTCATTCTCAGCTCCTTGCATGCCCCCCACTGACTGAAGTGAGGTCCTTTTTAAACCAGCCTGCCTGTCTTAATTGATTCTAACAGATTCTTAATTGGCTATGTTTCAGAGTAGCAGCTGTGTTAGTCTGTATTCGCAAAAAGAAAAGGAGTACTTGTGGCACCTTAGAGACTAACAAATTTATTAGAGCATAAGCTTTCGTGAGCTACAGCTCACTTCATCGGATGCATTTGGTGGAAAAAACAGAGGAGAGATTTATATACACACACACAGAGAACATGAAACAATGGGTTTATCATACACACTGTAAGGAGAGTGATCACTTAAGATAAGCCATCACCAGCAGCGGGGTGGGGGGGGGAAGGAGGAAAACCTTTCATGGTGACAAGCAAGGTAGGCTAATTCCAGCAATTAACAAGAATATCAGAGGAACAGTGGGGGGTGGGGTGGGGGGGAGAAATACCATGGGGAAATAGTTTTACTTTGTGTAATGACTCATCCATTCCCAGTCTCTATTCAAGCCTAAGTTAATTGTATCCAGTTTGCAAATTAATTCCAATTCAGCAGTCTCTCGTTGGAGTCTGTTTTTGAAGCTTTTTTGTTGAAGGATAGCCACTCTTAGGTCTGTAATGGAGTGACCAGAGAGATTGAAGTGTTCTCCAACTGGTTTTTGAATGTTATAATTCTTGACGTCTGATTTGTGTCCATTCATTCTTTTACGTAGAGACTGTCCAGTTTGGCCAATGTACATGGCAGAGGGGCATTGCTGGCACATGATGGCATATATCACATTGGTAGATGCGCAGGTGAACGAGCCTCTGATAGTGTGGCTGATGTGATTAGGCCCTATGATGGTATCCCCTGAATAGATATGCGGACAGAGTTGGCAACGGGCTTTGTTGCAAGGATAGGTTCCTGGGTTAGTGGTTCTGTTGTGTGGTGTGTGGTTGTTGGTGAGTATTTGCATCAGATTGGGGGGCTGTCTGTAAGCAAGGACTGGCCTGTCTCCCAAGATCTGTGAGAGTGATGGGTCGTCCTTCAGGATAGGTTGTAGATCCTTGATGATGCGTTGGAGAGGTTTTAGTTGGGGGCTGAAGGTGATGGCTAGTGGCGTTCTGTTATTTTCTTTGTTGGGCCTGTCCTGTAGTAGGTGACTTCTGGGTACTCTTCTGGCTCTGTCAATCTGTTTCTTCACTTCAGCAGGTATGTATTGTAGTTGTAGGAATGCATGATAGAGAATTATAAGAATTATAACATTCAAAAACCAGTCGGAGAACACTTCAATCTCTCTGGTCACTCGATTACAGACCTAAGAGTGGCTATCCTTCAACAAAAAAGCTTCAAAAACAGACTCCAACGAGAGACTGCTGAATTGGAATTCATTTGCAAATTGGATACAAGTAACTTAGGCTTGAATAGAGACTGGGAATGGATGAGTCATTACACAAAGTAAAACTGTTTCCCCATGGTATTTCTCCCCCCCACCCCACCCCCCACTGTTCCTCTGATATTCTTGTTAACTGCTGGAATTAGCCTACCTTGCTTGTCACCATGAAAGGTTTTCCTCCTTTCCCCCCCTGCTGCTGGTGATGGCTTATCTTAAGTGATCACTCTCCTTACAGTGTGTATGATAAACCCATTGTTTCATGTTCTCTGTGTGTGTATATAAATCTCTCCTCTGTTTTTTCCACCAAATGCATCCGATGAAGTGAGCTGTAGCTCACGAAAGCTTATGCTCTAATAAATTTGTTAGTCTCTAAGGTGCCACAAGTACTCCTTTTCTTTTTAATTGGCTATGGGTATCTTCATTAGCCTGTCTGCCTTAATTGGTTCTAGCATGTTCCTGATTTTTCTGGAACTGCCCCTGCTATGTTACCCAGGGGAAAGGGACCTGCTTAACCTGGGGCTAATATATCTGCCTTCTATCACTCTCCTGTGCACTTGGTGCGGTTTACCCCTATCCCGGACACCTGCCCCTTTTGCGGCGTGAGGGAGACCCTGGCACACACTTAGAGTGTGCCAGGCTGCAGCCCCTATTCCAGCTCCTCTTAGACATCTTGTTAAGATTTTGGATGCACTTTTCCCCTCACCTTTTTATTTATGCAATCCCTACCCATGGCCACAAAGTCACAGGACCTCCTGGTTAACCTCCTCCTGGCCCTGGCTAAAATGGCCATCTATAAAAGCAAGGTGAGGAGATTGGCTGATGGAGTCTCCTGTGACTATGGGGCCTATTTCTGATCCTCCGTCTGTTCACGTATCCGGGAAGAGTTCCTCTGGGCGGCATCCACTGAATCCCTTGACGCCTTCGAGGAGTAGTGGGCGCTCTCCAGGGTTGTCTGCTCGGTGTCCCGTCTGGTTCCCTTCGTTTGACCCTTTGACCGCACTCCTATCCCTGTTATTTCATTAGTTGTCTCCCGTAATCATTTGGCTTCCAGGTCCTGTGGATCCCCCTCTTAGGATCCCAATAGGATCACTCTCCTGTAGCCATCTGGCCTGACCCTGTCACACTACATATCCTAATTGAATTACATCAACATCAACATTTTAGGAAGGGGTTTGAGCAGATGATGGAGCAAAGATATGAGGTATCTGAAGGGAAAAGCTCAGACTCACAGATGGAAGCAGGGCTGGGGAATTTTGAGGGGAGAATGGGTGAGGAAAGTGGTCAGTGGAAGCATGTGACTAAAAGAACCAGGCAGAGGAAAAGACGGGCTAGTGAAGGTGAAATAGAGCTTAGGAACAGGTTTGCAGAGTTGGAAAATGAAGAAGGGGCTCAGCAGGTACTTGTTGAAGGTGGAAGGGTAAGGAAGAAGAGAAAAGAGGCTAGTCCTATAGGAAAAGCGGAAGAGTCAAGGGAGACTACACCAAATATGAGCCCCAGGAGGATACAGGATGGGTTGAAGAGGATTATAAGGGAAAATAGGAATGGTAAGAACTTGCAGCCAGAGGGAACAGGGGAGAGACTGGAGAATAGCACCGTCACCAGGAAAAGGCAGGTCTATGTGATAGGGGACTCTTCATTGAGAAGAATAGACAGGCCTGTAACTAGAGCTGATCCAGAGAATAGAAGGGTGTGCTGTCTTCCAGGTGCTAAGATACGGGATGTAGACCTAAGGTTGAAAAGGATCCTAAAGGAAGTGGGAAAGAATCCCCTAATTATCCTTCATGTGGGAACAAATGATACAGTTAGATTCTCTCTGGAAAGTATTAAGGGAGACTATGCTAGGCTGGGGAAGACGCTTAAGGAAATTGAGGCTCAGGTGATCTTTAGTGGGATCCTTCCTGTTCCTAGAGAAGGGCAACAAAGGTGTGACAACATTATGACTGTCAACAGATGGCTTAGGCAGTGGTGCTATAAGGAGGGCTTTGGGATGTATGGCCACTGGGAGGCATTCACAGACAGAGGACAGTTCTCTCGGGATGGACTTCATCTGAGTAGGGAAGGAAATAGACTTCTAGGATCAAGGCTGGCACAACTGATAAAGAGAGCTTTAAACTAGGAATTAGGGGGAGATGGTTGGGAGATGTCCAGATAATCTCCACGCCAGATTTTAGCATTGAGAGGGAAGAAGATGACGAAGTAAGAAAGGATACAGCCAAGGGTAGGAGAATGTATATAAGGAGCGAGGGCGGTGTGGATACTAGTCTAATAGGTTATACTGGCAGTAGAATGACTGTGCCTAATAGGGTACAAAATGTGAGCGAGGCCAAACAGCAAAAATTAAGATGTTTGTACACCAATGCGAGGAGCCTAGGTAACAAAATGGAGGAACTAGAGCTACTGGTGCAGGAAGTGAAACCAGATATTATAGGGATAACAGAAACATGGTGGAATGGTAGTCATGACTGGACTACAGGTATTGAAGGGTATGTGCTGTTTAGGAAAGACAGAAACAAAGGTAAAGGTGGTGGAGTAGCATTGTATATCAATGATGAGGTAGAATGTAAAGAAATAAGAAGCGATGCAATGGATAAGACAGAGTCCGTCTGGGCAAAAATTACATTGGGGAAGATAACTAGTAAAGCCACTCCTAAGATAGTGCTTGGGGTGTGCTATAGACCCCCGGGATCTAATTTGGATATGGATAGTGCCCTTTTTAATGTTTTTAATAAAGTAAATACTAATGGAAACTGTGTGATCATGGGAGACTGTAACTTCCCTGATATAGACTGGAGGACCAGTGCTTGTAATAATAATAGGGCTCAGATTTTCCTAGATGTGATAGCTGATGGATTCCTTCATCAAGTAGTTGCTGAACCGACTAGAGGGGATGCCATTTTAGATTTAATTTTGGTGAGTAGCGAGGACCTCATAGAAGAAATGGTTATAGGGGACAATCTTGGCTCAAGTGATCATGAGCTAATTCAGTTCAAACTAAATGGAAGGATTAACAAAAATAAATCTGCAACTAGAGTTTTTGATTTCAAAAGGGCTGACTTTCAAAAATTAAGGAAATTAGTTAGGGAAGTGGATTGGACTGAAGAACTTATGGATCTAAAGGTAGAGGAGGCCTGGGATTACTTTAAATCAAAGCTGCAGAAGCTATCGGAAGCCTGTATCCCAAGAAAGGGGAAAAAATTCATAGGAAGGAGTTGTAGACCAAGCTGGATGAGCAAGCATCTTAGAGAGGTGATTAAGAAGAAGCAGAAAGCATACAGGGAGTGGAAGATGGGAGGGATCAGCAAGGAAAGCTACCTAATTGAGGTCAGAACATGTAGGGATAAAGTGAGACAGGTTAAAAGACGAGTCGAGTTGGACCTTGCAAAGGAAATTAAAACTAATAGTAAAAGGTTCTATAGCCATATAAATAAGAAGAAAACTAAGAAAGAAGAAGTGGGGCTGCTAAACACTGAGGAGGTTAAAGATAATCTAGGAATGGCCCAATATCTAAACAAATACTTTGCCTCAGTCTTTAATAAGGCTAAAGAGGATCTTAGGGATAATGGTAGCATGACAAATGGGAATGAGGATATTGAGGTAGATATTACCATATCTGAGGTAAAAGCAAAACTGAAACAGCTTAATAGGACTAAATCGGGGGGCCCAGATAATCTTCATCCAAGAATATTAAAGGAATTGGTACCTGAAATTGCAAGCCCATTAGCAAGAATTTTTAATGAATCTGTAAACTCAGGAGTAGTACCGAATGATTGGAGAATTGCTAATGTAGTTCCTATTTTTAAGAAAGGAAAACAAAGCGATCCAGGTAACTACAGGCCAGTTAGTTTGACATCTGTAGTATGCAAGGTCCTAGAAAAAATTGTGAAGGAGAAATTAGTTAAGGACATTGAAGTCAACGGTAAATGGGACAAAATACAACATGGTTTTACAAAAGGTAGATCGTGCCAAACCAACCTAATCTCCTTTTTTTGAAAAAGTAACAGATTTTTTAGATAAAGGAAATGCAATGGATCTAATTTACCTAGATTTCAGTAAGGCATTTGATACTGTGCCACATGGGGAATTATTACTTAAATTGGAGAAGATGGGGATCAATATAAACATCAAAAGGTGGATAAGGAATTGGTTAAAGGGGAGACTGCAACGGGTCCTACTGAAAAGCGAACTGTCAGGTTGGATGGAGGTTACCAGTGAAGTTCCTCAGGGATCGGTTTTGGGACCAATCTTATTTAATCTTTTTATTACTGACCTTGGCACAAAAAGTGGGAGTGTGCTATTAAAGTTTGCAGATGATACAAAGCTGGGAGGTATTGCCAATTCAGAGAAGGATCGGGATATTATACAGGAGGATCTGGATGACCTTGTAAACTGGAGTAATAGTAATAGGATGAAATTTAATAGTGAGAAGTGTAAGGTTAGGGATTTAGGGATTAATAACAAGAATTTTAGTTATAAGTTGGGGACACATCAATTAGAAGTAACGGAAGAGGAGAAGGACCTTGGAGTATTGGTTGATCATAGGATGACTATGAGCTGCCAATGTGATATGGCTGTGAAAAAAGCTAATGGGGTTTTGGGATGCACTAGAAGAGGCATTTCCAGTCGGGATAAGGAGGTTTTAGTACCATTATACAAGGCACAGTTGAGACCTCACCTGGACTACTGTGTGCAGTTCTGGTCTCCCATGTTTAAAAAGGATGAATTCAAACTGTAGCAGGTACAGAGAAGGGCTACTAGGATGATCCGAGGAATGGAAAACTTGTCTTATGAAAGGAGACTTAAGGAGCTTGGCTTGTTTAGCCTAACTAGAAAAAGGTTGAGGGGAGCTATGATTGCTCTCTATAAATATATCAGAGGGATAAATACCGGAGATGGAGCAGAATTATTTAAGCTCAATACTAATGTGGACACAAGAACAAAAGGATATAAACTGGTCATTGGGAAGTTTAGACTTGAATTAGACAATGGTTTCTAACCGTCAGAGAAGTGAAGTTTTGGAATAGCCTTCCAAGGGGAGCAGTGGGGGCAAAAGATCTATCTGGTTTTAAGATTCTACTCGATAAGTTTATGGAGGAGATGGTATGACGGGATAATGTGATTTTGGTAAGTAATTGATCTTTAAATATTCAGGGTAAATAGGACTAATCCCCTGAGATATTATATGGGATATTAGATGGATGGGATCTGAGTTACCCAGGAAAGAATTTTCTGTAGTATCTGGCTGGTGAATCTTGCCCATATGCTCAGGGTTTAGCTGATTGCCATATTTGCGGTCGGGAAGGAATTTTCCTCCAGGGCAGATTGGAGAGGCCCTGGAGGTTTTTCGCCTTCCTCTGTAGCATGGGGCATGGGTGACTTGAGGGAGGCTTCTCTGCTCCTTGAAGTCTTTAAACTATGATTTGAGGACTTCAATAGCTCAGACATAGGTGAGGTTTTTCGTAGGAGTGGGTGGGTGAGATTCTGTGGCCTGCGCTGTGCAGGAGGTCGGACTAGATGATCAGAATGTTCCCTTCTGACCTTAGTATCTATGAATCTATGAATCTAAACACTTCTACCTTTATCAATCAAATTTGTAATCTCAAGAAAAAATTATATCAAATTAGTTTGACAGGATCTATTTTCCAGTAACCCATGTTGATGGGTGTTAATTATATTACTCCCTTTATTTGTGGTCTAATATATGAGGTCTAATATAGAATTGCCCTTGTTCCTTGGTGTAATTTGGTGGTGTGTAGCAGACACCAACTAATAACCCCATATTGTGCTTTATCTGTTAGGACACTGATCCATAAGGATTCAAGATCATTTTCTTCTGAGCTATCAGTGACTCAGAAAAAAGTAATGCCATTCTTGACATAGAGTGTTACTCCCCCTTCCCTTTTGCCCATTTGATCCTTCCTAAATAAGTTATAGCCAATGATTTTAACATTCCAATCATGGGAAATATCCATGTTTCAATAATGCCAACTAGATCAAATCTGCACTCATCAATGAGCATTTCCAGTTGTGATTGTTACACAGGCTCCTAGCATTGGTGAATAGGCAATACAAAAATTTCTTCTCTTCATGTCTTTTGATTCCTTGATTAATTTTGTTCTCAACATCTCAAATTTGTGCTAACAGAGGGGAGCCTGAAGCTGAACTCAAGCTGCTAACCCAAGCAAATAGCTGTGTTGTGTCTACACTGTTATTACAACCCTAATTACAACCCAACCCTGCTTTAGCTTACCCAAGTTAAGAACACACAACCTTTTTGTTTTGTAAAGATACACTGAGGGTATGTGTACCTTGCAATTAGATACTTGCTGCTGGTCTATGACAGCTGACTCAGGCTCGGGCTATGGAGGCATTTATGTGCAGTGTAGACATTTCTGCTCAGGCTGCAGCACAAACTCTGGGAACCTCTCACCTTGCAGGGTCCTAGAGCCCGGGCTTCAATCTGAGCTTGGATGTTTACACTGCAATTAAACAGACTCTCAGTCCCCCACCAGCCCGAGTCAGCTGGCAAAGGCCAGCCACATGTATTTAATTGCAGCGTAGACATACCCTGAGAGTGAATTTCTTGATTCTGTTCCTGTCTCCATTATTTTCCCATATTAATTTGGGCTGATAATCTCACCTCTCTGTCTTAACTTCTTTGTTTGTAAAATGCAGATAATGATGATAATTGCCTAATTCACAAGGACATTGTGAAGTTTAACTATTAAATATTTGTAAAATGCTTTTGCGATCTAAAGAGTGCAACTTTTATATCCTATTATTTTAATTATGTTAATCTTTTGCCATGATAGAAATCTGTCATGAAAATTGGGGCGGGGGGAAGACTTTTACAGAAAATATTGGATTAGATAGTATAAGTGGCCCTTATTGGTAAAATTATTTTAAAGTATAATGTTTACTGATGTATGATGTACTAGTTAGAAATAAATTGGGATGTTCTTCCTAAACAGCAGGGCTGAGTTAAGGATGCTGCTTTCTGGATTCACAATGTAATATTTTTAAAGATATCTTTTATCATTAATATTTTAATACACACTGTGGTCTCAATTTCTTTGTTTGTAATATATTTCAGTTTTAGCTCTTCGGCTTTATTTTGACAGACATTTCATTTTGAACTGTCAATCTTCTGTTTTAGTGGTATGACATGGAAGGTCTCATTCTTGAAATGAAATTAATTTTTCATCATAATAGAGACTTCAAAGACCTGGGATGAAATAATATTTTCATATCATCATAATAGGGTTTCCATAAATTTTAATTGTAAAATATTGCTAACTCTAGACTACTAGCATGTAATTCATCCCTAGTGTCAATGGAATTATACCAGGTAAAAGTATGATTTAGTGGACGTGTGTCCCTATCTCAAATGAACCACTAGACTTGATCAGATTAGTAATGACTACTCAGGTGAAGCACACTGGAATGAATTTACAGCACTTCAGAAACAAGGTACATTAGCAGAGTTAAGTGCAAAAAAATTACACAGAAATTTCCTCTATTATACCAGGTAATCAATGCATTCTCACTACTACATTAAGCACCAGTAAAAAAAATTTAAAAGGATGAAAGGCTTCACATTCAGAAGTAGTTCTATTGAAAAGTCACACCAATTTTGAGGATGTAATGCAACTTAAGTGGTGCATTGGACTTTTGCTGGCTCTGTGCCAAGAGCTGAATTTCATCCTTGGTAAAAGGGTGAAGGTGGCAGCTTCAGTTTCTTTATGAAGTGTGTGCACAAGGGAAAGGGGAAGGAGCCAAACACTTCCGGAAATGAATAGTAGCAACAACAAAAACTTGGCACTTTACTGGTATTAGCATCAATCTCTGGCTGCCACAGACTTCTTGTGACATGTTGGAAACTCATGTAGGGTCACCAGTTCAAAGACAATTAGGCTCCTAACGATGCAGATAGGTGCCTAGTGGAATTTTTGAAAGTGCCTACATGGGAGTGTGGCCATTTCTTGTTTTTGAAAGTGCCTAAATTTCTTGGCCAAAATAGACATGTTGTTAGCTCAGAATATCTCCATTATCAAGATAGAAAAAGCACTAGCATTACAAAAGTAAATGTGCTACATGTCTAGAATTGCTTTTGTTTTGGACGTATGTACATATTTGGAAATTATCCAGTAAAACAAAACAAAACACTATTCTAAACAAGGATAAATTTAAATAAAATATCGCTTGTCATAATTCAGACATGGCTTTGGCATGTTTGTGTATCTTTTCTTTTATACGCAATATATTAATTTCATATTTCTCTTGATAGAATGGGTGACACTAGTTTTATCAGCATCAATCTGATAAAAGGTGTGCTTTGTGCTGATATGTGAGAAGACTATCCAGTAAAAGTGCTTTAAATTAATGGTAGTGGTACTATATTAAATTTTAATATCACTCATCTGAGTTTAGTGACATACAAAGTATAATTCATATTTTATGCTTAGCATTAAATTTATAGAGATGCTTTCTGATTGGAGGAACTAGCATCTTAGACATTTTATTGCACTTAAAGCAAGAGTGATCATTTTGAATAAAGCTGTAGGATATGCTATCAGTTTTAAAATTCATTGTATTGTTTTTATTGTTACTTTTTTTTATCTGATAATTACATGCTGTCGCATTAAATTCCCTTGGAAATGTCAACTGCATATTTCATTCTATCTGAAGCTGTTGTATAGTGCTGTTGTTGTTGTTTTAAATTGAGGTGCAATTTGTAAGATATTTGTCTATCTGGATGTACTCTTAAAATATTGATGTAGACAAGACAGCCAAGAAAATATAAATAATACATTTATCTAAATGACAGACCACCAGGGGTCCAGATGGGACCTTCTGCTACGCTGGCACTTTGTTAAAAAATAACAATATTGCTTCAATAATTTTTCTTTTGTGTTGGTTTGATCAAATGACAAAATATGACAGTGTTCATCCACATGCATGGATTTATTGACTAGCACTGCTTTCAATAAATGCTATGAAATATCATCATTGATCATAATTTTTACACTATAGTGAATATCACTCACTTGAAATGATACTGATCCCAAAATCATACCTTGTGCAACACAACTAAATTCAATGGAACTGCATTAGAGGAGAATTTTGCTCAGTACAAAAATTCATTTTGGACATGTTCTCCACCCTTGCTTGATTACTGTGGATAATTATATAGATTATCTGGGTAACTGCTTGGATACAAGTTCTCATGAACAGAGAAGACTTTAATCTCTCCCACTGTTCAGTGCCGAAGGAACATTGATATGTGCCATTGGACAGGACCAAATGGGCCATAGACATCATTCTTAGATAATTTATAGAAATTTCTTAACATGGTAGTAACATGGGCTTGATCCTGCAAATACTTATGCAAATCTTGTGAGTAGCCTCACTGAAATGATTGTATTCAATCAGACTCCTCACGCTTGTAAAGCTAAGCATACATTAAGTCTTCCAAGGACAGGGCCCTATTTATATTAAGCTTGCTGCTCTCCACACCAACTTCCTTCTTTTCAAGCTGTTAACAATGACATGTGGAATCAGATTCTGGAAGGGACATTCTTAATTTGAAAACTATCCAAGGTATAACTTCAACTTGCTTCTTTCTCTGACACATGCAACTTTATCACCCTGATCCTGCAAACAAATGAAAGCGAAGCTTTACTCCTACAAGTTGTCCCATTGGTTTCACACCACAGTCAATGGAGCTGCATCAGGGATTTGTGTAACTTACTCATATCCATAAGTGCCTTTACTTAGGTGACACGCATCAGAAAGTATTAGGTGAAAATGACTGGTAAAATAGAGAAACAGCTAAATATGTCACTCATATTCAGCCATTTTTCAGAGATTAAGGGGAGCAAGATTTGGCTCTTTTAGTTGGAGTTAGTATGTGATGCCTACCTGCTTTTCAAAATCCAACAAAGATGTTCCCTGACAGACTGCGGAATTAAAACATTCCTCTAATAAAGAGCTACAGTAACATTAGACATGCAGTCTTAGTGGCCTTTGGTGAGATAAGAGGATATCAAGGGTTTTACCAAGTACTAAATAAATCATTTACTAATGAGTAAAACCAATCTTTTTTATTATTTTTTTTAAAGGTTAACTTCTAAGTGCATCATTTATTTAATGGTCAGACCATCACTTCAGAGCCTTCTACTCCCTGTAACACCACTGTAACCACAAGTTCTCTTACTTTGTCACTCCTTCTAACTGACAGCTTTGGAATGGATCCAGTGGGTCACAACTTAAAAGAGGTGTTCTTTATTTTTAAATTATAATTTGTTTTATCAGTGTCAGTTCAGGGAATTTCTCTATCATTAGAACATTCTTTTCACCGGGAGGCTTTTTGTTCTCAGCTCTATATGGAGGAACATTTAGTTAATGATAGCACTAGCAGTTATAAATAGCTTGCTTATAAAGGCTTTCATTGCCTCAGGCATATATATTGTCCAGTTAGCTACTAAAGGAAAAGTTATTTACACTCTCTCTACATATCCACACCTTGTCCTCAAAATCAAAGCAAACACAACATTTTTTGGTTTTTGCCTGTATACCCTTATTTCTAATTGATTGGCTCATACTCTGATTCTGTGCCTGTGGAAGTATTTCCTGTCTACCATAGTGATCCAGTCTCATTTCTCTCTCTCAGGAAATTAAAAGTACTTTTCATATTAGTGTATTTTCAGTTTAACCCCTCACTGCTCTGCCAAAGTGTCTATCTGATTCAAAATCAAAGATTGCTCAATATAAAATAAGAAAGGTCAAACCGTTTGTCACACTGTCTGGAGTGACTCATGACTGAGAGTGTGCCCTCCTCAGGACAAACTGTCAAAAAAAGAGCAGACACCCCAAACTGGTGGTATGTTCTATAATTATATTTCACCAACCCAATAACAAATGTGAATTCTGGATCACTATCTCAGTCTTACCATGGAATCACAGACATTCCCCTTAGGCTGTCCTCTACCTTGCCACCCAGACAAGCCGGACTTAGTGATAAGTGGTCACTTAGACCAAAAATCAGAAAGTATTCCGGTTGCTTCCATTCCCAAGATAGCTGTCTCTTACTCTAGATCAATCAGTACCCTAGATCTTACATGAAAGGCAACACCGTAGCCAATCCTGTAATAAGCTATTTAACATTTTATTAACTTGGAAAAAAGAAATGAGGGAGTTCTTTACAGGTTAAAGCAAGCAAATCTATACACACAAATGAGTTGCAATCTAAATTTTAAGAGTGACAAAGTTGTAGTGGTTGGTCAGTTCAAATTGTCTTTTAAGGCAAACCCAGGATAACCTTGGGAGATCTCTTGCTTCAGTTTAGCATCTCTGTCCCTATGAGAATTCAAACAGCAAAGATGAAAAATCCTATTGTGACCCTATTTTATCTTTTTAATTTAGTCTTCTAGGGTACACTCACAGCAACATAAGCCCAGGCATGACCTGCTTAGTGCCTTCCCAACTCTCTGCCACTATCCACCCTCCCTGGGACTGCGTGTGCAGGGGTGCCAGGACAGTGTGCACTATTGGGGTGGCGAGTAGGAGCCAGCCCCAAAACTTTCCCACAATGAGAAGGAGCTGCTGTCACTGCAGGAGCATGTGGGGAAGTTTTGGGGCTGACTCGCTTTGACAGTGCATGCAGCCTGGCATCCCTGCATATGCAGCCCCAGGGAGGGCAAATGGGGTGCGGGAGCAAGGGCAAGAGAGCAGAGTGGGGACCAAGCATAGACCAGCAGGGAGGTGGAGTGGCAGAGCACCTGGCTCAACACGGCCAGGGGAGGAATGACTCCCAATATTCCAGCAGCCAGGAGCTGCCTCCCACTTGTCAACTTTACTCCCTACATCAGGCAAGCTCCACACAGCAGCAAAGAGGAGCCGGAGTAAAAAGGGGGAGCACGCTTGGCCAGGCAGTAATGGCACTTCTGGCCGCTGTGCTGGCTGCCTTCAGCACTGTTCCTCTGCTTCCAGGCACTCTGAACTACACCGGAGGACTTCCAGGACCTGAGTCAAGCTCGGGCCACAGGCACACAGGAAAGCAATAGACCTTGGGACCTAGGTCCCAGCTTAACACAGACTCTGACCCTCCAGCCCTGCAGGGTCCTAGGCCCCTAGGTTAGAATAGGTGCTGTGTGGATGCAAGGGGGTTAGACTTGAGTCTGGGTTTACACTGTTGTATAGACATATCCTGAGTGATGAAGTATGACCTGTGATTTGGTGGTTAAAGGGAAGGATTCTAACTCACTAAAAATGAGTAAACATATCTAATTAATATGGCTTTTGAAGTTTTCATGCCTTAGTTGTAATTAAGAGTTTTTGTTTGTTTGTTTGTTTGTTTGATTCATTAGAGGTAGGGCCCTGTGGAGAAGTATGGTGGTAAAGGTGAAGGAAATAGCTTTGGATTGTAAGGATCAGGTAAGGCATGTGTGTGTGGTGGGACTTAAAAACTGCCTGAGCAACTTTGTTATTTTTAAACAACTGATACTGGAGACATTCTTCTCTCTGAAATAGTCCATTCCCATAAGGATTTCCTGCTGACTTCAGAGACCGTGATAATCACATTAGGCCTCTTGGGGGTAAATTTAATTAATTTAATTTTTAAATTATTTAAAAGCGTTATTTCAATTTCCCATTGTGATACAGGTTTAAAAGTGGTTCAAGCAGACTGTTATATTGTACATCAACATTAGAAAGTAAGCCATTAACTGCAGGAAAATTGTTTGATCTTACTAGATTTTTATTTCTTCCTGACTTCTAATTACCATTACATCAAAACTATAAAGAAAGAAACAAAAGAATAAACCAAAATGTTAATGCAAGTCTCATCCCGCTCTTCCAGGCTCCAAAATCAACTGTAACCAGGGAATTTGGTGTTTTACTGTCAGAGGGAGAATGTAATGAATTACATTGCCATCAGATAACACCAAATGTAACAGGGGTTAAGTGTTTAGAGCTAAAGATTGTCTCCCTTAACTTATTGCGATATTAAAGATGCACCTTACAAGAGCAGAGCTGGCCTTTGCATCCATGCAAAGTCCATAGCCACAGGCTACCCTGACTTGAGGAACTGCAGTATGTAAAGAAGAATCTTGCTTTTATTAAAAAAAAAAAGTTTTGAATCCTTTTACTTGCACAGACAGGTGTGAAAATGGAATCAGTGCAAACTGACCACTAGTGATGAAATCTAGTCATCATTTTTTCCTTCGGCTTGTCCTAATAAATGATAACTGACCATTGGAACTGAAAGCTTGTCACCTGTTTCTTTCCTAACATTCACAGGTTATTTACGGTTCCCTTGCAGCCATACAAGCCTGGGCTTTGCAATAAAAGCAAATAAATAAATAAAAACCTCAGTCGTAAGTCCTTTAATGTTGGAGAACACTACAGAACAAGTTCAGTATCCCTTAGGCTTCCACTGATGGTGATCGGGCCCAGTACCTACCAACAGCGTTGAGCAATAGACAAATCCTTTCACCCAGTTACAGGTTGCAGTATATTATTTATTGTTAGGCCAGGACTACGCTACTATTTATGTCATCAAAACATATGTTGCTCAGGGGTGTGAAAAAAGACAACTTCTCTTTCCAACATAGCTACTGCCACTTATTTGGTGTGGTTTAGTTATGTCAACAGGAATGCTTTCTCCCGTCAGTTTACAGCAGCTACACAAGAGATCTTACAGCGGCGCATCTGCATTGATAAAGCTGGGCTGCTGTATGCTGCTTTCTGGATTCACAATGTAATGTTTGCCAAGAATGAATAACACATTAACAATTCATTTTAAAAATGATAGGAAAGTGACAGTTATTTTAAGGCTGTCTTTCTATAGAAACATGAAACCCAGAAAGTGTTCATTGCTGATCTGCAGCTTGTGTCTTCTTTTCTTTATGTATTTGGGAATAATTTAACAATTTGCAACATATTTGAATTAAGCATATAGGTCCTGATTATTCTCGCACATCAGTTTTACAACCGTGTAACTCCATTTACTTCAAGTGGAGTTACTTTTGATTCACAATGGTGTAAGTGAGAAGAGAATCAGGTCCAAAAGATATCAAAACTATAGATATTTTAAAAAAAGAAAAGGTAGTTAAAGGCACCTTCTCTTTCTTCCATGTAAGAAAACAATTTTGATTTGTTGCTTTTTTGAAGAGACAAATCTAGTGGGGTTCATGCTTTCTCAAATAAATTTGTTAGTCTCTAAGGTGCCACAAGTACTCCTTTTCTTTTTTCAGTATAATGAGAAATCTATATGAATGTCTACGCAATATAAAAACTTGGCCTTTCAAGCACTGTTTATATTCTTGACATGCAGATGCACATTAATACACCAGGTATAGTGTTGCAATAGGAGCATCTTTTCTATTTCTTAATCCAACCTTCTAGAAATGAGAGGCTGATACTAAAACCCTTCAAACAGCTTAGGCTCTCAAGTGGGATTTGTGTTTCACCATTTACTTGTCGTTGTAATGGAAAACACATTGTGTTAATTCCAGATTTCTAAAGCTAGAAGGGCCCTTTAAAGCAAATGTAATAGTAATTCTGGGATTTATGTAGTAACTGCAATAAGCTTTCTTTTAAGGGTGGATTTGAGCTAATCATGTAAAAGGGTTGCACAGTATCACTGGCACACCCAGTTATCTTATTTCAAATATGTACAATTTTTCAACACTAATAAGGATGCTTTGGAACATCTGTAATAACGGCACATCACTGTGGCACAAGTCAGATATATTCTGGTATACAATCAGGACTGAATCCTGTTATCTGTACCCAGACAGAACTCAGGCAGAACTGCCATAGCCTTGATTGGCTTTTTTAAATCAATCAATCAAAACAAACAAAAAAAGTTGGTGGACTTAAGTTTATCTGGATCAGTTATCCTGAGGTAATATAGCTTTAATATGGAAATAACTAGCAGTTTGGTATTTTAAAAACTTTCCAAGTTCATTAAAATTGCAGGAAAATAAAAAAATCAAGGGTTCTTTCTGCATTGCCTCCAGTGCATTTATATGCATTTGTGCAGTGGGTAGTCCCACTGCCTGATGATAATTCTCCACTTGCCGATACCATTCGGAACATTTTATATACATTGCTCAGGTGTAAATGAACACAAAAGGCAGAGGAGAATCAGACCCGAGATCTAAATTGCCAGTTCCAAGTCACTACTTTTTTGGGAATTTGGGATTTGCTTCCCTTATATCAGGGGTTCTCAACCTTTTTCTTTCTGAGACAACCTCCCCCCAACATGCTATAAAAACTGCACGGCCCACCTATGCCTCAACAACTGGGTTTCTGCCCTATATGGTGAGGCTTTGACTTTCTGCCCTAAGTCCCAGTGAGTCTAATGCTGGCCCAGCTTGGCGGCCCCCTGGCCACCTGCTCATGGACCCCCTGGTTGAGAACCACTGCCTTATACTACACTGGTATATACCCAGAGTAATTTCAATGGGGTGATTTACACTGGTGTAAGCAATATGGCCTGGAGTTCTAAAGTACATGGAAAAAGGAAGAAAAATGTGTCTCATGCATGTTAACACAATGCAGGAGAGATCCATCCTCTTTTATGCATTAGTTTGCTTTTAGCTCCCAGCCTGAAGCCAGATCAATTTCCACAGTTTGCAATGGACAGAGACCAATTACCAACCTTCTTTGTCCTCTTTCCTGCTGTTTAATAGGGCTACAAATAATGGTTTAAAATGACTACCGGTCAAAGGCTTACCTATGTGACCTCCAGCACAGCAACCAAAATGACTTCAGTGATCAAATATAATCTGCATTGTATATGTTAGAGTGATTTTACAGATGGAAAGGGGTGTGGGGGGGAGAGTGAACACAACTCTAATCCAGAAACAACTATGGGCTAGAGCTCACGAAAGCTTATGCTCAAATAAATATGTTAGTCTCTAAGGTGCCACGGATACTCCTTTTCTTTTTGCGAATACAGACTAACATGGCTGCTACTCTGAAACCTGTCATTATGTAGATTCATTGAGACTCTCCAGCTGCTTTGAGCCACTTTGGAGATGCAAAACGGCTATAATCCTCATTTTATTGGCCACTGAAACTGGGTCTGTCTTTGCTGTGCATTACCAGAGCAGTGCACAGCAGCTGGAACATATTGCTGAATCTAGTTATAAGTGGATTAATATTATAGAGCTTCATTCTTTTAATGGATTATAATTTTTAGATGGAAAATGTATGAAAAAATATCATTGTGCAAACTGATAAAATTCACAACATTTAAAGTTAAAGCACAGAATTTATCCCTAGGCCCTGACTCACTGGTGCAATCCAAGTGCAAAATGTGTGTAAAACACACAGATGGTAGCATTTTAGACCCACTTCACAAAAGGTGTGTGTGAAATGGGTGCAATATGACCCCAATGTGCAAGGTACTTAAGCATGTTTTTTAACTTTAAGCACTTGACTAGTCCCACTGATTTTAAGGGTTTGACTACTGCTTAACTCCATTTTTGGACACACTTATGCAGGAAGAAGTGTTCCTTGTTCCTGTTTAGCCTACTATACAGTGGCGACACAGCACTCTTGTTCCAGAATAAGTGTGTCCATTCACAAAGTTCTTCAGGAACAGCTATTGCACTTCAAATTCATCCCTGCCTTAATCTGCATTAATTTTCAAGTGCAAGTATGCATTTAAGCTCATATCTATGTATGCTGAATTGAACATATGTATGAACTGAGCACTACAGCCCAAGTACCGGTGATAGCTATAGTTAGGGTTGCTTCACTTCTACCAGATAACACTCTATTTTTAGTTCCTCATGATCTTCCCAGAGCATTCATTTATCAGGCTAAAATGTTTCAAGTTCTAGTCTGTATTTTGGGAAGTCTGAGCAAAAAATGGTTCAACCATTTTTAGATGAGAGGAGAGTGGGGAACCAACCACCCAACACTTTCAACATTATAAAAAAAGAATTCTTGCAATATATTTTCATGAACACTGTACCACAAACTACTGGGAATAGGCAATTGAAATATGACTGGGAAATAGTCATCAGCAAAGAAAAGTACCTTTGTTTGTCTGGTAATAATTGTTTTTGATTTGATCAAGTTATGAGGGACAAATATGTGTTACTTTTGGTACAATTTTTAGCACATTTTACCAGGATTCTTAACATATGGAAGGCAGGGTGCACAGGCAGATGTGGCTAACTTGGGCTTGCCTACACTGGCACTTTACAGCACTGCAACTTTCTCACTCAGGGTGTGAAAAAACACCTTCCCTCCCTCCCTCCAAGCTGCAAGTTTTCCAGCACTGGTAGCTGTTCCCCTCATGGAGATTTTTTTTTATAGCACTGGGAGAGCTCTTTCCCAGCACTGGTGCCGTGACTACACAGACACATTAAAGCGCTGCCATGGTAGAGCTTTAACGTTTCTAGTGAAGACATAGCAAATGCATATGTTACATAGCAAATAATTACATAGCAAATGCACTTAACAAGATAGGTAGGTTCCTAAGGATGCAACTAGTTCATGTAAGTGTTTTTTTGTAAATATACTAGCAACCTAGATGCTTAACTGCCACTGAAGTGCCTAAATAACTTTGTAAATCAGCATTAGATTATCTTAAATAATATAAACACATATGCAAATAATTTGCTTAAAATGCATAACAAATATTCTTAATGAATTATTTAGCCATCTGTAATGTCAATAGCTTGTAAAAGATCTCATCACTACTTTTGCCTTGTAGCTTCTGATCAGCAACTACTAGTAATGGCATGTTGTGTGCCACTAAAGTTATATTGTATTCATCCAACAGGAGCATGTAAAAAGTTAATTCAGCTTCGAAAGGTATTACTGATTCAAAAGCTATTCCACATACTTAGAAACAGAAATACCTCTGGAATATGTTATACCTATAAAACTGGAATTAACTTTTTAAAGAGTGGCTTCTGCATAATATATTTAATACAGTCTGATAAATTTCTTTCTTAATTTCATTCTGGTATTAGTGAAGGCTTTCTATGACTATTATATATCTTATTTTTGTATTTTGTGAATCTGTTACTCTTTTATTACTGTACAATATTCAGTACAAATTACAAATGTAAAAAATGCAGTGCAGGATCAGAAGGATTAAAGGATTGGCATAATAAAGGGGAAAAACTCATCCCTTTTCACACATGTGGCACAATTTCAAAAGAAATTGGATACGATAACTAAATACTAGTGGTTTCATTAAGAACTGTTCTCAGTTGACCTTAAAAAAAGGCAGCTAATGTCCTTTTAATAATTTGAAAGGTACAGAACACACAGTAGCCAATATTTTACACCAGCTAAATAAACGAACAAGTGTGGCTTCATGTGCAGCTAATGATCTTTTCCCTGACTTTGCAACATCTTACAACAAAGCAGTAAATCTACAGTGCATGGCAACTCACTTTTTGGAGTGTTTAAATCCAATGGTCAGAGTGACTGGAAAAAAACATAGATTATTTCAGCTAGAGGTCTACGACCCCTTTAACTGTGCCAGAGGCCTAATAAACATCAAAAGGAGTTGAACCAGGCCAGCAGCTTGCTACATTTGAAAAATAAGTACTCATTCTGCAACAATCTAGAAAGAGAAAGGATAAATTTGTAGTTATAGCATCGCCCCGGGACTCAGGAGATCTCAGTTCAATTTCTAGCTATGCTTTGGTGGCCTTGGGCAAGTCACTTAACATCTTTGTTCCTTAATTACCCATGTGTAAATGAGAGACAATTCTTCTTTTCTCACACCCTTTGTATGTCTTGTTTAATAAGATTGTAAAAGGCCAAGATTATGTCTTACGGTCTGAAAGTATATGAATACCCAATACAATGGGACTTTGGACTGGTTGGGGGCTCCCCACTAAATTTCAAGGAGACCATATAAGATTTGAATTGGAAACAATGCATGCTAACTTGGTCTTCTTGGAAAAACAATACTTATAAATAAAAGACAAAAGCAGCAATACTGGATAATAAAATATTTGTTAGAATTATATTTCTGATTCCCAGCTCTGTAATTAAAGGTGTTGGAACTTTTAGTATAGATCTGTTTTTGTGGGTTTGTAACTAGATAGACATGCTGTTTGGGGAAAGAAAAGTGTGTGTGTGGGGGGGGGTGAGAATGCATACCTTCTTTGAATCTTTTCCCATTTATAGAACCAATATTATAATTAAACCCTTCATAAGGTTCTGAACTGATACAAAAGCTGAAGTGCTTGAATACAATGAAGATGCTTATTTTTAGACAAGTAGCTGAAGAACTGAAAATCTTGTGACGCTGTTCTCATGAGGTACCATGCCAATTTTACCGACCCAAGGTTGGTTTGTTCCCCCTGCCCCCTCCTTAGATAGCACCTGATCTGTGGGATGTGTCTGACTTTTGCTCATCACTATTTATAGCATTATGGCAATATCATTTTGAGACCCAAAGTAAAATTTTCAAATGTGCCTATGTAACTTAGTAACTTAAGTCCTATTTTCAAAAGTGAATTAGGCACCTAAGTCTCATTGAAGATAAAAAAAAATTAAAAGGAGACTTCTGGCCAGATATTTTAAAGGTATTTAGGTGCCTACTAGGATTTTTCAAAAGCATGTAGGCACCTAATTCCCATTGAAATCAATTGTATGGATGACTATCTACATCAAGGGTCCCCAACTGGGGCAGTTGTGTGCACCCGCAGGACACCACACTGCCGAAATGCCGCCGAGAAATGGCAAAGCCCGCCACAGTCTCGATGGCATTTTGGCGGCAGGGTGTCTGGCACCCACCACAGTCTTCTGGGAATAGGAATATGCTATTCCCACAGAAAGGCTGGGGACCACTGACATCTTTAGGCATCTTTAAAAATTTGCCATTTTTGAAAAATTTACTCAGTTCCTGTCATAGAGCTTTTCAGCCAATGGGCTAAATCCAGCAAGAATGGTGCAGGGTGGTATGATTTATACTCCATGGGTTACCTTGCAACAGCTGAACCCAGGACACCTTAGTGGAAATTTACTGCGTGTGGTGGTAGGAGATATTTATACCTCTGCCTTGTGGGGGTGAAAGGCAGCATTTATTTCCACCAGGCTGTAGCTCCCACCAATAGAAGTCTCTACAGAACGACATTGAATCATCATTGATTCTCACTACCTTAGCCAAAAAGAAAAGGAGTACTTGTGGCACCTTAGAGACTAACAAATTTATTAGAGCATAAGCTTTCATGAGCTACAGCACTTCACTTCATGAAGTGAGCTGTAGCTCACGAAAGCTTATGCTCTAATAAATTTATTAGTCTCTAAGGTGCCACAAGTACTCCTTTTCTTTTTGCGAGTACAGACTAACACGGCTGCTACTCTGAAACCTACCTTAGCCAAGTCTCCTTTGGCATTTTCACTGCCTATTCTTGTGAGAAATTGAATGCTCGTGATCTTTCTCTTGGAAGTGAAACTAGGTTTCCTTTCTGACCAACCTTGTTGTCTCTTTGTGAAATTCCTATCTCCAGGGAATCCCATCACTATTTTTACTAGTGTAAGACAATATAAACCTTCCAATATTTACATCAGCCACATCTGCAATGATTAGTATTTCTTTTTTTCTTATTTACAAAATAAACCAAAAAACTAAAGATTTATAACTGTCAGCAGAAGACCATTTAGATCTCTGTGACTGAAGAGGCCAGGCAATTTCCAATAATGTTTCCACAACTTCCTAAATTTCCACATTTAATTCCAATTCTTTTTACAATTAAAGCAATTAAAAGAAACCCTAGTTCTCCATACTCATTGTAGCAACAGTGACTCCAGATTCATTCCCGATGATCATTTTTCATAGAAATAAAAAGCCATAATCTCTGTAGAAGGAATATCACAGCATGTTACATGGTATGATCAGCAATAAAGAAAATAATGTACCGTATAAGTTCCAAGACTCTGAAGGGAATCTCCACTAATTCAAGTGCCAAGACTGAAGCTAATTAAATTAGCCATTAATGATGGTTGACTGAAGAACTCCAATAAGTGTCGCAGAAGAAATGAAGCACCAAAAGCCCATGACCAACTGGAATGGAGGAGAAGTTTTGCAATTTTAGAAAAACTTTTGTAGTGCTTTACAATTTGGAAAAGCTGAGTACTATGCAAAATATTAATATTTAGACTTCAACATTCAGAAAATTTCCTTGAAGGCAGACATGTCAGTAAAGGTAGAATAAATTGCATATTTACCAAATTTGTGAATCTGTAAAAATCATGAACATTTTACATTTGAGAGGAAGGATAGTCTTGTGGTTAAGGCACTGGACAGAAACTCAAGGTTTGTCTTCATGGTGGGATAATGCACCCTACAGCCATGTGATGTCTAAAGTGCACTAATATGTTACAAATTAATTGGTTCAGGTAGATCCTGCTAGTTCTTTAGTACACTTTAGATAGTGCTGGTTCAAACAGTGCTACATCAAAGCATGCTAGGGAAGCCTCAGTGTGCACCAGCAGGGTTTACACAGACAAACTCATGCACAATGTGTAAGTGTGTGAACAGAAGTGTACAGGGGGAACTTGGCCCACCCTACTCCCCTCCCCCCCCCCCGGTCCCAGCCCAGGGCCTTAGCAGTGGCAAGTGATTCTGGCTTGGGAGCTGGACCAGGCATGGCTGTGCCTAGCAGGGGGCAGAGAGTGGTTCCTCCCAAACCTCCTTGGATGGAGGTCATTCCGCCTCAATATGGTGTGAAATATTTAAATAAGTAATTCCTTTCACTAGCAGGACAGGAACTGTATGTGGTAAAAACACTGAGAAAAAACTGTTTTCTTAGAATTTATGGCTTAGACCCGAAATGGAAATACCAGCAACAACATGAGAGACCCTGAGATTGTGAGATTTTCTGCTCAATTTTACATGTTTGAGGTGATCAGATGGCTTGTTTCACTGTAACCACTGGTGAGTGTGTGTTATATATCTCCCTCCACGTCCAACCCACAGAACACATTAGTTTGTTACAGCCTCACCTAGTGTTAGCTCACGCTATAACAGCTCACACTTTTAGTTCTAGAAATCTCCAGTGCAATCCTCAGTATATCAACCAAAATGACAGCCATCACATCAGCACATGCATTTTTGAATGGGCATCCAAACAAGACCTGAATGCTGAACTTTATCAGTTTTGACAAGACCTAATTCTGCTCCCATTCTCCAGTTTCTTCCAGTGGTTTCCAAACATTCAGGACAAATTTACCAGTTTACCAAACCAAGATATTGTTTGACCATATCCTAAGTATAAACCACCGTAACTCCATTAGCTTGAATGGATTAAGTGAAGTCACAGCTATGGACAGCTAAGAAGAAAACAAACAACAAAAAAAGAAAAATGAGTAGTACAGAGGAAGATACTCACTTCTTTCAGCCCTCCCTTTACCCCCAGAAGTGGGGAGAAGTTTAGATCTGCACTGTTGGATGGTCCCATTGCATGAGGCGTGCAGGCTGTTCCTTTCTGTTTCTAGTATGTGTGAGTTTTTAGAACTTCAGGTAAAAATCAGAGAAGAGAGGAGAGAGAGAGAAATATCTATCTGTCTTTCTGAATTTTCTCAGGAATACTTAAGCTATGTCTATTCTTCTCTTTAGCTCTCTCCCTTGTATTAGCCAATGGGATGTGAGCACTAAGAGCTATATCCACCAAATGGAATTTTTTAAATCCAAAGCCAGCTCAACAGTGTCAGAGCTGCAGGCTGTCATTTTCCTTTCTTCTATAGTTTTTC
Organism: Dermochelys coriacea; assembly: GCF_009764565.3. NCBI lineage: Eukaryota > Metazoa > Chordata > Testudines > Dermochelyidae > Dermochelys > Dermochelys coriacea. The sequence continues at coordinate 62,750,296 of NC_050075.1, read as the reverse complement.
TATAAAGAACATGCTATTTTTTTATATAAACCCAAAGACTGTGTATCTGCTTATGGCATTACTGGGAGTTCTCAAATGTATGGAATGTCACTCAAGGTATTTTTCCTTTGTCTGGAATTAAAAGCACATCAGGAGCTGCATTTCTCATTTGATCTGCTTTAAAAGCGCTTGCACTTTGAATTTTGGTCAAGTGCTGGTCTATTCTGCTCATGCTTTTAACAGTTTTTCTCTGTTGTGAGGATAAATACATTAAATATTATGAAACACTACTGATGAAAAAGTTCTATATAACAGGTATTATTAAAAGTTACTGTAATTTCTTTACCAAAAATAGCTAATATTCCTGATATTTCCTTTGCTTCAGAACCTAACATTGTTGAAGGGACAGAAATAAAAAGAGTTCAGTAAGACTGCAAAATCTTGAGGGTCCTGATACTAACAAGTCACACAAAAAAATATTCCACATGAACAAACAAAAAAGCCAGAATTAGAACCATAAACACCATTGATCAATATACAAAAAAGCAAATATACTGCATGCATGCACACACACAGAGTTATGATACAGTTATGGCTGCAGGCACATATCGATATTTTAAATGCCTATTGACATTCAAAAATACTAAATTAAAAACAACCCTGCCACACCAATTGCCCTGTGCACATAAAGACCAATGCTAGAAACTCAGGAGATGTAAATGTAGAATGAAGGTTGCACCTCTGTGAGAAAGCAGTGAGACTGCATACGTATAGAGATGCCAGCCTACCATTTTCCCTTCTTTGCATGCAGAGTGTTGGAAATGTTGGGATATTGCCCAGCATGGATTTTAAAGTCCCACTGAATCTTTCCACCAGCCATTGGTTTCTGAAAAGTTGTTTCACCCCACATAACTTCCATAGATCACTGAATAGCTGCGACATGCCGTTTGGCCCACGGTCAGAAAAAATATCTTTCAGGAAACCCCTCTATAAACATAGTGAAAATGGCTCTTAACACAGTTTCTGCCTCTATGTTAGACAGAGCTACTGCTTCAGGATATCTAGTGGTCAAATCCACCACCACCAAGATATATTTATTTCCTTGGTGGATAGGATGTGGCATAGGGCCTGTAATATCCATTGCTACCCTCAGAAATGCCTCTTGTATTACAGGCAAGGGACATAAAGGAACTTTCTGGGGTCCTGCAGACCTTTTCCTTTTTTGATATAATTCACAAGACCTACTAATTCCTCACATCATTCTGTATTCCTGGCCAATAGAAATTTTTCTTCAACCTGTCCAGCAAAAGGACAGTCATGTGCTAATAACATTAATTCCCCATGGTGCTGGGTGGGCACAACCAATTGTTTCTAGTGTTGCCCAGGGCTTTTGTTCTTTCCCACAGGAGCTTCCCTATACAATCTCCAATCTTTTTTAAAAAATCCTCTCCCCATTTTCCTTCTCTGGGGCTTCCTCTAGGACACACTTCCTTATCCTTTGTAGAGTAGGCCTCTAACGAAGAGTAAGGAATGATTGTTTTCAGTATGCTCTTTGTCTAGGGCATATAAGATTATAACTTGTGTGTATATATGAAAGGTCTAAATATTATGTACTATTTAGACATATCTAATGGTGGGTCAGCTGCTAGGCTTGCAATTATATCCTGTCTTCATTTTCAACAAGTGCTATGATTCAGGGACAAAAGGTATGGTAGTTTTAAATGTAGAAAAGGGGAAAATGCTGAAAACACCTTTCTATGTTGTGCTGAGGCCAATCTCATTAGAAAAAATACCCTCAGCTCCTAACCTCTCTTAATTAACAAGAAACAGATAAGATGGTAACTGGGTTATCTAGGATCCACCCGCTTGGCCTATCACAGCATGGCTAGCCCTGCTGCAGGTGGTTCAAGCATTCTCTCTCACAGATTGGGTGCCCTGGTGCATGTTCAAGTCTTACCCCTTCCAGGGTGTCAGAACACAAAACAGAAAGGAAAACAGCAAATTCAGAATTCAGGTTATCTATGGGTTTGTTGGGAGGACCCTCACTTACTTGGGCCAGATAGCTTGTCCCTTTTTGGCAGTTTTCCTAGATCTAGTCATCCCATCCACCAGCTATCTCTTCTAGGTAGCAAGCTTCCTTAGGTTCTCGGCGGGGACCAGGCTTCCCATATCAGTGAAGTGGCAGAGCTCTGCTGTCTTTCCTGTAAAGCCGAGAACTAGGCTAGGTCTCCCCATTTTAGTTCTTCTCTCCACACCTGACATTGGCGGCAGATGTACTGGGACAAGGTCAACTGGGTCTACAGGCTCTCCTTATCCCTCTTGTTGCCAGTGTGGTGCAGAGACGACCAATCACAACCATTCAAAAAAGGGTAGTTTTCTTTTTACCATGAACAACATTCAATGTTATAGTATAAACTTAGACATTTAACTGATCACAACATCTGTATTGACTCCCTAGACCAAAGTAGGGGCTATTAGTTTAAATCAGTTATTTCATGATGGAATCTTCTTCCTTTTCCTGGAGTTTGCGAATTATTTAATCTTGGCAGAGAGAACTGGCAGTTCTTAGAGCTTCATTTGGCAGCCAAACTGCAAACTAATTATTATTGGGACTCCATCCCACAACAACTGACACACCTGTTTCTATTAGAAATTTTAGCTAAAATAAGGACCATTGTGTGTGTTGTTTATAAATTCCTCTTTGTGCTCCTCTAAAATAGCACAAGACAAATATAGAAACCTTTCATGTTCATGAGAAAATATGGTGCAGAATCTATAACATCAATAGGTCAACCACATATCTGAGGTTGAGATTGAATCAACAGAAAATTATATATAGAACTTAATGGAATCTGGCAGAATACACAAACTCAGTATCTGTGATAACAGCAAAATAAGTTCTGGGGTCAATAAGGGCTTGGCACATGTGTTATGGTACTGCTGTCCTGTAGTTCTGTCCTTTGTGATAAAAACAAATAGTAACATAAATATCATTTTATGCTTTGATCTCTCAATGATAAAATTTGGTTAGCTACTGGATTTGTATAAAGTACTAGCTGGTAGTAATGCATATGAAGCATTCCTGTTAAAGACAGGAATGATTGCCAAAGACTGATTGGAAGCCACCTAAAAACCTTTAAATATCACAGAAGAGTACTAATGCCTGAGCATTCAAGTGACTTGTTGATCTAGTATAATAAACACTGTTTCTTGAAGGAAGCATATCATCTGTTTCTGGAATGAGTAAAGTGGTTGATGGAGTTATAATGTGACCCATCTGCCATGGGCTGCCGACAATTATAAGGGCCAAGTTCAAATATTTAGGAGTTCCTCTTAAAAATTTACTAACACCAGCAGCTCAAAGCTCCCATCCAGGAACCTGGGAAAATATAAATACCCTCCGTGGCACTCTTAACAGGCAATACTTCTGCATTCACAAGGTGTGTGTGTGTGTGTGTGTGTGTGTGTGTGTGTGTGTGTGTGAGAGAGAGAGAGAGAGAGAGAGAGAGGACAAGGGAACACAGCAACAATATATGAGCCAACTGAACACTAAGTAAAACAGGGACGTTCTTGGCATCATTGACAGTAGACCTTGAATTCAGTCACCCATCCACCAGTGTGAAGGTCTGATAATCAAATGTCCCGCTAAAACATAGTTTTGCCCTTCTGCCTACACCTTACTGATGCTACACTTCAGTCATGGTTTGTTGTCAGTAGTTAGAGTAGTCCCACAAGTCAGGATTGTCAGAAAAAGGTGTATCTCTAGACCCTAGAAGAAGTGCTACCTGTTCTGGTCCTAAGGTGTCACCATTTAACTCAGCTACAGTGATTTAAGCTATATTGGGGCATTGCAGGAGGGCCCCTACCAGAGTTCACTCAGAGCAGTTGCTATGCGCTACAGCTTCAGCAAAGTCTCTCTTTACCACCGCCTCTGACTGTGAAGAAACCTCTGTCTTGTCTCTTTCCAAAGTCTTCAGTGGAGGGAGATCAATGGCATATGGAACCATGGAGCAGAGAGACCTTGCCACAAGGCCTTGCCCTCTATCTGTTCAGTCCCACTACCCTGCCAATTCAGAGTTCTTGCAATGTTCTGCTGTCTCACCAAAGTGCCATGTTGTGGCCTGGCTCCTCCTAAGCACCCTCTTGTGGCCTGGTTAGATCGGCAGAGCCCTGCTGTCAATCTCCCCCTGCTGGCCTTCATTTCTTCCCTCAGGTTTTTTTTTCTGACTCTGGCAGTCCCTGCAACTCTCTTAGCCCCCTCCTCTTCCACTTCCTGCTGCTATTTATAGGGACTCTTCCCCATCCCTGCTCAGGTGTGTCTCCTCAGTAGCCAGCATTGACTAGGCCCCAGGCCCATCTACACAATGAGTAGCAGTGAGTCTCAGACCCTGGGGAGCTTGCAGGACGTGTGCTATGGTGTTAAAATAGCTGTGTGATCATAGAATCATAGAATCATAGAATATCAGGGTTGGAAGGGACCCCAGAAGGTCATCTAGTCCAACCCCCTGCTCAAAGCAGGACCAAGTCCCAGTTAAATCATCCCAGCCAGGGCTTTGTCAAGCCTGACCTTAAAAACCTCTAAGGAAGGAGATTCTACCACCTCCCTAGGTAACGCATTCCAGTGTTTCACCACCCTCTTAGTGAAAAAGTTTTTCCTAATATCCAATCTAAACCTCCCCCATTGCAACTTGAGACCATTACTCCTCGTTCTGTCATCTGCTACCATTGAGAACAGTCTAGAGCCATCCTCTTTGAAACCCCCTTTCAGGTAGTTGAAAGCAGCTATCAAATCCCCCCTCATTCTTCTCTTCTGCAGACTAAACAATCCCAGCTCCCTCAGCCTCTCCTCATAAGTCATGTGCTCTAGACCCCTAATCATTTTCGTTGCCCTTCGTTGTACTCTTTCCAATTTATCCACATCCTTCCTGTAGTGTGGGGCCCAAAACTGGACACAGTACTCCAGATGAGGCCTCACCAGTGTCGAATAGAGGGGAACGATCACGTCCCTCGATCTGCTCGCTATGCCCCTACTTATACATCCCAAAATGCCATTGGCCTTCTTGGCAACAAGGGCACACTGCTGACTCATATCCAGCTTCTCGTCCACTGTCACCCCTAGGTCCTTTTCCGCAGAACTGCTGCCGAGCCATTCGGTCCCTAGTCTGTAGCGGTGCATTGGATTCTTCCATCCTAAGTGCAGGACCCTGCACTTATCCTTATTGAACCTCATTAGACTTCTTTTGGCCCAATCCTCCAATTTGTCTAGGTCCTTCTGTATCCTATCCCTCCCCTCCAGCGTATCTACCACTCCTCCCAGTTTAGTATCATCCGCAAATTTGCTGAGAGTGCAATCCACACCATCCTCCAGATCATTTATGAAGATATTGAACAAAACGGGCCCCAGGACCGACCCCGGGGCACTCCACTTGACACCGGCTGCCAACTAGACATGGAGCCATTGATCACTACCCGTTGAGCCCGACAATCTAGCCAGCTTTCTACCCACCTTATAGTGCATTCATCCAGCCCATACTTCCTTAACTTGCTGACAAGAATGCTGTGGGAGACCGTGTCAAAAGCTTTGCTAAAGTCAAGAAACAATACATCCACTGCTTTCCCTTCATCCACAGAACCAGTAATCTCATCATAAAAGGCGATTAGATTAGTCAGGCATGACCTTCCCTTGGTGAATCCATGCTGACTGTTCCTGATCACTTTCCTCTCCTCTAAGTGCTTCAGGATTGATTCTTTGAGGACCTGCTCCATGATTTGTCCAGGGACTGAGGTGAGGCTGACCGGCCTGTAGTTCCCAGGATCCTCCTTCTTCCCTTTTTTAAAGATGGGCACTACATTAGCCTTTTTCCAGTCATCCGGGACTTCCCCCGTTCGCCACGAGTTTTCAAAGATAATGGCCAAGGGCTCTGCAATCACAGCCGCCAATTCCTTCAGCACTCTCGGATGCAATTCGTCCGGCCCCATGGACTTGTGCACGTCCAGCTTTTCTAAATAGTCCCTAACCACCTCTATCTCTACAGAGGGCTGGCCATCTCTTCCCCATTTTGTGTTGCCCAGCACAGCAGTCTGGGAGCTGACCTTGTTAGTGAAAACAGAGGCAAAAAAAGCATTGAGTACATTAGCTTTTTCCACATCCTCTGTCACTAGCTTGCCTCCCTCATTCAGTAAGGGGCCCACACTTTCCTTGGCTTTCTTCTTGTTGCCAACATACCTGAAGAAACCCTTCTTGTTACTCTTGACATCTCTTGCTAGCTGCAGCTCCAGGTGCGATTTGGCCCTCCTGATATCTTTCCTACATGCCCGAGCAATATTTTTATACTCTTCCCTGGTCATATGTCCAACCTTCCACTTCTTGTAAGCTTCTTTTTTATGTTTAAGATCCGCTAGGATTTCACCATTAAGCCAAGCTGGTCGCCTGCCATATTTACTATTCTTTCGACTCATCGGGATGGTTTGTCCCTGTAACCTCAACAGGGATTCCTTGAAATACAGCCAGCTCTCCTGGACTCCCTTCCCTTTCATGTTAGTCCCCCAGGGGATCCTGGCCATCTGTTCCCTGAGGGAGTCAAAGTCTGCTTTCCTGAAGTCCAGGGTCCGTATCCTGCTGCTTACCTTTCTTCCCTGCGTCAGGATCCTGAACTCAACCAACTCATGGTCACTGCCTCCCAGATTCCCATCCACTTTTGCTTCCCCCACTAATTCTACCCGGTTTGTGAGCAGCAGGTCAAGAAAAGCGCTCCCCCTAGTTGGCTCCCCTAGCACGTGCACCAGGAAATTGTCCCCTACGCTTTCCAAAAACTTCCTGGATTGTCTATGCACCGCTGTATTGCTCTCCCAGCAGATATCAGGAAAATTAAAGTCACCCATGAGAATCAGGGCATGCGATCTAGTAGCTTCCGTGAGTTGCCGGAAGAAAGCCTCATCCACCTCATCCCCCTGGTCCGGTGGTCTATAGCAGACTCCCACCATGACATCACTCTTGTTGCACACACTTCTAAACTTAATCCAGAGACACTCAGGTTTTTCCACAGTTTCGTACCGGAGCTCTGAGCAGTCATACTGCTCCCTTACATACAGTGCTACTCCCCCACCTTTTCTGCCCTGCCTGTCCTTCCTGAACAGTTTATAACCATCCATGACTGTACTCCAGTCATGTGAGTTATCCCACCAAGTCTCTGTTATTCCAATCACGTCATAATTCCTTGACATCACCAGGACCTCCAGTTCTCCCTGCTTGTTTCCAAGGCTTTGTGCATTTGTATATAAGCACTTGAGATAACCTGTTGATCGCCCCTCATTCCCAGTATGAGGCAGGAGCCCTCCCCTCTCAGACATTCCTGCCTGTGCTTCCTCCCGGTATCCCGCTTTCCCACTTACCTCAGGGCTTTGGTCTCCTTCCCCCGGTGAACCTAGTTTAAAGCCCTCCTCACTAGGTTAGCCAGCCTGCTGGCAAAGATGTTCTTCCCTCTCTTTGTAAGATGGAGCCCATCTCTGCCCAGCACTCCTCCTTCATGGAACACCATCCCATGGTCAAAGAATCCAAAGCCTTCTCTCCGACACCACCTGCGTAGCCATTCGTTGACCTCCACGATTCGACGGTCCCTACCCAGGCCTTTTCCTTCCACGGGGAGGATGGACGAGAACACCACTTGCGCCTCCAACTCCTTTATCCTTCTTCCCAGAGCCACGTAGTCCGCAGTGATCCGCTCAAGGTCATTCTTGGCAGTATCATTGGTGCCCACGTGGAGAAGCAGGAAGGGGTAGCGATCCGAGGGCTTGATGAGTCTCGGCAGTCTCTCCGTCACATCACGAATCTTAGCCCCTGGCAAGCAGCAGACTTCTCGGTTTTCCCGGTCAGGGCGGCAGATAGATGACTCAGTCCCCCGGAGGAGAGAGTCCCCGACCACCACCACCCGCCTTCTCCTCTTGGGAGTGGTGGTCGTGGAACCCCCAACCTCAGGACATCGCATCTCATGCCTCCCAACCAGCGGGGTCTCCTTCTGCTTTCTCCCCCCAGACATATCATCTGGTCCACTCTCCGCAATGGTACCTGTGGAGAGAACATGAAAGCGGTTAGTTACCTGTGTCTGTGTTACTGGAACCCGGACATTCCGCTTACCTCTTTTGGAGGTCACATGTTGCCAAGCTTCTTCACTGGCCTCTTGGCTCCTCTGTGCAACCTGCTCTATATCTTTAGAGCTTTGTGCCCCTAGAAGGCTATCCTGAGTTTGGTCCAGAAAATCCTCAGTCTCTCGTATACAACGCAGGGTCGTTACCTGTTGCTCCAGACCTTCAATCTTCTCTTCCAATATGGAGACCAGCTTGCACTTTGTACAGACAAAGTCGCTTCTGTCCTGTGGAAGAAAGACAAACATGGCACATCCAGTGCAGGTCACAATAGCTGAACCCCCCCCTTCCATATCACCTACCTACTATGAGCTTCCTCAGAGACGTTGGCAAGATGTAAGCCTCACTGGGCTCACTCCAGGCGAACTCCCAGGCAAACTCCTGCTGTGAGCTGCTCTGCTGTCCCCGCTGCTCCGCTGCCGCTCAGCTGGTTCGCGAGGCTCTGGCTATTTTTAAACAGCCAGGCTTCCCTGACGCAAACACACAGACACCCTAATGCCCGCCCCCTGCAGGCTAGCAGCCAATCAGACACTCACTCAGGCTCTCTCCCTGCCCTCCCAGCAAACACACGCTCGGATACTTCCTCAGCAAGCAAACACACACACTCGGATACTTACCAGTCCCAGGCAAACTCCTGCTGTGAGCTGCTCTGCTGTCCCCGCTGCTCCGCTGGTTCGCTGCCGCTCAGCTGGTTCGCGAGGCTCTGGCTATTTTCAAACTGCAACGATGTTGCAGCTCAGGCTGGAGCTTGGGCTCTGAATCCTAGGGAGGGGGCTCAAATTCAGAGCCTGAACTCCAGCCTGAGCTGCAACATCGACACAGCTATTTCACTGCTGCAGCAAGAGATGAAGTCTGTTGACCCAGGGTCTGAGACTCACTGCCTCTTGCTGTGCAGACATACCTTAAAAGGGCATGCCATATGCAAACAAACTCTCCCTGTAGCCATCCTTTCCCCTGTTCACTAACAGATAGTAGTAGAGAGCTGCAGCTTTTGTCTTTGTGGAGTTCCGATTTAGCAGCTTATGAAAGATCTCTTGTCCACTCTTTCCACTGTTCACCAACAGATCATAATAGCAAGCTCCTTTGACAAGTGATGGGGGCCCTGAGTTTTTGGTGCTAGATAAGTTTAGCACATTCTGAAACTCAGGCCTAGTTTAAAGGGTCTCCAAGTTAGGTATTGAAAAATGGAGGCACCCCAATTCACTAGTCACTTATGAAAATTTAGGCCTTAATATTTTGTCATTTTAACTTTTAGGGCAACTGTGCTGGACCACTTTAAACTCTTTATAATGATGGAAAACCTCTAATAATGGTAACATTGTCTTAATCCTGGTCTGAACAGGAGAGTAAATTGAGAATTATCAGATTCTTCAGAGAAAGAATATAATGAATAGGTATATATGCTGATAAGCTAGGAACTAGTTTATATTTTATTCTTAATATTGAAAATATTAAACTTGATGATCATCAACATTTTCAATACAAAATCTCAGTTTTAAGATCTATCCTTATTTGCCAGTCTAAAATGCCTGGCCTTTCAGAGTTCATGACAAATGGAAAAGATTTAGGTGATTTACCAAGATACTTCTGTAGTGAAATACCTAAATTAGAATGATCTTTTTCAATTACTTTTTCAATACTTGTGAAATGCACTTTTGCTAGAAAAGACTAAATGGTAGAAGCCAAGTTCTTTGCACAGTAACATAAGATGTTATGTGTAGAGCTGGTTGGAAAAACTTATATGGAGCCTCTCAATGTCAGAAAATACCTGAAAGATATGAACAGATTTACAGTGTACATTGAAAGTTCACCATTATGTTTCATTCATCTTATATTCTTTCAGCATCTGATTATCTTTAGTTTGTAACTGAGGTATCTCAGCAACAACATAGAGACTTTCCACAGCACTTAGGTTCCTAAGTGAGTAAGCCACTTGTGAAAATGGGACTTAGGTGCTCTTGAAAATATTACCCCAGACACCAAATCTGGGGATGTTCAAAATCTGCATTCAGATGTTATTTCATGAAGCCATCTCCAGTCTTTTGACCTATTTACTATGTGCAAGAATATAATAATTACTGACCTATCAAGTTAATGAGTCACACAATGAAAAAATTATCAAAACAAGACTCCATGAAGAACCAGAACATCAAGAAAGTGACCAAAAATTGGGTTTATAACAGAATGGTCATCAATGAATGCAGCGTTTGCAGCCTGAATATTGCAGGAGACGTACAGTGAGAAACGTAAAGTATTGATTTTAGTTTCTGTGGACTTGAAGGTTTATAACAGTTCCCAGAGCACTGATATGGTGCGGTCACACAATCTGCCAGAGACATATGTTCAGACTATCATGGATATGAATGTGGGTAGCAGAACATTAGTGAGAAGCAGTTGTGGCTGCAGTGATTCAGTCAGTGTGATAAAAGGTCTATATCAAGGATCATCCTCAAGCCATTTCTATTTATGATTGTAATGGACACCATTACAGGGGATCAGGCGAGAGGCTCCATTCTCTTTCCTGATGACATTACATTGTGCCTTGAAGATAAATACAAACTAAAAAAAGGATCTAGAAAGATGGAGGGTTGCATTAGAAGAAAATGCTTTATGTATCACTTGACAAAAAAAACATTGTGAGGGAAGACAAGAAGCCATAAAAGTAGATGATATTAAGTTAAAGTCCATGCAGCAATTCAAAAACCTAGGTTCAGTGTTATGCCATGATGGGAATGTGGATGAGGATATGAGGAGTCACATGCAAATGCAAAGAGTTCATGGGAATTATCTACAATAAGAATATGCCAAATAAACTATAAAACCACAATTAATCCAGCCACGACATATAGGTCAGAATGCTGGCCAGTGAGGAAGAGACAAAAACAACTACTTCACACTGCAGAAATGGGAATGCTCAGTGAACACTAGGTAAGATGAGAGCTGATAAACTATATAAGGAAATGGTATGAACCATGATATAGGTAGTCTCCATCACAGCAGACCTGAAGGAGTATCAACTAAGAGGGCTGGGACATGTGAGATTATGGGATATAGGATTTGTTGGTCAGAGTACAAGAGGTAATAGCCATTGGACAGTGTCCACAAAGAAGACTCTGAAAAAGGTAATTTGTGATGGTGGAGAACTTGAAGAATGCTTTCAGCTTGGAAGATGCACTTGACAAGAATGCTTGGAGATGAAAAACAAGAGCCACTGACCCTGATTAACAGGTTAACATGAAGGCAAAGAAGATGATTACTAAAAAAAATGTAGTTGAGGGCTGCTATGTTCATAAAAGTCTATCTAGTACTTGCCAAAACCCTCAGATTTTATTTGGCTGATCATGGCTTAGAATCCAATTCAGTGGAGCATTTAAACATGCCTGCACTCCACTGACTTCCCTACATACATATTACATGGGTAAAAGCGGCATGTAAACGTTAGCTCATGTACAAGTGTTTGCACATAAGTCCATCCACAAATTTGAAGGATCATAATGTTGCACATAAAGTGAGACCAACAAATTGCACAATTTAGAGCTTACTCGGTATTTTTGGTGTGGAATTATGTACTAATTATAAATTTTGCTATATTTCAGATAGGAAAGAGATGGCAGGTTTTAACTGAAATATTTTGGGCCAGCTCCTCTGCTGACATTTTTCTATTGAAGTGAATGGAGTAATGGCAGCAAAGGATTTGGCCCTTTATCTTTATTTTCTTTAGCAAGCCCATATTTCCTAAAACCTATAAGACTGATAATGTAAGATAGATTATGAAAGATAACGTAAATTATCTACCATAATATTTATTCATATTTTATGCTATAGAACCTGTTGTCACCAAACCAATCAACAACAACAAAAAAAAACACAACCCTTGCCCACTGTTCCCTCTAATTTTTGGCAGGCCGTGTGTGCAAAAAATTTATTTTGTGGAAATTGTTGTGCTTCTGTGCAAATTTTTGTGCTTGTGGTGTTTTGCCGTGTGCGCAGGGTTTAGGATTTGTGTGTGCAAGCGCGCTTGCAGAGCTTAGAGGGAACAGTGCTCTTGACAAATATTTACTTCATAAATTTTAATGCATGTGTTTTAGTAAAGATATGATTTTACTGATGGAGCAAATTGAGCAAAACTTTTAGCCTCATTTATAGCTTTACTTGTCTTGATGTGTAATTTGATATAATCAGTCTATCAAAGACATGTTGGCAAAAGGTGAGACCCAATTGTACATTTTAAAATATATATATTTATAAATATATATATATATATATATATATATATATAAAATCTTCTTACCATTTCATAACTTACTGAAAAATGTTAACTTGACTCCTATTTTACGTAGTGAAAAAGTAACTTTTAGGAGGTCACACAAAGTACCATATTCAAAAGGGACTTAATCTTATTGCAAGTCATAGGCTACTACAGGTCAGATTTACAAATTTACACCTAAAGATACACATAGGCACCTCGAAGGATTTACAAAAGTGACTAAGAAGGTTAGGCACTTGACTCTGATAGAGTAGGCACTTCTGTAAATCCCACTAAGTGCTTATAAGTTTCTTTAGAAGCTTAAATACTTTATAAATCTGACCCAAAGTGCCTGTGTCATTTTTGAAAATAAGAGTTGGAACCTACATCATTTAGGTGCAATTGAAAATTGTAGGCAGGTCTCAAAATAAAACAACAAAAAACCCAACCATAAATACACCTTTAAAATGTATTGCCAAATGGGCAAGAATAATTTAGTAAGAGTCTAACATCTTAATATTAGACAATTTTAAATAAGTTATGTAAAGGACTGAACATAATGCTGATCTACTGTACATATTAAAATAGATATTTTACTTTGAAAATATGAAAATAGGCAAACAGGCATAATGATCAATGAGTATGTACATGCAGATGGATTTTTGAAAATATGAATGCATAGGCAAAACCCAGGCATACTGAACAATGTGCATGGGCATGCAGATGGCTTTTACACACAGTTTTTGTATCTTAAGAAATCCAGGCTGACATACTACAATATCCTGTATTTCAAATTATGAATAGCTCAGCACTTGAGTGATATTTTCTTTGAAGAATTTAATATTCCAGTGACTTCTGAATCCAAATCTGAACTGTTCCAGTTCACACTAAGTAGTTTAGTAGGGTTAGCTCACACCTTTTTCTTAATCTTTCTAAATGGTTTCATGGGCTGCCATGTTTTGTTTGATGGACTCCACAGAGGTGGGGATTAGAATTATTTTTTTTGTCTATTCGTTCTTCAGATTATCTCTTACATTTTACCTGCCATGGTCCATTCTTGATGTATTGACTTCACCTGGGCCGAATATGCAGTTTTTAGCTTAAATGGACCGTAGTACTTTTCCATTAATCATATTGTTTTCTACCCCCTTCTCTCACCGCTTGGTTTTCTGTTGAGATGGTGCATACCTTCAGAGACTCAGTGTGATATGGGCAGATATGACTGCAGAATCAAGGATCTGAAAGTTCAGAATTTGGTTGGACTGTTTAGCAGTTGGTTAAACCCTATTCACTGACTTTTCTCTTCCACATAACTTGCATGAAGTTTTTTCCTAAACTTAGCTATAAGAGATTAAAGGCTAGGGTAAATCTCAGTATAAAAGGTCAATCAAATTTCAGTTCTTATATTCTTGTTTCTCTCTTTCTTATACTTTGATCAAGGCTCTAGGGATTTCAAAGGAGTAGGTCCTCTTCTCGTCCCTCTCCTCCCACTCACATTTTGGAGAAATTATTTCCTATTAGATAAAAAAAAGTTTTGGGATGTCCAATTATACTGTCCAATTTATCCATCAGTTCTATTGAAAGAGTGAGCTCCTCAGACTTTCAAGGAGCTCCTTAAATTTGGACCTTGATTGGCAAAATTGCAGAGGAACAGAGAAAGGAAAAAAAAATTGACATTGCAATCTTTGAAATATGGTGAAGAGGTTTATTAAGAGTGAGAGCTCTTCACTCATTAATTATCCTGTCTTTTCTCTTTCCTGAAATCATGCAGCATATTAAAATGTTATATTCTCTGTTATTCTTTGCTTCCCAAGTCTTTGGAAAGCAGAGTTTTGATAGTTCTACTACAATCAGGCTTTGCTGCTAAAAATATGCTTTCCATTAAATCATTACAAAAATAAAAATGAAAACAAAGCTGGCATAAAATTAGGTTACACAGTATGAAATTATTTACAGCATCCCACCAAGTTCTTCATCAGGGAAAGTCACAGTGTTTGAGAGGATGGGAATTTATGCAGCTTTACTGTATTACATCTGGAGGTTGACAGCTGGTTATTATGTACACCTAATTTACCCAAGCAGTAAATACCACAAATAGAGAGATCTATTCACCTAAGGCTGATGGTTCAATAGGTTTAATACTTTATGCTGAAAATAAAATGTGGAATAAATTATGAGCAAACCTTCCCACACTTCAACAATGTACAATGCCCCACAGTGTAAACAGACTAAATGAAGGGTCTTTGATGTATTATAAAGCTGGTAATAAACCTGATCCCTCAATGTTTTGCAAAACAATTGTAATAAAATTAGGTATGTTTAAACCTTCTAACAATCCCAGGATAAATGTCAAATATATTTTGGATAACAAAATTAATCAAGTGCAGGAGAGTAATTGTTTGCTACCTACAGGGATGCGGAAAATTAAATTAATTAGCTGATACTCTGTAGAAAAATAATGGCAACAAAAAAAAAAAGAAAAGAAAAGGAAACCTCAACAGCTTTACTAACACCTGTTACTGGATTGTGCAGCATTTAGTGTCATATGGACTTGCAAGTCATTAACAAGCAGATTAATCAGAAAGTTAGTAAAAGTGACCACTGTTCAAAATTAAATTTTCTCTCAGATATTCTCTATACTAATAATGTCTGAAACAATCAGTGCATACCAATCTCTGGGAGATGAGATTTCAGCAGGAAAACAATTAGAGGTTATTCAGTCTTTCATGAGCCACATTCATTCATTATTTAATTTCTCTTGGCATGCACTCTTTTCTCTCCTAATAATCATACGTATTTTTTCTTTTTAACCTGAATAGCACATAGCTGTATTGTGCACACTGTTGTTACACACAGCATAGCCTCTGTCTGTAATAGGCAGGAATTGTTTTTATGAAAAAGACAAAAGCTATCACCTTGAAACCAGTACACTGCAATGTATTAGCCAAAGAGCAGAAAATGAACAATTCTTTGGAATTTATGTACAGCCAATTCCCATTAAAGTTAATTTAAAAGACTGAATAACAAAGAACAATTTAAATCTCAGCAGTTAGGATCCTAGGGCAAAACTTACCATATTGTAATATTGAATAATAATACTTTGCACGTCTATAGCACCTTACATCATAGTAGCTCCAGCCACTTTGCAATTATGAATAATTTAAGCTTCACAAAGCTCCTGTGAGGAGATAGCTAAGCATAAAAGGACTACAAATTAAAGAAAGGCAACTCTTCAGCTGGGAAGCTAAATGACTAGAGTAACATTCTTCAGA
The DNA here is from genome assembly GCF_009764565.3 of Dermochelys coriacea. Taxonomy (NCBI): domain Eukaryota; kingdom Metazoa; phylum Chordata; order Testudines; family Dermochelyidae; genus Dermochelys; species Dermochelys coriacea. Next base: position 62,734,657 of record NC_050075.1, on the reverse strand, counting down.
TACTAGTTTCTAACCTCACCAACATGGCCGGGAAAAGGAGAACAACAAGGAAAGACATTGTTTTCCATTACTACTGGCTGTCTCATTGCAACTGTGGAACTATTATTGATATCCAGCAGAAGTCTGGTTGGGAATTTTCTGTGGGAAAATCATTATGACATAAAATGCAGTTTTAACAAAATTAAATTTTTCCATAGAAAAATGTCAAAGTTACTGAACATTTTCTGGTGGAAAACATTTCAGGAAAAATTAAATATATTTATCTAAATAAATGTATTCTCATTGAAGTTGTAATTTGGACCCCATTCTTTTCTATGGATTGGGGTCTCTGAAGGACCTCCTCTCCCATAATGCAATCCATCACTCACAGAGAAAATATGCATCATGGGATTCACATGTCTCTGGATGAATCATAGAATATGTAGTCTAGACAGGAGATCAACCTATAAGAGAATATGGGGGCAGCAGACTTCTGAAGTACAATTCTCACAAGGCGATATGCCCCAATAAGAAATTGTAGTTTAATATTGATCTGTCTCTAAATGAAACATTTCAGATTAGTTCAACAAATGGAAATGAATCTTTTTTATTCTGGAATGTCAAAATGTTTTGTTAAAAAATAGTGAAAATAAGTAAGTGTTTTGAAGTTTCCAAATAAAAGTTATAAATAATATTTCATTCTATTAAAAAAAAGATATTTCAACTTTTATTCTCTTTCATTCATTTCATTTCATTCATTCAGAGGATGAAGTTAACGGGAGTTTATAAACTATGTTTTGGGGGAGGATGCTTCCATTTTTTCATGAAGCATAGAATGTAAATAGAAATATGCCTAAATAAAAAGGTTATTAAAATTACTTCTTACAACAGTGTTTAGTGATATTGTAACACTTTCAACTCTCACTGAAATCTGGTAAGCATCTTGCAGCATTAAGACCAATGAAACTTTGAGGAATCAGGCTCTCCATTTTTTTTTCTTGCTCATATTTATGAGAGTTATGAAATATTTCATGATAACCAGCCAAATATTTCCATTTGCTTATATTTCGGTACTCCTAGTTAGAGCCCTTGTAATACTCTATACAGTTCTTCATCTTCCTTGAAATTTTGCACTCCAAGTACTTGGAGACAGCTATTATGCCTGTCCTTCCACCTTTGTCATCATTTAGCCAAACTACAGATTTCAGCATTTCACTGCTTCCTCATAGATCACTCCCTCAAGCACTTAATAATTTTTGTTGTTCTCTCTGCCTTTCTATATGCTGTGTAATAAATATGGTGGCAACTGTGGGTGAAAATATTTTCTGAAAGGAAATTGGGTGATCTTCCCTCCTTTTTGCTGTGGACATTTCCTTCCTTTGCTTAGTATATATTTAAAGCCAATCTTGTTGTTTTGGGGGCCCTGACTCATTATTTTTCAACACCTGAGGCTACCAATACAGTTCACCTGAGGGGAAACCACGAGGAGTCTGATGGCACCTTAAAGACTAACATTTATTTGGACATAAGCTTTCGTGGGTAAAAAATCCACTTCTTCAGATGCATCTCTTTTAGTGCATTATGTTGATATTACATTTATTTCTGTAAAGTGTAAATACATATTTACTGTACATAACATACTAAAATTGCATTTTGGTTACATTTCTGTCTTTATTAGTTTTATTAAAATTACATATTATATTTAGGTAGATTGGAACGTAACTATTTCTGTATAGACTGGAGTTAATATGCATATTTTAACAAATGTGTACATATTGTGATTAAGTTCCTCCTCTACCTTGGTGGGTCTTGCACTTAGTGGCGGATTTGCTCGCCTCGGAGATTCACGGCAGCCCTCAGTTTGGCCGTTTCCATGAACCCACAGTCCAGGTCAACTTCTCCTGACCAGGTGTCTGACCAGGAGTTGGGAGGTTTGGGGGGAACCCAGGCCTGCCCTCTACTCCGGGTTCCAGCCCAGGGCTCTGTGGAATGCAGCTGTCTAGAGTGCCTCCTGGAACAGCTGTGTGACACCTACAACTCCCTGGGCTACTTCTCCATGGCCTCCTCCCAACACCTTCTTTATTCTCACCATAGGACCTTCCTCCTGGTGTCTGATAATGCTTGTACTCCTCAGTCCTCCAACAGTATGCGTTCTCACTCTCAGCTCCTCACGCCTCTTGCTCCCAGCTCCTCACATGTGCACCACAAACTGAAGTGAGCTCCTTTTTAAACCCAGGTGCCCTGATTAGCCTGCCTTAATTGATTCTAGCAGCTTCTTGATTGGCTGCAGGAGTTCTAATGAGCCTGTCTGTCTTAATTATCTCCAGAAGGTTCCTGACTGTTCTGGAACCTTCCCTGTTACCTTATCCTGGGAAAAGGGACCAACTTAACCTGGGGCTAATATATCTGCCTTCTATTACTCTCCTGTAGCCATCTGGCTTGACCCTGCCACATTATTGTTACCAATGGATTAGAACATTTTCATTGGAGCCTTTCAGATTTACCGGATACATAATATTCTTTGGAAATAGCTGTCTTCTTATATATTTTCCCAGAAGACCAGATCAAAAGAAACATTCCAGTTTCTGATGAATAATTATCTGATTAATAAAAAAGGAACACAAGTTTGTTCTTTCTTTCACACATACAAACACCTATAATGAAATAACATTAAGCTGATACATAAACTGACAGAAGTCAAACAATGCAAATTTAATAACTATCAGAGGGGTAACTGTGTTAGTCTGTATTCACAAAAACAAAGAGCAGTCTGTTGGCATGTCAAAGCCTAACAGATTTAACCCATTTCTTCAGATGCATGGAGTGAAAATTATAGATACAGGCATAAATATATATTGGCATATGAAGAGAAGGGAGTTACCTTACAAATGGAGAACCAAGGTTGAAGGCCAATTTTATTAGGGTGGATGTGGTCCACTCCCAATAATTGATGAGGTATCAATACCAAAAGAGGGGAAATTGCTTTTGTAGTGAGCCAACCACTCCCAGTCCCTATTCAAGCCAAATTGATGGTGTTAAGTGTGCAAATTAATTGTTGTTCTGCTGTTTCTCTTTGAAGTCTGTATTTGAAGTTTTTTTGTTGAAGTATGTCTACTTTTAAATCTGTTATAGAATGTCCAGGGAGATTGAAGTGTTCTCCTACTGGCTTCGGTATGTTACCATTCCTGATGTCTGATTTGTGTCCATTTATTCTTTTACGTAGAGACTGTCCGGTTTGGCCAATATACATGGCAGAGGGGCATTGCTGGCACATGATGACATATATCACATTAGTAGATGTGCAGGTGAATGAGCCTCTGATGGTGTGGCTGGTGTAATTGGGTCCTATGATGGTGTTGCTAGAGTAGATATGGGGACAGAGAAGGCAATGGGGTTTGTTTCAGGGATTGTTTCCTGGGTTAGTGTTTCTGTGGAGTGGTGTGCAGTTGCTGGTGAGTATTTGCTTCAGTTTGGGGGGCTGTCTGTAAGCAAGGATTGGCCTTCTCCCAAGGCCTGTGAGAGTGGAGGATCTTTTTCCAGGATAGGAAAAAGGATAGGATAGGTTGTAGATCGTTGATGATGAGAGGTTTTAGCTGGGGGCTGAAGGTGATGGCCAGTGGTGTTCTGTTATTTTCGTTGTTGGGCTTGTCCTGTAGTAGGTGACTTCTGGATACCCATCTCACTCTGTCAATCTGTTTCCTCTCTTCCCCAGGTGGATATTGTAGTTTTAAGAATTCTTGATAGACATCGTGTAGGTGTTTGTCTCTGATTGAGTGATTGGAGCAAATGTGGTTGTATCTTAGGGGTTGGCTGTAGATAATGGATCGTGTGATGTGTCATGGATGGAAGTTGGAGGCATGTAGGTAAGTATAGCTGTCACTAGGTTTCTGGTATAGGATAGTATTTATGTGACCATCACTTATTTGCACTGTAGTGTCCAGGAAGTGGATCTCTTGTGTGGACTGGTCCAGGATGAGGTTGATGATGGGGTGGAAATTGTTGAAATCCAGGTGGAATTCTTCAAGGGTCTCCTTCCCATGGGTCCATATGTTGAAGATGTCATCAATATAGTGCAAGTAGAGGAGAGCGCTGAGGAAGCGTTGTTCTAAATCAGCCATAAAAATGTTGGCATACTGTGAGGGTACCCGTAGCAGTGCTGCTGACTTGAAGATATAAGTTGTCCCCAAATCTGAAATGGTTGTGGGTGAGGACAAAGTCACAAAGCTCAGCCACCAGGTTTGCTGTGACATTATCGGGGATACTGTTCCTGACAGCTTGTAGTCCATCTTTGTGTGGAATGTTGGTGTAGAGGGCTTCTACATCCATAGTGGCCAGGATAGTGTTTTCAGGAATATCACCAATGCATTGTAGTTTCCTCAGGAAACTGGTGGTGTCTCGAAGATAGCTAAGAGTGCTGGTAGTGTAGGATCTGAGGAGAGAGTCCATATAGCCAGATAATCCTGCTATAAGAGTGTCAATGCCTGAGATGATGGGGCATCCAGGATTTACAAGTTTATGAATCTTGGGTAGCAGATAGAATATCCCTGGTCGGGGCTCTAGGAGTGTGTCTGTGTAAATTTGTTCCCGTACTGTAGTAGGGAGTTTCTGGAGCAGATGGTGTAGTTTCTTTTGGTACTCCTCAGTGGGATCAGAAGATAGTGACCTGTAGAATATGGTGTTGGAGAGTAGTCTGGCAGCCTCCTGTTCATAATCTGACCTGTTCATGATGACTACAGCACCTCCTTTGTCAGCCCTTTTGATTATAATGTCAGAGTTATTTCTGAGGCTGTGGATGGCATTACATTCTGTACAGCTGAGGTTATGGAGCAAGCACTGAGGGGAGAACTTTAAGATGTGAATCTTGCAGAATTTCTTCACAGCCTATGCCTACTTATGTCAGTTAGGAGTGCAATGTTTTAGTTATTATAGTTTGGCCAGCAAAAGCCCTAGTATAGATGTAGTTATACTAACATAAAATTGCTTACCTAAGTACAGTTTATTTTGTTTGCTGGACTAGACTAAGTTGGTATACTGGCAAAACCTGTAGTATAGACACATTCCAAGTCACCTCACAGATGAAGGAGATTATTATTGGGCTTTAAGAAAGGCACTAATTAGGATAAGAATGCAGGTTTGTAAACCTTTTTACCTTGCTCCTCTTTCCCACTCCATCAGAGTGTTTTCTATCACATTTTTCCTCAGATGCAGCTCCTACTATGTGAAAAGTTGCAGTGCACAGAAAGCAGAATGACACTTCTTCCCAGTCATATGGCTAGCAGTGACCTACACTAAAAGAGAATGTTAACTATTCACAAAGGATGTCTGTAGTTGCCATAGAAACAAAGTGCCTACTTACCATCCTTATATGTGGTCTCCTTTGATCCGGGATCAGGCATACAACCTTCCAAGCAAAACATTAGGGCCAAAATGTCTTTCAGTGATACCAATCTAAATCTGCAATAACTCCATTGATTTTAAATGGAGTTATTCTAGATTTACACCTGTGAATAGCAGAATTGAAACTTTATCTGTGGGCTGTTCCTCTCATTGTTACTGTGACTTATATCACCAGCACTATACATAACCTTCCTGGTTGTATTGTATCCAACATTTCTCTCCCTCAGCTCCTTCTCTCTTATTTCCATAATCTGGGGGAGAGGGGGAACGTATCTTGAGTTTAACAACCAAACAAGTAATCATTATTGGAAAAAGGAACTTCTGAGCTAACATAATAATGTGTGAGAAATATCTTTGCCATAATATGCAAGTTGATAGGTGTGACCACCATAATTAAGAAGGAAATGCAACATAAAATGCTTGGCTGAACAGAATAAGCATTTTTAAAAAAAAATTAAATGGGAAGATTAACCATCTCAACTCAAACTCAGAATAGAGGTATGTATTTTCATTTAGTAGCAGCTTTAATTTCAGTGTCTGAAAGTGGGATATAGTAAGATATACTAAGTCTACCAGGAGTCGATTGTCCATGATGCATCATCCTGTGTCTTTATTCCTTTCAGCACAATTCCTTTACAGAGTGTTTTAAAACTAGATTGTTGTGTTCGAGCATATTTGTCTCAATGTTTGATCAAGAGTATACACTTCACTTCTGGAGCTACAGTCTCACTTAAGCCTTAGGCAATGATTCATATTTGTCTTAATTATGAGTAGTCACTGAAGTCACAAGTAGAATTGGACAAGACTAATTTCAAATGATGTATGTAACTACATGTTGATGAAAAAATATCCGTTAACCTGATGGCATTTAAGAATATTGTAAATCTATGTACAAAATTACTTAGGAAGGAAGGGACTCATCTCTTGATAGCCATGTGCAAGTTTCATTACATTAATAGAAATCATTCATGTGTTTTAAGCACACATATTTTTGATTCTGTGGCTTTTGGCCTACTTGGAGACATATGTTTCTCCTCTCCTACGTGCTCCCCATACCATGATGTTGGATATGATATAAAACCCTAGTTAGATAAATATCTATTCTCTTTCACTTGTTGTGTCCAATCACCATCAGATAGTTCAAGGCTGTATCACTCCATGACATCAAGCCCATTACAAAGGTTTCCAGAATTTACGAGCTCTCTTTCAGTTTGTGATTTTATCTTCTTGAATCAGTGAAAAGTCCATATTGAAGGAAATGTTCAGCATCAATCACTCACACACACACACACACACACACACACACACACACACACACACACACATACAGAAACCAGAAGTTTTTTTTAAAAAATCAGAACATTTGAGAACCTCAGAAAAGGATTGGTTTGAGTTTGGATACAAACAAACATAGTGATTTCTGTGTGTAGTTGTGATAGTGGTGTATGTATGTGCTTGTTGGGAGTAGTGGTTACGGTATTGTTCTTATTTCATTTGAATCCATTCACCCTTATTTTTATGTGCAAAACTTGCTGCTGGAAGTAGTACGCTACAGTTTAACACAATTCTAGTATTAAATCAGCAACTTAAATGATTTTTATTTTAAGATGCACTACACAACCTTTGTAACCATTTGTTTCTTTATATCATTATATCCTTTTTCTGTTCTGCACATAGAACTCCCCACTCACCCCTTTAGTTTACATTATTTCATTGATCATTCATACAGAATTGTATGGCTAAAACCATGAATTCAACCTAAAACTAAGGACCAAGATTTTCAAAAGTGATCAGTGACTTCTATGTGCCTTAATTTTTGGAGTACTCATTTAGAAACATTTTAAGGGGGTCTGATTTCAGGGGGCAGGTGCTCAATATTTTCTGAAAAACAGGCCTCTTTCTGGTGCCTCAAGGTTGGCACCTGAAATCACTAGCCATTTTGGAAAAAAATCTTGGCCTTTTACAGGTCTGTTTTAAGGTAGTGTGAAGGTTAACATACTTCTTACCATTCTGTGATGCCATTGATTCTCCTTTGTATAACTAATTGAATTTTTCCTGTTCCCAGAAAGTTCACTTATGTGTAGTGGCCTTCTTTTTTCCCATTAGCTGACTTGTAGGTGGATGTGATTTGAAAGGGGGACTGAGAGAACAGGATTGAAACAAAGCATTTTTGGCAGGGGGAGAAAAGATGCTGACTGCCACCTGCTCTAAGCCCAGGAGGTGACAGGTACTGAAGGGTGAGAGGCTCTAATTGCATGAAAGTTTGTTTGATTTTTAGATAATATGGTTCTGCCTCATTCGTTTAGATACCCCTGATTTTACAATAGAAAGTTAGATTCATTTAAAAAAAAAAGAACAAATCTTCATGTTACTGATGTTAGGGACATGACAAATTTCACAGGAGCCTGTGGCTCTATTGTGAATGATTCCGGTTTTAAAATCAAGACAACTGTAACTATAAACATGTTTAATTACTATCTCTACACTGGTGGTATCCCCCACACACTGTAACAGCATCTGACAGCACTCAACTGAACACAAAGAAGGATTATGTTACCTGAAAGCAAAGTTGTCATAAATATAAAGGGAAGGGTAAACACCTTTAAAATCCCTTCTGGCAAGAGGAAAAATTCTTTCACCTGTAAAGGATTAAGAAGCTAGGATAACCTCGCTGGCACCTGACCAAAATGATCAGTGAGGAGACAAGATATTTTCAAAGCTGGAGCGGGGGAGAAACAAAGGATCTCTGTCTGTCTGTATGATGCTTTTGCCAGGAACAGAACAGGAATGGAGTCTTAGAATTTAGTAAGTAATCTAGCTAGATATGTGTTAGATTATGATTTCTTTAAATGGCTGAGAAAATAGGCTGTGCTGAATAGAATGGATATTCCTGTCTTTGTGTCTTTTTGTAACTTAAGGTTTTGCCTAGAGGGATTCTCTATGTTTTGAATCTAATTACCCTGTAAGGTATTTACCATGCTGATTTTACAGAGATGATTCTTTTTACCTTTTCTTATATTAAAATTCTTCTTGTAAGAAACTGAATGCTTTTTTTCATTGTTCTTCAGATCCAAGGGTTTGGGTCTGCGGTCACCTATGCAAATTGGTGAGGATTTTTATCAAGCCTTCCCCAGGCAAGGGGGGTGCAAGGTTTTGGTGAGGATTTTGGTGAGAAAGACGTTTCCAAACAATGCTTTCCCAGTAAACCCAGTCCAACATTTCATGGTGGCAGTGGAAGTCCAAGGGCAAAGGGTAAAATAGTTTGTACCTTGGGGAAGTTTTTAATCTAAGCTGGTAAAAGTAAGCTTAGGAGGTTTTCATGTAGGTCCCCACATCTGTACCCTAAAGTTCAGAGTGGGGAAGGAACCTTGACAACTCTGAACTATTTTTATTTCATGTACTTTGTATGCTGCTGTTCTAGCATTATGTCATAGCATATACTATGTTATTTTACTGCTTCTCCATCATGTTTATGTATTTCAGTGAGGACTTTCTTTGCCCCCTATTTCTCTTTCTCTAGTGACTTCTTTATTGTTTTGTATCTCTGTAACAGAGAAGTTCATTATCTTAAATACTGTAAAGTTATGAGTATGTGTTTGGACTGGGTTAACCAAATGGTCTGATGTGGTTTGGATAAATACCTAAATGTTCAAAGTCTTAACCTTATCTGATCTTCATAAGTCTGCAACAACAGTCTGGAGTTTATGAGAGAAAAGCCTTTTTTTTTTTAAACTTGTGATCCAGGGCAACAACAGTAGGCCAGAACTGGAAATAGAAAAAAATAGGGGAAACTGGAGATGCATTTAAAATAAAAGTTCAACAACCCTCTAGTTATTGGGGACACCAGGCATGGCCACTACGTAATTCAAGGGGATGGAAGACCACGAGTGTCGATAAAGCCCCCTCGCTCTAGGCTCAGATGGCCCCCCCTTCCCTTTTCTGCCTGGAGATACTCACAGCAATCACACTGAGGAGTTTGCAACAGTTTATTGCAGGCACAGACTGGCTGAAGCAAGATTAGGCTAAGCAGGACAGGAATGTTAGATAGTGCTGAACAAACAACTCCATATATGGTGGAATAGATGATAAGAGGAAAAAGGGGAACTGGCTGGTATACTGGATTGGCTATATGGATACTCAGGGCAGCTTGCTATTGGATAAGTATGCTAAAGAATGAATGTATAAAAATATGTGTAACTGCTTGCACTGGTGTGCAGGATTTGAGATTGCTGTCTCCCTGTACCGCTTGAAGCTTCAAATAAACTTTTCTACTTCTCCACCCCGTTGTGATTATTGGGCGACGCACACCGGGCAACGAATCCAGCTGTTGCTTGCCTCGGGCACTCTGTGCTGGCAACACAGTGATAGTTCAGATCATGATTTTTTCAAGACCTTTTGCCTGTCTCTATATGTGTGACACACACTCCTCATGGTGAATTGCAAAGTATAAGAAAGTTAGGCTTTTATAATCAGAGAAAGAAAACCTGACAGGGTTTTGTGAAAAATATTTTTTCAGACTTCTTTTTCTCCCTTAGATTTATGATAAGAGACTGAAAGCAAGGAATTTAGGAAGATAAGGGATTTTCAATCCAATTTAGTAGGAGGGAAATCATAGTTCTTGCTAGCATCTAGTTAACTCCAATGCTTAAACACTTGGAGAAAAAATTGTCTCTGTGAAAGATACAGCTCTCTTTCAAATAAGATATGGGAGCTGCAGTACACATCTAACGCCCCCAGAAGCCTTCCAGAAAAGCAAGGGAAAACCAAACTTGACATTTCTGATCCAAGTAAAAAAAAATCCTTAAAAAAAAATTTGAAACAAAAATCTGAGATCTGTTCATTTTACTTTCTGTGGCCCTGAACTTGAGCTAGAGAATCTGGCTCAGTGAAATTAGCGATGAAAAATGCCAATCAATTCAGCTAGCCCATTCCTCTGTTGATGCAGGATTGTTTCCTATGGGTGAGATTTTCAGAAGTACTCAGAGTTCGCCTATTTGAGTGAGAATTTTACTACTGATTTCTATGGGAGCAGAGTTAGGCCATCACGGACAACTTTTGTAAATCTTGCCTATTTAATGTTTTTATTATAACGCAACACATTGATTGTGTGTATGAGATTAGATCTCCTTCTATACAGTCTGCTTCAGTAATGGTGCTCTGTTAAAGTAGCTTGTTCTGTTTCTTTTTTTTTTCCTGCGGAGATATGCAATTATGACACAACCAGCAGCACAATTTGAAAATGAGGAATAAGCTAGCAAAAGAGAAGAATTTGTTATTATAATTCAGAAAACATCTCATGCTTCATGTCATAGGTAGCACTGCATTTGGAGCTGTTTGAAAGGCACCCCAATCTAACCCTATTTATTTTCTGACATATAATGTTAACAAGCAATGCATCAAATCTCAAACAATATAATGGTGTGGAATTTTGTTACATCTTTCATTTTGGATTATTTATGCAGTTCTGAGTACTGTTATATGCAACACTGGTTAAATCTAAAACTAATTTAAAGCTATAGTTTTTTTTTTGTTTTGAAGATATTCTTCACTGCAAATCCACTGTCTGAAAACCTGGTGCACAGGTGATGTAACTGTTATTATTAAATAGTTAATTGCAAGAAAAGTTGGTCTGTATTCTTTCAATAAAAGTCATTGAGAGATGAGATTAGCCAAATTTTGAAGAGTCTGATCCAAAACCATTTAAATTTAATGGAGACTTTTCATTGACTGCTATGGGCTTTGGCTCAGGACCATGAGATATACTAATACGTTGGCTTTGTATAGATGGTGTTGTCTTGAGGTGATTGTCCTGTAAGAAGGATTAAGGACCTACTTATGCCAACATATGAACAGTAAACACACAGAGAGTCATTGGCCAGAAATCTTCCTCCATGTTTCACAGCCTTTACACTGCCTTAAGAAGTATACCATACCACAGGGTTCCCTTGCCCATTGTACCTGGTGTAGGCCAAAAGCCTAATGGGAAGAAATTCTCTCAAGTAAAATAGTACTCCATTTTGCTTATTTTGTCTTATACTCCATTTTGCTAGCTTTGAATTAGTAAGAAATAATTGTTCCGAGTTTATTCTTTACCGATTGTGTTAATGATTGTTCTTAGAAGGATAGAAGTTTTATGTCTGTAATCGCCTTATTCACTGTTTGGTGTGAGTGAAGAATATATGGCAATTAACTGAGAAAGGACAACTGGGCCAGATGATCAAGAAGGGAGTGGAAGAGTCAAGAGGCACCAACTTTATTATCAATTACCTGGATGGCAGATTGATTACCCTAAAGCAAAGGCATACACCCCAAGAATGAGATAAGGAGTTGAGCCAAAGGGACGAGATAAGAAACAGCTGTGGATCCTCCCCGTTACAACTCATAATAATGCTAATTAAGAGCAACCTTGAATACCTCGCGATTGACAGCTCCGGTGTGACATAGCAAGGTCAATAGACTTGTATCAGAACTTATCACTATAAAAGCCATGGGACTTTGGGTTCATTCTGTATCAACATTGGAGCTTCAAACATGTTTGACAAACGCCCAGTTCCCCTCCCTTCTGTGCAGTTTCAGCTGGCCACTGGAACTGACCGAGCAACACAAAGGACTGGTAACTAAAAGATCCAGCTGCAGAACCTTTTGGGGAGTGTGTGTGTGTGTGTGTGTGTGTGTGTGTGTGTGTGTGAGAGAGAGAGAGAGAGAGAGAGAGAGAGAATGGAAGCATATGCTGATTTCAATGCTTAAATTGTACTCAGTAAATATGGTGTATTGCCTTATCCCCTTGAAAAAGATTCCGTTTGCTTCTTATAAGCATAACTCTGACACCAACCCCTCCAAAACTGACTTCAGAAATCTTCCTCTTCTCAAGCATACCAATTCTACCATAAAGGCAGAAGCAAGGATCTGGTCCCGTGGGCGTGTAGGAAAAATGATCTAATCATTATGTCTGTTTCATGTAGTTCAATAGAATAGGGTCTGATCCTGTATTCATTGAAGTCAGTGAAAATTACCATTCACTTCAAGGAAAGCAGGACTAGGCCCTCAGGAGACTCCAGGATTTTTCCCTCTTCAAGAAATGGCCTTAACATGTTAGCACAGTTCACTCAAAAATGTCCTTCTACTCTTCTTTTTTTGTAAAGAACCATGGTATGCAGCCTGCCACATGCTTCTAATACAATTTAAATGTACTTTGCCTGCATGCTGTGTTCAAACCACTGTCCCCCACAGTGGCTATTTCTTCTGCATTCCTGTTAGTGGTATCAGTGTTCAAAAACCCTGCTTTGAGAGAAACAGAAATAGCACAATGGAGCAAAAAGAGTCTTCCCTTGTTACTTAGGAGAAATTTTGATCAAGTCGGACCAATTTTTTTTTATAAATCCACAGCCAAAGTCAGACAGATGTTATGAGTACTGCTGACTCTTCCTTTCCACTTTGCTGATTACTTATTCCTGAAAACATTCAATAGGTCAAGAAGGGTCATTTGCAAAATTAAATACTTCATTACCTCATTAAATACCATGGCCCAAATACACAGTGAAGTCAACCAGTGCGCAGATTACTGACTGATTAATAATTTTAGTAAATGCCTCGAGGTTTGGTAATGTATGAAGTTATGCCATATAAATAAATATTTACTCTGGTGCTCATAAACTTTTTGTCCGGACAAAGACTAATCAGATGGATGAGGCTATATTTGTAATGTCTGAAATGTTGCTCTTGTTTTATGAATCTTCCTCTCATTTTTCATTATGTAGCACTGTATGAAGATGAAGTTCTTATGGCGAAATCTTAGCATAAAACACAGTTTGGAGGCTCAATTGAGAGGTCAGGTAACTTTACCTTGTTTGCTTCATATTTTACCCTATTTTTCTGCTATTTAGCAGCTGGGCTGTATAAAGTGTGATGTATATAGCATTTAGCAGTTTATATTACCTGGGCATCCTTAATTTAAGATCAACTTACTGACTGAAGGATAGTAGCTTACACGGTTTTCTAAAAAACATATTTTTTCATACATCTTGGATGTAACAGTAAAAGTGAATTGAGATCCATCACAATATCTCCCTGCAGTCAGTATTACCTCATTAAAATCATCTCAGGGACTTGAGTCCAGGACTGAGAATGGTGACCCATAGACATCAAAAGCCTATTATGTAAGCAACAAAAGATTGTTTGTGATAATGATTAGTGTGATTTCAAAGTATTGGTGGGATTTTGTTTTATCAGCTAGTATTCTCTAGAGCCACACTAGATGATATCCGTAAAATCCTTCTGTTGCAAATTTAGGAACCTCATCAAAAACATGCTCTCTTCTAAGTTTCCATATTTTACACTTAACTCCAGCTCAGTCACAAACAAAATAACAAAAAGCACCAAACATACCCTCATCTAGCCTATTAATACTTTTCAAAGTTAATGATTATTCCTCAGGAAAGTCAGAGCTACATATCAGCCCTCATGGCAAAATCTAAACAGCATTCTGTGTGTTCATCCTCCTGGAATCCACATGGAAAGGACACCTTACATATACGGATTACATCCCTTGTGGAAGGAGAAGCCAGACAGTTTCACTACAACTCCAGGACCCTTAAAGGCACTACAGAATATGATGGGCTTGTGAAGTTTAAAATAATAGACCTTTTTTTCTTTTTTCTTGAGGTATTTCAAATATTCCTCAGGACAAAGTCAATAACACATGTTAAATCTTCTGTTTATCAAATGGATTAGTGCAATGCTTTATGTGGAAATGGCATTCAAAAATAAAAAAGATGGTAGGAAGGATGAAGGAAAACACCTGTCAAACTGGCTCAGATTTTCAGCTGATGTGAATTGACATAGTTCCAATGATGTCAGTGGAGTTGCACTGATTTACGCTATCTTAGGTGTAGCTTTTGGTGTCTGTTTCTGGACACAATGTCTTAACCATAGGATGATAGGTTGAATGTTAGAAATATTTCATTATAGTAAGACCTCTTGTATTCTTGAATTATCTCCCAAGGTAACAGAGTAGCAGCTGTGTTAGTCTGTATTCACAAAAGAAAAGGAGTACTTGTGGCACCTTAGAGACTGAATGCATCCGATGAAGTGAGCTGTAGCTCACGAAAGCTTATGCTCAAATAAATTTGTTAGTCTCTAAGGTTCCACAAGTACTCCTTTTCTTCTCCCAAGGTAAGTGGTGGAAGATCCCTGGCTTAAGACATTTAAATCTGGACTAGAAAATAACCCTAGGAAATAATAGGTCTTTTCCATCTCTAATTCCTAGGATTCTGTGATCTCGGTACTCACTGATCATACTTTGGGCATGGTGACAATAATCATATCCTTTCTACTTTGATAGCTGCAATTGGTGTTGCTTGACTTATGCATAAGTGAATACAAGTTTTTTTAAAACCCTGACCACTTCATGCATCACTCACAGTATTCTACTATGAGTGAAGGAAATCTTTCTCATTACCTTAAGACCAAATTTTTATCTGTGACAAAATACAGCAGTTTACCACTATGGGCATCTCCAGAGTAACTAAAGAGAACAATACACTTGGTATAAAATACAACAAAGATTTCCATGTACCTTACTCTAAAGATGGCAAAGGATTTATTTATGTCAGGCATTTTAAATATGAAATCAACATAAGGCGCCATATAAAGTAAAGTTATTCATATTAAGACCAGCATTTTCAAGCTTAATTTCATATCAACACACTTAATTTTAGACAACCAAGTCTGAACATTTTATACCTCGATATACTAAGTGTGTTTTACTCTCTTGCCAGCAGACGCAGAACCTACAAATATTATATACATTTTAGCTTGAAACTGCAAAATCAGAGCTCCAAAATATTTTATATGGAAATATATAAACAATGGGCTAATGCTGGTGCCTTTTTTGTCTCCCTGATGGATTTCACTACTTCATACTCTTTTTTTTCTTTAAGCACAGTTCTGAATTCACTTTGCTGTTAATGGTTAAAAGAAAAGGAGTACCCATGGCACCTTAGAGACTAACAAATTTATTAGAGCATAAGCTTTCGTGAGCTACAGCTCACTTCATCGGATGCATTTGGTGGAAAAAGCAGAGGAGAGATTTATATACACACACACACACACAGAGAACATGAAACAATGGGTTTATCATACACATCCGATGAAGTGAGCTGTAGCTCACGAAAGCTTATGCTCTAATAAATTTGTTAGTCTCTAAGGTGCCATGGATACTCCTTTTCTTTTTGCGAATACAGACTAACACGGCTGCTACTCTGAAACCTGTCTTAATGCGTTGTTTTTCTCTTACATTTCCCATGTCTAAATAAGGCCAGATGCCTCAGAAATACTTACATGCACTACTAAGCTGTTTGTCTCATGGAAGTGATATTTATGAGGAATGAGGAAGCATGTCACAAAAGAATAGTCAATGATTCCTAGCTAAACAAACTTTGGGCAAGTAAGACAAACACTAGCAGAGTTGCCTGTGTAATGTGACTTATACATGAGAGGGTTTATTTTTAGTTAATAGGTGAAATTTGTGAATGGGCACAAATCTGTGTTTATGGGTCCCAGTTGTTGAATGCTTACATTGGTGTATGCTTCCTTACTGGTGTGCAACCCAGTTGACTTCACCATGAGTAACAGTTGCACAGGTCAGTCCCCAAACGATTTGCATCTTTAAGCAGCTGATTTACATCCACATTCAGGAACTTAGAAATGCATTTGCCCACACTTGGATCATGGGCACAAACGTGGGGAGCCAACTGCAGCCCCAAATGGGAGGTGAGCCATAATAATGGAACACATCTCTATTCTTTTTTTTATTCTTAACATGTTATGAATTCCTACCATTTTCATCTTTAATGAAGTTTACCAGCTTCCCTTTCACCAAAAATAATGGAAAAGAGTGCTTTAGCAGAGCATGAAAAGCAGTAACCGTGCTCTCTCAATGGTTCAATAATATATACACCATTAATTGTCCATGTATACCTATATCTCTACTTGGAATAAATCAGTAACTGAATTATTGATTATTGAACATTAATTGATGCATTTATGACTAGAATACTGAACAATTTGGTATTTACTGAATTCTTCAATGTTCAGTTATTGTGGCTTTTTTTTATTATGTCTCCCTCCTTCCCCCACCCGCCATTCCAGAATTTCAAAAGATAGTCACAAATTACCAAAAGCCTTTTAAGATCACGTCACAGAGATGGGCCTACATGTGATTTTATCCCATAAATTATTTCAGAAGTGCCTTTGTAGTTAGGCTTTGAAACTATGGGCAGAATTTAATGTGGGAAATATTCACATGCTTTTTTCAATTTAATTTTTCAGTGAT
Source organism: Dermochelys coriacea (assembly GCF_009764565.3). NCBI lineage: Eukaryota > Metazoa > Chordata > Testudines > Dermochelyidae > Dermochelys > Dermochelys coriacea. The sequence goes on along the minus strand of NC_050075.1, from coordinate 62,717,949 downwards.
TTGACAGACCATGTTACTTAAAAATAAAGTATATTTTTCTCGCAAATATATGGATCACTTTATGGTAGTGAAGTAAGTATTGGTGTTACCAATCATTTTTGGAGATGATGTCTAGTTCACATGAACTATGGAACACTATATTCACTTCAATCTGAATTGTATACTGTCATTAGCAATGTTGAGTAACTAGAAACTTCAGTTTGGGGCTGATTCTGCAACTCTTATGCAAGTGGTCCTTGCTCAAGGAGTTTCAATGGAGTAAAAGGGACTACTCAGATATTTAGGAGATTACAGTATCAGGCCCTTATTACATAAATCAAAGACAACATTTAACAAAACTTTTAGACCCACTACAAGATAAGGATCAGTTCTCCCAGTCCATAAGGAAATGGTGGCTCTTTCACTTGGCAACAATATGATAGTAGATATTCATGTGGCTAACAATGTCACCGCCTAACTGCATGTTAATTCTTTCTGTACCAGAAGACAACCCCAAAAGCACTGGGGTAATGGACAAGCTTTCTTTTGCCATATAGTCCAGTACGGTCTGACCACAGATCACTGACTTTGAGTAATTTCCCTATCATCTCTCACAGGTGAATCTATGACTGCAATTCCCACCACCACCACATGGAAACACCAGTTAAATGTCCACAATATTGGAAATTACCATTCTTTATTGATTAATTTTTTTCAAGGTACCCCTAAGTATTTTAAATGAAGAATATTTTCCATTAGCTTAAAAATATAACTTTCACTCTCTGACCTCAACCAGCAAATTTGCAAGAAGAAAAGGAGTACTTGTGGCACCTTAGAGACTAACAAATTTATTAGAGCATAAGCTTTCGTGAGCTACAGCTCACTTCATCGGATGCATTTGGTGGAAAAAACAGAGGAGAGATTTATATACACACACACAGAGAACATGAAACAATGGGTTTATCATACACACTGTAAGGAGAGTGATCACTTAAGATAAGCCATCACCAGCAGCAGGGGGGGGAAAGGAGGAAAACCTTTCATGGTGACAAGCAAGGTAGGCTAATTCCAGCAGTTAACAAGAATATCAGAGGAACAGTGGGGGGTGGGGTGGGAGGGAGAAATACCATGGGGAAATAGTTTTACTTTGTGTAATGACTCATCCATTCCCAGTCTCTATTCAAGCCTAAGTTAATTGTATCCAGTTTGCAAATTAATTCCAATTCAGCAGTCTCTCGTTGGAGTCTGTTTTTGAAGCTTTTTTGTTGAAGGATAGCCACTCTTAGGTCTGTGATCGAGTGACCAGAGAGATTGAAGTGTTCTCCAACTGGTTTTTGAATGTTATAATTCTTGACGTCTGATTTGTGTCCATTCATTCTTTTACGTAGAGACTGTCCAGTTTGGCCAATGTACATGGCAGACGGGCATTGCTGGCACATGATGGCATATATCACATTGGTAGATGCGCAGGTGAACGAGCCTCTGATAGTGTGGCTGATGTGATTAGGCCCTATGATGGTATCCCCTGAATAGATATGTGGACAGAGTTGGCAACGGGCTTTGTTGCAAGGATAGGTTCCTGGGTTAGTGGTTCTGTTGTGTGGTGTGTGGTTGCTGGTGAGTATTTGCTTCAGATTGGGGGGCTGTCTGTAAGCAAGGACTGGTCCGTCTCCCAAGATCTGTGAGAGTGATGGGTCGTCCTTCAGGATAGGTTGTAGATCCTTGATGATGCGTTGGAGAGGTTTTAGTTGGGGGCTGAAGGTGATGGCTAATGGCGTTCTGTTGTTTTCTTTGTTGGGCCTGTCCTGTAGTAAGTGACTTCTGGGTACTCTTCTGGCTCTATCAATCTGTTTCTTCACTTCAGCAGGTGGGTATTGTAGTTGTAGGAATGCATGATAGAGATCTTGTAGGTGTTTGTCTCTGTCTGAGGGGTTGGAGCAAATGCGGTTATATCGTAGCGCTTGGCTGTAGACAATGGATCGAGTGGTATGATCTGGATGAAAGCTAGAGGCATGTAGGTAGGAATAGCGGTCAGTAGGTTTCCGATATAGGGTGGTGTTTATGTGACCATCTCTTATTAGCACCGTAGTGTCCAGGAAGTGGATCTCTTGTGTGGACTGATCCAGGCTGAGGTTGATGGTGGGATGGAAATTGTTGAAATCATGGTGGAATTCCTCAAGAGCTTCTTTTCCATGGGTCCAGATGATGAAGATGTCATCAATGTAGCGCAGTAGAGTAGGGGCATTAGGGGACGAGAGCTGAGGAAGCGTTGTTCTAAGTCAGCCATAAAAATGTTGGCATACTGTGGGGCCATGCGGGTACCCATCGCAGTGCCGCTGATTTGAAGGTATACATTGTCACCAAATGTGAAATAGTTATGGGTCAGGACAAATTTGCAAGGTGTCTGATTTATACATTGAAATGGGACATTTATAATCACATGCTGTGTATATTTTCCTAATAAATAATAATAAGTTGTCATATATAGACTGAAGTCCTATACTAGTCTTGAAAAAAAAAAAGTGTCCAAAGTAGGCCTTGGAGATAAAATATTTCTGACATCAGCTCTAGAACAAAAGTAACAAATAGATGTAATAGAAACTATAACATGTTGCAATAAAGTAATGGCTAGTAAATCAATTCTGAATTAAGTGTGCATTTCAATCTTAACTCATTGATTTTTGACTAAGTGATAGAACTAGGGATGGACAAAATTGCTTGGATATTGAATTAACCCTAAACCAAAACAATTCTGAGGCTCAGAAACTCCCCATTATTATTATTATTCCCTACCCACCCCCATTAGTTTTCATTTCTCTGCATCTGATTCTGGCAAAAAGTGAGGAAAAAATGCCAAAATACTTCAGAAAAAAGGCTGTTCTAATTCATAGATGGTCCATACCAGTTTTGCAGACCCAAGAAGTTCAGAGAATTTTAAATAAGCATGTGAGTTGCTGGTTTCCTCTTTGAGCTGAGCTTCCAAACTTTTGAGATTAGATGCTCACTAACTGTAGAGCATATAGAAGGAAATCCTCCTATTAAGAAAATCTATATGTGAATCTCCCCTTTGCGTCCTAGAATTCAGTGCTTTATTCTGTAGAAAGTGAACAATCCCGATGCCCTCAGCATAGACAGTAAAATTACTATATTGTGTACCTAATTATGCAATGAGATACCATGGGAGAACCTGAGTTGGTAATCAGTTTATATTCTAAAGCAAAATAATCCTTGTAACTTTATCCCAAATGCAGAAGCTAGTCTAATTCATAACAATGTTGAATAATTTCAATAATATACAAGGGAATTGATTTCCAAAGAAAATTATACATACTTCTTCTGAAATGTTTTAATTTTTTAAATTTGTTTGGAGTACCTACTTACTCTTGCACTATTGTTTGTATAACTAAGAACAGCAGTGGTTTGAATTCCCACCTATATAGCCAAATAAATTATGCATCAGATACAGTATTTTGGAGAGGAGAGTGAGTTGATATCTGCTGTACTGATTCAGAGATCTCAAGGCCAGAAGGGACCACTGTGATCATCTCATCTGACCTTCTGTCCCCTGCAAAATTCCTATAGCATAACTTTAAGAAAAAACATCCAGTCTTGATTTAAAAAATGGCTAGCGATAAAGAATCCACCACGAGCCTTGGTAAGTTTTTCCAATGGTTAGTTACCCTCATTGTCAAAATTTAGGTCAGCCTTATTTCCAGTTTGAATTTGTTTAGCGTCAGCTTCCAGCCATTTGATCATGTTATACTTTTTTCTGCTAGATTGAAGAGCCCATTATTAAATATTTGTTCCCCATTTTTATAAAAAGAAAAGGAGTACTTGTGGCACCTTAGACTAGCAAATTTATTTGAGCATAAGCTTTTGTGAGCTACAGCTCACTTCATTGGACTGAAGTGGACTAAATGCATCCGATGAAGTGAGCTGTAGCTCACGAAAGCTTATGCTCAAATAAATTTGTTAGTCTCTAAGGTGCCACAAGAACTCCTTTTCTTTTTGCGAATACAGACTAACACAGCTGCTACTCTGAAACCTGCCATTTTTATACTTATAGATTGTAATCAAGTTACCCCTTAACCTTCTCTTTGTTTAGCTAAATAGACTCAAGGAGCTCAGTCTATCACATAAGCCATGGTTTTTTTTTAAATCCTTTGACCTTTCTTGTGGCTCTTCTCTGAACCCTCTCCAATTTATCAAAATCTTCCTTGAATTGAGGATGCCAGAACTGGACCCAGTATTCTAGCAGCAGTCACACTAGTGCCAAATACAGTCAGAGAAAATAGTCTCTCTACTCCTACTTGAGATTCTCCTATTTATGCATCCCAGGATTGAATTAGCCCTTCTGGCCACAGCATCACTCAGGGAGCTAGTGTCCTGCTGACTATCCACCATCACCCCCAAATCTTTTTCAAAGTCACTGCTTCCAAGGATACAGTTCCCCCATCCTGTAAGTATGGCCTACATTCTTTGCTCCTAGATGTATACATTTAGCCATATTATAACACGTATTGTTTGTTTGTGTCAGGTTTACCAGATCGTTCTGAATCAGTTACCAGTCCTCTTCATTATTTACCCACCCCTTCTCAATTTTTGTCTTATCTGCAAACTTTGTCATTAATGATTTTGTTTGCTTTCAGGTTAGTGATAAAAACGTTAAATAGTGTAAGGCCAAGAACTGATTCCTGTGAGACTCCACTGGAAACACACAAACTTGACAACAATTCCCCATTTACAATTACATTGAGACCTATCAGTTACCCAGTTTTTAATCAATTTAATTTGTGCCAGGTTACATTTTATATTGTTTCTTTTAATCAAAATGTTGTGCAGTACTAAGTCAAATGCCTCAGAGAAGTCTAAGTACAATCCGTGAACACTATTACCTTTATCAAACAAATTTGTAATCTCAGAAAAAATATATCAAGTTATTTTGATGAAATCTATTTTCCATAAATCCAGGTTGATTTGCACTAGTTACATTACCCTCCTTTAATTCTTTATTAATCAAGTCAAGTATCAGCTGCTCCATTATCTTTCCCAGGATCTATGTAAGACCTATAATTATCTGGGTCACACCATTTATTATTTTTTAAAATTGGCAAAACATTAGCTTTCTTTCAGTCTTCTGGAACTTTTCCAGTGCTCCAAGACTTAATGAAAAAATCAACATTAATGGTCCAGCAATATCCTCTCCCAGTTCTTTTAAAACTCTTGGATGCAAGTTATTTGGGCTTACTTATTTTAAAAGTTCTAACTTTTAGAGGTTTTATATTACTTTCTCCAGAGGTACTAGTCAAATGGACAAAGATATCAGCACCATATGATACTGTCATGGGGTGTCCATCCCACATAGGACTGAAAGGTGGCCAAGTAGGGCTGGCCAGGATGAACCTGTAGGAGAAGGCAAGGAGGGCTGGGACCTAACTGCTGATGGTGCCCAACTGAGGAGGAAATTTATAAGCCAGGAAGCTGGCAACAGAAGGAGGCTGCAGGAAGGCAAGCTGCAGTTATTCCCTGAGAGGAGGGAATTGGGAAGATGGTGAACCCAGAGAGGAATGAATCCAAGAAGGTAGGGAAAAGTTCAGGAGAAAGCAGCATGGTAGGATAGTGCACATTTTGACTGCAGATTGGAGGTCCTTTGAGCTGGAACCTAGTGTAGAGGGCAGCCCCAGGTTCCCCTGTCAGCCACTGGGGAAGTGGCACAGGCCTGGCAGAGGACAGTGGACTGACTGGGACAGTTGGTCCTGGAAAAAATTGTTACACTACCCCTGGAAGGGGTACAATGAAGAGGGTGCAATGCCTGGCTGGCATTTATCCCAGGCTGGCCAGGAGGAGGTGCCACTAGTGTTGAGTACACCCCATCACAGATACCAAAAACAGAACAGAAATATTTAATGAACACTTCTGTCTTATTATTAATTCTACCACTTCCATCTAGTAATGGACCAGTACCATTGTCAGGATTCTTTTTGTTCCTAATATATTACAAAACACAAATCTAAAAAAACCCCAAACAAACCCACCTCCTTCTTATTGTCCTTAACTCTGATACATATGGCTTCTCTCTCATATAATACTAGCCAATGAAGAAGCACCAGCATTGGACTCCTGAATGATATTTGAGATATTATGATATCCTAAAGCAAGTTACAAGTCAGCCATAATAGAGTAAGAATAACAGTTAGATGGCATGCACTAGGTGACTAGGTACAGCCACAAATAAAGCATGTTGGGTTGTGTGTGTGTGTGTGTGTGTGTCTTTTGTCAGTTCACTGACATTCATGATGTAACCAGCAGTAGACAAAGGACAAACTGGTAGCTGAGAAAAGATTTTGGGGTTTTTTATGGTATACATTGCATTTATGATATAAACAGTTTACCACATGCTCTCACTAATTGTATGTATTTGAATGGGTCATCTAAATACTTTTATAGTTACCCTCTCACCCTTAATAAGTGGTTTTCATGTGATGTCACCATTTGCGTTTCATCTTTATGTTTTTAAAGTCAGCAATGAAAGAATAAAAAATGTGAATTTCAAAGAGTGGCTGCCTGTAGTTTGTTTTCTGTTACACAAATTGATGTATAATGCCTGCAAGATGCATTTGACTGTGATACTTTATACTGTTTAAATGCCCAGCAGGCTCATTACATGCTGCCACACTATTCCAGTTTTAAAAGCTTCTGCTTTATTTCAGTAGCTTTGACTGGCTGTATCCTTTGGCAATAGAAGGCTCACAATTATAACTCCTACAGTATCCCTCAAAGTTATTAAAGAATAAACTAGGACTCTTAATTGTGAAGCATAATTCAAAGTAATATTCTGTCTCCTTGTATTTATAATTTAATAACTGATTAGTTTATTCTTTTATATAACTTCCTTTAGATTGCACATTTTCATTATGAATGCCCTTACACTATGCCAATGAACAACTAAAATAATAAACCTGCAAATATTCAATGAGTTTTCCATTATCTATCTCATACATTATTTGTTATAGCTATGTTAAACTGTTTAGGTTTTGACTAAGTAATTGGTTGATGCTTAAATTCTAAGTTGCCTAATCAACACACATGCTAATAGTGTTAACATGAAATGACGGTTCAGGCATGTAAATAGCATCAACAAATAAGGTATATACTGAGGCTTTCCAAAGCATCCTTCACTTAGATGTGTTGGAGTTATGACACAGAAAATAGTCTTCAGAGTAGCAGCCGAGTTAGTCTGTATTCGCAAAAAGAAAAGGAGTACTTGTGGCACCTTAGAGACTAACAAATTTATTAGAGCATAAGCTTTCGTGAGCTACCCTGAAGCGAGCTGTAGCTCACGAAAGCTTATGCTCTAATAAATTTGTTAGTCTTTAAGGTGCCACAAGTACTCCTTTTCTTTTTGAGAAAATAGTCTGTATTACTCCAATGAATAAATAGCATCACTAAATATTATTAATCTTTATTCAAATTATACTGAGCTGATTCTAGTGATATTTTTCCCATTCTGGTTAAAAGAAAGGAATTTAATCTGTTAGTGCCAGCTATTTTCCAGCCATAAATCCTGACAACAGCTATGTTTTTCTCTGCTGCTTTAGAATTATGTTACAACAGGTAGGTTTATTTTAATACAGCTTGTAGACCATATTCTGACTTTGCTTATGTGCATGCTTATGTGCATCAGGGGATTGCATGTTCACATCTCAAACCAGAGCAGGACTCTATAGGCCTGATTTGTTCCTCAGGTTCAGCTAACAGAACCCAAGCTATGGGATCCCAGAGGTCAAATGTCCAGAGTCCACCCAGAGTCAGGCTTCAGAAAAGCAAACCACTCACATCTCCTGCTTGCTGAGGGGCTCTGCATCTTGTTTGCATGGGCTAGAAAGTGGACAGGGATAGCTAAGGAAGAGGTGAGTCTCCTGGGTAGTCTGTGCTTCAGCGGCTACTACTACTATTAGAATCTTTCCTCAGCAGAGAGTGGCAGAGTTAGGGCTACTTGCTCTTCCCCAGTGGGGAATTTCCTTTAATCCCAAGAGCAGACTATTGGCTATATTGGCATTGTTTCATTTGCACATAATTTCCATACCAACAGGAACTTTGCCACATTACAATTAGATCATACGTACTATGTTCCAGATTTGCACTTGCAATTTTTTTTCCCTTTCAAGTGTACCATCCCTGGTCTCTGAAGGATCATTTCCTGAGCAAATTAATGCAACTTTGCAAAAAAATAATATTTTACTTGCTTATCTATATCTCCCAGATTAATGGGTGCATTTTGCAAGACTAGTGCAAGATATTCTTTATGAGTGCTTTCACCTCTTCGCTCATGTATAATAATGTTTGTAATATTTTCCAAACTGCTTAATATGTAACATTTTGTCTTCATAAAATTTTCTTTAGAGTTTCATTATGATTTTTTACAAAGATCAAGCATAGTTGCAATTCAAATGAGTTTTCACGTAAGGGAAAACTATTGAACAAGAAAGAATAAAAGTCAAGTCTTTAAGAGAGAGCACAGAGTCTATCTTCCCTGTAACAGGCCACATCTGAGCTGAACTCAAGATGGTGGCAGCCTCTGGCACACAGCAGACCTCTAGTAAATTGAAGATAACACACAGATACCAAAATCATAGCATTTATAGCCAGCCTCCCCCCCACACACACACACTTCATACTATAATAGCCTCAAATAAGCATCATCACATGCTCCCTCTAGGTTTGTTTTCTTACCGTGATATTTCATTTAAACATCATATATTTCCTCTTCCTAGCGCAGCTATTCCAGGTTTCTTTTTCATAATCTTCCTGCACTTATTCTAGGAGATGTTGATCTCTCATCTCATTCCAATACTTCCCCCCAAAAAGTAATTTCTGTTTGATTCATTCTCAAAGTGAGGGGAAGGAAAGCAAAACAAAACTTAACAGGACCAGTAAGAAGAGTTCTTTGCTAACTCATAACCAGGTGATATTATTTTACATTATACTGTCATCGCCTCTTGTTTCCAAGTGTCCCCTTCTATTGTTGTCACAGCACATTTAGATTTTGAGCTCGTTGGCGCTTTTGATTTGGTTACTTTGAAGTGTCAAGCATATTTTGGAGTCTCAGCTATAAAAACAAACATCTCATTGTTATCTTGGCATTCCAGAACACTGTAAAGAGATCATTCTTTTTGGGTCAGAAGGATGCATGATCAATTTCTTTTGAATACAGGAGGCCTGGACATAGTTATCCCAGCCCTTCGGCTTTTCAGTCATGTTTTGTTTGAGGCACATGCATGGTTATTTTCCTGGCTTTTTATACTCTCTATGTACACTCTTTCTCACAGCATATCTATTTCTCAACTGGCTACCTGCAGCACTCTTTCATACGTGGCCTCAACCAGACTCCCCACAGTTTTGGACTTCTCTTTCACTCATGATGCTCCATCTCTTTAACATGAACTACACTTTAACATGTCACTTGTTACGATGAAAACCCTACCTTGTCGCTTTAATTTCTCTTTTTTTATAAATCATCTTGTGACAGTATACAATGAATGTGGTTTTTTTTTAAAATGTAGAGGGATCTTTGCATTAGGAAAAAATAAACCTTTCTTCCCACTTAAATCTTCCCTTGTAATCGCATCTTTATGTCATCATCAGAGTCACCATTGATTTGCATTGAAATAGCTTCCTATAATCTCATATTGTGTAATGGCTCTGTAATAGGTGCACCATGGTGTCATATTGAAGCAGTTTCAGAGTAGTAATCTCACATAAGAGCATCATAATTTCACAAGCTAATGGGTAGGCTATGGCTGAAGAGACACTTCAATCTAGTCTTTCTATTTTCTAAATATAAAGTGACACCAATTCACATAAGACAGTCCCCCAAATGTCTTTTTAAAACATGTTTTATTTCTCTTGAACTCTGAAGCTTTGACAATGTGTTTAATAAAATTGGGTTTGGGTTTTTTTTTTAAATAAAGGTCATTGTAGCCCTTGCACACAGCTCTGTGCTACTATCCTTAACCCTTCTGCTTTTCAGTTGTGTAGATATTCAAATGGCTTAAAGAAGCCAATACAGCCAAAGCACCCCTTCTGGTTTCACTTTTATAAAACCTCCCGCAGCTGAAAAACAGTGAAAACTGGCCAACATTTTTCATAAGAGGGAAGGGACTGAGCCTAAGTGGCATCCTCCCTTCCCTCTGGATCTATGGAAGGACATCTGTGCAACATGCATGTGCCTGGGACCCTGGAAAACGTGGGGTGGATGGCTGTGAGGGGAACACATGGAACCAGAGAGTGACTATTCTGCAGCGTTATTCCCTAACACCTCAAGGGATTTCCCTGTGTAAGATCAAGCTGGTGTTCTCTGGCATTACCTTACACTAGTTTCCCCTCAGTCTACTGAAACCCACCTATGACAGAGGGAGAAACTTTGGGTCAACTGCTGGCAAGGAGAAGTGCAACCTCCCTGTCTTAGTTTGCCCCAAGGTTTAATGCAGAATCATTAGATTCCCACATGAATGTTTCAACCATTCTTGGAGGATTCATGCCTGAACTCCACATTACCTACATATCCCACATGTGGGGAAACCTTGCCCCCCAAATTATGTTTCAAAGGTATCTCTGTAAATTAAAACATAAGATGTTTCTTGGACATTCTGTGTATTTTTTTTCTTGCAGAAAGAATCATTCTTCCTAGGTTGTGTGCGTTTCTAGTGAATACAAATATTTATTACACACACACAATCACACACAGAGAGTTTAGATTCTTGCTTGGATTAAACCACCTGGAGATCAAGTGAAAACAGGTCCTCATGATATTTTGGGAGAGTCACATCGTAGCTTTCTCAAGACAGTTTAAGGCTGGGTGAAACTCTTCTGCTAAATATTGAACACATTTTAATTCTGTGGGTTCAAATGTTTAACTTGTTCTTCTAAGGAGAGAAGTAATTAAAAGAGCAGAGGAAGTGAGAGGAAAGAAAGAGGATGGAAGATACAAAGTATAGAATAAGCAGAATAAAACAAAAACAAAAAAAGACACAGTTGAGAGAAAGGACAATAGACTATATATACTAAAGAATAATTAAGAATGAGTGAAAACCAAACTAAGTGAAGCTGAATCTGAAGTTCAGGCCTAAAAAAAAAAGATAATTACACCATCTTGAACTTCTATAACGATTTGTACCTGAGGCTCTCATAGTGCTTTATAAATATTAATAATGAATGGGGCATCACAACAACACAGCTATGAAGTCATCAGATCTTTAAAACAGTGATCAAGACAGGGTCCTTGCTGAAACCAAAAGTTACCTCTCTCATTCTGGCTGTGGATGTGTAGAGTGAAAACTTTGATTTTGAGACACTGTGGTTGCATCCCTCTCAGTTGTCCAATTTTTTTTTTGCCTATGTATTTTATCACTATGATATTTAAGCATTACGTAATAGCCCAAGATGGATCTGTGTGCCTTAAATGGAAGAAGCATCTCAGCTTGCCACAGGTTTTTGGCTTTTATTTTTTGTTTGCCAGTCTCACTAACTATGGGTTGGTCCTAGGAAGAAAGCATTACTGAAAAAGACCCTAACAATGAGGTTTTTGAGTTTACACGCAAACAAAAATCTGATTAGTCTTGTAAGATTCCACAGCTAGTGACCTGACATTGAAAGAACCTTACTCCTGAGATTCCCTGCCACAGGCCAATGTAGCTGAAGCATTTTGGTGGAACGTACTGTCTTCAAGGGTGACAGAGGGATTTGGTGTCTTCAAGGCACATTGGTCCCAGCTTATTAAAAAGTGCCTTGCAGGTTTGGACTAGGATCTTCAGTTCACTTCAGAGAGAGGAAAGCTTCCATGAGAGGAGAGAAGTAGATCCACCACTTCACTGATCATTGTTAATCCTTGGTTTCTGAAATCTCTGCAGTGCTCCTCTGCCTTCCCCCTTCCCATCTCTTTCTGCCTTTTGGGGGAAGCCAGATGCTTGGCACCAGCAGGAATCAGTCCAAGCAGAAAGGTAATCTCAATTTGACCCTTCATTTGTTCATTGCACAAGTCAGATAAGAATAGGGGACAAAGAGTGCAAGTATAACCCATCCTTGCAGCAATTTTAAAAGTCTAATTTCATGAGCCAGCACAAATGCCACGTACAGTCACAATAATTTTCCAAAAGTTACCTTAACTCTTACTGAGCCCACATGTACTTTTCCATTGTATACTCATATATTATAATTCATGTTGCAGTATTCTTTAATATTTTAACTGAAGAACTTGTGGTTTTAGTTCAGAAGGCTTCCAAAAATCTTAAAATAGAAACTTCCTGGAAATTTTTTTATACTTCAAAGATACCAAACTTAATATTTTATGGGAAAATGAACTTTGAAGTGCTATCTGCTGAATCAGTTCTGTTCATGTTTTGCAATTAGCTACATATCAAAAATGTTATTGCCAGCTTTACAGAAGAAGGTTTTCAAAGGGCTCACACTTTGAGTTCTGCATTTCATCCCTGCTATTTCATAAAATCAGAAAATTAAGAGGAATAAAAAGATAACAATGAGCATCCCAAAGGGTCTATATTTGGGGATGAAAAACATAGTATAAAAGTCCTTTAAATCTGACAGATGCTAATTCAAAAGGGTTGATTTAATGTTAGGAAAGCAAAGTCAAGCCACAACTGTAAGCTGTCACCCATCCATATCATGTATATTTTAATAGCTAAAAATGTTTGAAAAAACTACAGGATAATACATTAATTTGGTCAATTATTAATATGATTTTTTTTATTTTGTGAATTAAATTGTTTCAGATCAAGAGACACTCATTTTACATCCTGTATCTCAAAATTGCATAATCTCTGGGACATGTGCCTTAATTATATCCTTACATCCGATTTTAATGTCACTCTTCTTCCATTGCATTTTAAACAAACAAACAAACAAACAAACAAGATATGCAACTTTATTTTGGTCGCACCACAAACAAAGATGGGAGACTCTTATCTAATCATACAGACAAGGTAGGTAAGGTAATCTTTTATTGTATCAACTTCTGTGGGTGAGAAAGACTAGCTTAAGAACTTACACTGAGCTCTTCTTCAGGTCCTGGAAATGTACTCAGAGTGTCACAGCTAAGTACAAGTTGGAACTGATTGTTTACCATAAGAAGTTAACTTAAATATGTTAACTTATTTCAAGAGACTATTCAAGGTGAAGTGACCTTTTAACAGCTCTCCAGTCATTGAGGGGAAAGGGAAATAAAATTAAAAAGCTGGGGAAGAGGGTTAATGGGTTATAGATTGTTGCAATCAGCCATAAATACAATGTCTCTATTCAGTTCATGACTTTTAGTATCTTGCAACATTATGAATTTAAGCTCCCAAACTTCCCTTTTAAAAATGTAGGTTTCCTTTGAGGATGAGGACTGAGAGATTAGATATAGAGTGATTGCTTTGTGATATGCTCTTTTATTCTTTTTCCATGTGAGTTTATTTGAGAGCATAGTGATTGTCTCATTTCACCCACATAGTTGTTGTTGGGGTATTTAGTGCACTAGATGAGACACACTTTATCTAGTCATAAATATTCTTATTTCATGTCAGATATGGAAAGTGCCATTATTATGCCAAAGTCAATAGGATGAAGTCATATGCTCTCTAGTAGACCAAGTGTGGTGTGTGTGTGTTGCTATGTGGAACTGAAGCTGCCCAGGTTAAAAAACAAAAAAAGCTCAGTCTAACTTTTTAAAGCAAATCCCCAGAAATACTTTATTTTCAACAACAAAAAGAATCAATAGTTAGAGACTGATTGTTAGACCAGGGAAAGGACCCAATCCCTGCTTATTATTGTACATTATCATCATTTGTATTCTAGTAGTGCCAGAAGTCTCAGCCAAGATCAGAAACCCATTGTGTAAGCATGGCACAAACAATTAGGAGGTGGTAGTTTGGGCTTCTGATTACTATATCCACCCTATCAATGACTCACTCTATGGTCTTGATCACCTCACATACCTCTGTTTAATAGGTGGCTACTGTTCATCTGTAATAATACATACCTGTCTCACAGGGATGTTGGGAAGCTCATTTACTTGGTGTTTGTGAGACACATTATAATCCCCAGGTGAAGTACTAAGTGTCATAAGAGAGGACAATAGGATATTGAGATTTGCAGAAAGTCTGTGGACTTGAGCCAAGTAAATCAGCTGCCTTCCTCTTGTTCACATTGTAATATGTAAAGTCTTATGTTTGACTATATTTTTTCTAAATATAGCACAGTAATAATGGTAGGTTAATATTTTGCTGATAGGTGAGACTATTCATTCAATTCCCTACAGGCATGGCAATGGTCCCCATATTAATGTACAGAAGTATCAGCATACCCACAACATTCTGCAGGTTTGTCCTAACCTAGCCATGTAACTTATCTAGTGGAAGCTATTTAGTTTTGCGTCAATGCAAACAACAGCAAAACTATTTTCTGGGGTACACAACATAGACATATTTTATGTCTATAAATGTTTTATATTGTAATATAGTGATCTCTTCCAACAGACAGCAAGCACTGCAAAGATTACTGCTTCCAGAAACTTCATCAAGAGCTAACTACTTTTGCCTCCTTCCCACACTTCCTAAATAAATGACTTAGCAAATAGAATACAGCATTTCTACTTAGTTAATCTGCATATCGGCTACAGACTTTTAGATATACTTCTGTTTGATGCATTTGTTGTCTTGTTACAGATACCTACATTTCAACCTGATTAAATCAGTTTGCTGCTTATTCCAGCAGCACATTCAGGGGGAGAAGAAATCCAGTCACAACACACCTACCCCACTCTATTGCACAATATTTTTCTCTCTCTCACACGCTCACCCCCCCTTCCCACCCTATTGCAAGTTATTTTGATCTTCCTCCAAGTGTGAATGCTGGCACAAGACTGCAATCAAAACATCAGATCCACTTTAAAGGTGTTCAAAATAAACATAAGCCTTCTAAAATATGAATTCAGATAGACTAAAATAGGCTTCTTCAAGAATTCACCAGTTTATCAAATTGGTAGTTCTGTATGATGATTTTTTTTATATTTTCTGATAACCTACATGAAATCTGTGGTCATTTAAAATGATAGAGTTCTGTAAAATACAATAAAAAATCCTCTTCTTTTGTGAAGACATATGGCATTTCACAGTGCCATAACTTATGATTATTGTATGTCTTGGTTGCAATCTGGAACAATCACACATGAGATGAACAAACATGAACAGTAGTGTTTTGGTATTTTTTTCAATCAGACACATTATGGAGATCTTCACACCAGACAGACATTGCTCATAGATGGATCTCACAAGCCTTTACTTATGTGAGTGAGGGTTTGCAGGATTGAGCCCAATGCCATCAGAAGGGGCAGCTCATTGAATGGATAACCAAAATCACATGGCCAAATGTCAGAAGAGTATTGCAGGAGCTGATCAATATATCCATCTGAAATTTTAAAAGTATCTTGATTATGATAGAAAGAGATATATAATCAGTGGTATTCTGACTCATTCATTTCATTTCCAAGTGGACTTGGTATCACAGAATACGGTTTCACAATTCTATTTTATCACAGTACTTGACATACTGATTAAGTATGACTTGCTTACCCCCTCCCCCGCTTTATAATGAGATTGCATGATAACAGGGACAAAAATATAGACCACTGCCATTTCTGCTTTGTGTGAGCATATTAATGCCATCATGACTTGTTCAGGTACAACAAAAGCGGTGAAAAAAAAGCAAGAAAAGCGAGGGAAAAAATCCAATATTCCTTTTCTACTTCAATGGTTTTGTAAAGTCTTTACAGTAAATCTATTTTTTTTTCTTTGCCCAGAGCTATGTTCCTTTCTGCCTTAGGCAATTTTCAAACTATTTACTTTTTTTCTCTCTGACTACCTAACATTTAAAATGAAATTGCATTCCATGCACTAAGCCATTTTATAATTATTGTTAAGATCACATGTGAAAGCAGCTGGAGTGTAAATTACTCAGTGATATTCCAAATAATGATCTCTCTCTGCCCCCCGTCCTCCTCCCAGCCCCCCTCCCCCCACACACAGAGGGAATGGCAGACTATTCAGTAGCTCTGTTTGCTCAGTTGTGACCCTCTCTGAAGAAGAAAATTGGAACTGAAACAAGTTAGTGACATTGTTTAGTGATGTGGATGACCATTAACTGAATAATAATAATAATGACACCAACTAAGCTCCACTATGAGAAACCTCTAGGTACAGCTGAACGGTAGGTCAAAGAGGGTGAAAAAGGTGTGTTTTCATCTGAATGTCTAAAGCCACACAGACATTTTTAAGTCAAATGATTTCAAACCATAGCAGATTTTACAAAAGAAAAGATATCATGTTGTCTAATGACATATTTTTTAAGAGATGTAAAGAGTGAGTGATCTGTCTCTTCTCAAGTAAAAAATGAAAGCCTGTAATACTCTTTATCACACATATACAAGCTTACATGGGGGAAAATCCTCTGCACAGTCTGAGTAGCTGGATCAGGAACTGGGCAGATATAAGATTGGGTTGTGCAATGGAGAGGAGGGATGATGAGAGAATGATTTCTCCTCACGCACATTAGGCTATTCATTGGTAATGACTTCAGCCCACAACTGAAGTAGCATCCACAAGCACTTATGGAGTCTCATCTCCCCAATACCAGAAGGTAGACAATGTGAAGATCCAGACAACAGCAAGTTCTCAAGGATCTCTTTTGTTCCCTATGGGATACATTGCTAAGGACTTGGCTTGCATGCAGTCTTCCTCCGTTTCACGGTGGAATCACACCAGTACAGCTAACAAAAGGCCTTCTGCATGCACAGTGGCAATATGGGGATTTGCCCCATAGGTCTTCTACTGTAAAGTATTTTAAATAATCTTGCACTATATTTTTACATCAAATTATTAGATGAAGCTCAAATTCATTCCTACAACACTTTTTTTTAGTTTGACAGATTAAACATTGCCCATCAACATATTATACAGTATGGCATATTAGCCCACAGTAAGAGAATATATGAATTTGTAGAGACAAAATTTGGATGGACCTATCAATTAATCCAGGGATTGAAGAGACATTCTAGTTGGTGCGAGAAAATATTAACCTGGCTTGATATATTCACAAGTTAATCTGGGACATGAAGGGGTATTTATATATTCATAAACTCATGTCAGAAAGAGAGAAAACCACTGGGGATGAAGAAGGTAGGAACTGTACCTGCCAATTCAAAGGAACTCATGAAGAAAGACAGTGAATGACAGAAGAAAACCAAGAAAAGCAAATACCATATTGAATAAAACTGGTGTGTACAATGTTTGTTACAACCAAGTCAGTATCATGACCAGACTCTGGAATTTAAACAATTTCATTGTCATCCTATTAAAGAAGAGATAACTGCAAGACTAGCTATAACAAGAGAGCTCCCACCTCCAATTAAAAAACACTCTGAAGCATAACTGATGGGGAAGACACTCCAAGTAGATAAAGGAGAGCTAAAGGTGACGCTGAAGGTGATTATGAATACAGGTGCTAAATCTCTGAGGAGCTGTAATGCTAAGGATCAGACAAAGATTTTTGACAATTTAAAGTGGCTCAATTGAACTTGGAAGCTGGTACACTTCTCTACCTCAGTGCCCAGATGGATGCTAGATATGATTTTCTGCTGTTTTTCACTTGTTATATTTCTCACTTTTTCCAAAACCTTTCTTTAAGGTACTTGGGTCTCAGGCTTTCTTGTCTCCTTCAACTTTTCTGTACCACTATAATGTTTAACTGTTGGAGAAATAGATGAATATTGTTTTGCTTTTCTCTCTGGTCCTACGGTTTCTTCTAGAGATAAGGAAACAATTTCTGCTTTCTAGTCACAAGTAGTCTGAGTCTCCTCTCACTTACATTAGTGTAAATCAGTTCTAGCTTTACATCACCATCTAACTGATAAAAGTAAAAGGAGAATCAGACCCAAAGGATTTAATATGCATATTGCCTCAAGTACTCCAAAGTCATAGGGCAAAGTCAAAGTCATAGGCCTATCATCCAGAGGTGTTGCCAAGATCCTGAATTAGGTTGGTATGTTTGTGGGGAAAACCTAGTGAGCACAAAGGGTTACAGAAATTGGGAATTGAAGGTTATAAAGTCACCCGTTTGATTTATTAAGATCAGTGAGGCAGAAAATGACTATCATTTGTATCTAGCATCTGAGTCATCATAACTCCAAGTAATTAGAGAATGCAGAAGGAATATGCAACTATTTAATCTGTTTAACTCTAAAATGTTAAGTCCCTGAAACCAAGACACCTTCCAGAGTTCAAGATTTGAAACAGCCTGACCATTTGATTCCACCTAGGCAGCTTTTTGGCTCCTGTACAGCATTGTAGCAGTTGTCATCTCTGCTTTCTGGCTTCAGGGATGTTCTTAATTAGGCTCATTAGTAAATAAGGCAGACAGGCCTGAACTCAAAATTAATAAAATATTTAAAATTGAATTACACAATGTTTATGATTTGATCCATGTTTTCTAACATAAGTTTCTTTTCCATTTGGGAATTGTGTGAGCAAAGACTGATTGCCTCACTTTTTTTGTTTAATGTTACTCACTGCATGTTTTTGGCAAATAATTCTTGGTCTGTATATTGTGTTTGAGTATTGGCTTTAGGATATTAAAAATTCAAAGGCTGTACACTGCTGATTGGATGCAAGAGTCATGATGTATTGGGTCTGTTCTCTGACTGGAAGAGGGTAACTGAGAATAATGGTTTCTGACGTGAATACTCACAATTGCAATTTCAGAATTTATTTATAAATACCACTTTTCTCCAATGTGCACTTAACTTGCTCTTTCAGAAAACGTTCCTGACAATAAATTCATTTGGCAGAATATTTGTGGGAATTAAATCCAAAAGAGATGTGAAGCCAATCAAAGCAAATGTATTTGATTTTTATACATTAGTCTCACAGCTGTCCTCATGGACAGCTAATAGCTTAGCAATGTTATAACTTCTTGAGATCAGGAAGTCATAAAGTAAAGTGTGCTATTAAACAGACTTAATCTGAATTTACTGCAGTCCTTCACCTTGTGAAATCCTTTTTTTCCCCTAGTCTAAAGTTTTCCACTGAAACTTTTTGGGGGGAGGAGAGAGAGCAAAAAACTGGCACTCTCCTCAAACAAAGAGAGTTTCATTCAAGAAATGAAACATTTGGCTGAAATCCCAACAGTTTTAATTTCATCCTGCCACTATGGTGCTTCATTGAAGTTATAGCTCAGGTGCCTCGCTCTCCCATTCTCCTCAATAGGCCAGACTGCATATCCCATGATGCATCACAGCAGTTCTGCAAGAGGTGAGAACAAAGGGGCATCATGGGAGATGTAGTCTAGCGAGGGAGCCTCACCCATAGATAAGAATGTGGGTATTATGCACCCAAACTAGAATTGCAAGGAGGCACTGCAGAAGCATTTCTGAATAAAAAATTTTCAGAAGAAGTTTTTGTCTTGTTTCAGCCAAAAGTTTTCAGGTTTTTTTTTATTTTTCATCAAATTTCAACAATTTCCTGAAAGGAAAAAAATTGTCTGACCAGATCAACCCCCCTATATAAATCTCTTCTGCAACAAGTTCCTCCTAGATGCACTAGCTTTTTTTGTTTGTAATCTGTGTTCCAGGTGAGGCTAGAATACCAATTCCCTTATCTTCTAAGGCATCTTTGGGGAGGGATAGCAGGCCCACTGCATCTCACAGAAACTTGATGGCTCATCATTTCACTCTTTCCTTGTAGAGCAGTTCCATTTTTTTTCTTTTTTTCAGTCTTTCCTCTATTTCTATTTTCTTTCTGTGATTTTCTCTGCTTTCTTGATTCCTTCATTTCTCTCTCTTCACAAAGACCCCTTATTCTTCATCACTCATTATGCAAGTTGTGTCTGTATTTCTTCTGTCCCTCCCAAATAGTGTGTCTGTGTCCCTGGCCTTAATAGTGGTCCTCTCTCTCACTGCAGCATTAAGCCATAAGAGGAAAAATACCGATTCTGCCACTGTGATATTCCTGGATAGGTAGACAGCTTTCTACTTTCTGTTCTGCATTCAGACCATGCCCAGAGGTCCTGACTTTAGTATGAGTCTGCATAAATAAGGACATCAGGATTTAGCCAGTACATTAATGAGAATGTAGCAGCAGAGGGAGCAATCAGACACTGGCTTCCCTCCTGCTTTGCACAGTGGAATTTAGCAGTGGGGGACTGGAATACAAATAAAACACAACCAAAAAATGTAAGTACCAGCAGCAGCCAACAATCTATCAGGACTGCTTTTTAAAACCTAGGACAATCCCCAGACAGGATTAAAGCAGATATGGCAAAAGTAGCAAAGAAAAATAAGTAAGGGTATTCCTGATGTATTTATTGCCCAAGTAGTGAGATGATGAAGGCAGCTTGCTAGGACATGTGTTGCCCTGATATATCTATCCTAGCTCTGTAAGCCCAAGCAGTTCAGACACCAGCCTTTGGATGAAGTTTTTATAAGCAACCAGACTAAACCTACACCCCTTTGAAGCTCAATTGTCAATACTCAGATCCCATCAAACCAATGCAAAGCTCCAGTACAATTTGCTGATGATGAATAATGGCAATATAATAAATTAATGACAATATTTTTGAAAAGGACCTAAGCACTTGGTAGGTGTTCAGCCCTTTTCAAAATTTGGTCCTACTGGTATTTGTATTAAATTAAGAATAATAATCTTATAAAATTTTCTAACACTAATCTCTTCAAGCATTTACAACAAAATATAATTTGAGATTTACAGAGTTCAGAATCTATCACACCTTAGCTGCAGAAGACATCACTGTGAATTATCTCTAGCCCTTTTTAAGAAATGGTAGAAGACACAGAATATATGCCCTGACAAATGCATAGGTGTCATGTGCTAGATCATTATGCAATATTTCCATTGACTTAATCAGGACCAGGATTGTCCCGTTAAAACCAAGTATAACATCAACTAAATATCTGATCTAGCTACCGTTTCTTTTCCACGTAGATTACCATGTATGGGATGGAGTCAGTGGTCTAATAGGGCTGTTTCCATCTCTAGCTAGTATGATCCCATGAACACCACTATTTTTCCAAGGAAACCGATTCATTCTTCTGAATTTAAGACAAGGTCAGAATGGAAGAGGAGAATCTGTTAAAAAAAATAGGAACTGACTTAAATCTAAAACTAAGCGTTTCTGAATCCTCCAGAATTTGGTTAACTTATTTATTTTTATTTTAATACATATTTCTTGATTTAGTTATCCTGATCCAACTGAAACCAGGATATACCAAATGCACATCAAACTAGATGTATCCACTGGAGTGGATTATATGAGACCACTGAAATGGGATACCAGGTTCTAGACTAAATTTCTCTGAGAGCTTGACAAGCATCTCTTCTTTTGTTAGTTTAATTATTATAGCCAAATTTCCACTGGGCAGTGTCTTGAATGGTTTAGTGTAGCATGCCCTTAAAGTGTTTATTGTGAACAGACGTTAAGAGACATTAACTATGCAATTAATATTTGAAGTGATATGAAATTTGTTTTTAATTCTGACACTAAAAGAAAAGCTGTGATCTCCCAAATAACAAATGCCTCAAACTAGGCAGTTATTGCAAATGTGTATGTAACTTGAAGGATGTTCTCTATCTTTCTGAAACAAGTGCTCTATAAATGGTTTCTAAACGAGTAATGTTTGAAGGATTCATCGAAAGTCTATTGGAAAAACAAAATCAGTGGAAAGACTGATTGTCTTTAGATCTGGCCTCCAATAACTAATGTATACTATACATATATTGCATATATACAGTGTATACAGTGCATAACATTGGCAACACAGTCACTTTTTTTTAGCAAGGCATGACTTGTGATCAGTAAATGAATTGTGTTGTGTCATGGAGCTCTTATTCATAAATGTACAGATACTCAGCCTCTTACTAACACTGCTTAGATTTTTTTTTTGGGTGAGTTGTAAAAGTGGAATGAATTTGTTTCACCAAACCTTAAAATACTGAAAACTGATTAGCAGGTAATGTTGATATCACAAGAATATGTTATGGCTTGGGTCTGTTTAAAGACAATGCTTTATCAGTAGTGTGAGGACGAGATCACTTTCTTTTTAGTTGTGTTTACCAACAACACTCTAAGGCTTCATCTACACTTGGAGCGAAGGCTGATCATGTAGACATACTCATGCTAGCGCTCATTGAGTGGGCATGCTAGAAATAATAGTGTAGCTACTCCATAGTAAGTCAGCTGCGAGCAGTATCATAGTCGCACTGTTGGAGAGACTGAGCAAATAGAAACCATATGAGGCACAGGAAGGCAGCCCTGAGGTAAGGGTGAAGTGGATCTTGAGGAAGTGGAGGCTGCTGTGGGGAAGTGGCCCAGGGAATTGTACGTACCCTGTTTCTAAAAATGTTATTGCTGCCATAGCTGATACTATTAGGGTCCCTGGGCTGGAGCCCGGAGTAGAGGGTGGGCCCAGGCTCCCCCTTCTGCCCCGATTAATCACTGAGACTGAGACAACAGAGACTGTGCAAGGGAGGATAGCTTCTTCTCACCTCCCTTGCTGGCTTATGATGAAAATGGCTCAGTAAGCTGTGACCCTTGCCTCTAGAGAGAGAAGGGGTATGTGAAGAGTCACAGTGAGCTTCTGAGGCTAGCAAAACCCCCTAGGAAACATAGGATCCATGGAGACAAGGACAGAGCTTTGTCAAAAAGGTTAAAGATTAGCACAGATTTGGACAAACTTGAAATCTGTGTGTAAGTCTTGTTTAACCAGCCTGCAATCAGAAAGAAGTCTGTGGAATTTTCCCCATGACTACCATTGAGTGCCAATTGTGCTTTTATCCAGTCTGTCTGTGGGATTTCTATAGACCCCATTGCCATAATATGTAAGTGATTTCCACATAGATTCAACCTAGTATGGCAAGCATCAAAAATAACTTCATTAACTTCTTTAGTATACAGAGGAGGGGGGAAAATAAGCTTCTAGATTTGGGGGGAAAACTTTGCCAAATAGGAGACTGATCAGTGTGTTCTGATCAGTTGGTCAGACTTTGGATTAAACTAATAGCTCATTCCAGAGATTAGATCCCCTTACCAAGAAGACTATCTTTATTTCTCACAAGGTTTGCCTTGGGATTTGTTAGTAACATTGTTCTAGTGGGTCATGGATAGAGGTGTGGTTGCTCACGTAGGTAGATTTTGATCCTTCATCCTTGAAAATCAGGACCAGGGCCTTGAAATGCAATGGAAGTACAGGGATCAGTGCACATCATTGATGTGCTACAGGCTGCCACATTGTGCACAAACTGGAGATAAGATTATAAGTAAAATATTTAAACTTAGATGCCTAAAGTTAGGCTCCTAAATCTATTTTTAGACATGTAAATATAAATGTCCTGACTCTCAGGTACACTGGGCATCCACAAACCCTACTGAAGCCAATGAAAGTTGCAAGAGCTCAAGATATATATATATATATGTCAAGAATAAGAAAGATCCTCGACTGAAGAACATTTCTGTAGCCCCACAGACATCAATGATACTATCCTGATGTACAGTAGAGAATCTGGCCCAGTGCATTTTTATTTAAATATTTTTTAAAAAAAATAGCCATACACAATATTCTAGGCACCCTAATACATAATAAAATAAGAAAATCCCACAGCAAAAATGTGAATTTCAAACAAGAATTCAACCAACCTGTCACCTATTAAAAACTCCTTTTCACCCTTTCATTGTTCTAGGAAACATCATATCTATTTGATTATATTGCACAAATCATCCCTTCCCTACCATAGTAATGAGAGGCACTAAAGCACATTAATCACATGCATAGGGAGCTGGGTGCAAGGGAGAGGACATTCATTTTAGTACCACTCCCTGGACCCTGATATCCCCCTTTCACGAGCAAAGCGTGTTTGGAGATGTAGGGTGCTAGAGGAGAACTAGATGAGAAGCAGCTATTCTGTGTAGCAAACTCTTGTCAAAAGCAATTATAATGCGTGCTTGATATCTATGATGAAGTCCATCTTAATAATATATGACACTTTTATTAACACAACTGTCATACTTGTTTTATTTTATTATTTTCTGGGGGCAGGGGAAGAAGGGGTGTTCAATGATTTCTCCCTAATGCATGGGTAATTAAACACAATGTTTAAGAGCTGTACCTTATAATGGATGTAAAGTATAGATTCAAATGAAATATTTCCTTAAAAAGTTTGTCAGTCAGATTTTTGAAGCAATTAATCCAGTGTGTGGAACAAAAAAAAAAAGTACATTTGAACAGGTAGCTGACTAACATAAAAAGTCAAAAGGGAAGAGAAAAGAAGAATGTTAATGCAAACTCAAGTGATTTGGTTAATTGAAAGAGCAACACACACACACACACACACAAAAACACATACACAGGATAAAACCCCCAAATGAGGCTGACAGACATTTAAGAGTAAAACTTAGAATTGGATGCGGAGAAGCGAAAGATGATTTTTTACAGTGTACGAATATTTTAAAAAGCAGGATTTCACTTTTGGCAAAGCACTTGCTACCTGACCATGACAGCAGGATTCTTCTCAGCTTTGTGAGCCTGTCTAGCATTGTTATAGATTCAAAGTATAGCATAGTCAAGCAACTTCATTTCCCTTCTTGAATTGTTCCCTTTGCCCCACATCTTCCCAGACATCTCCCTGCCCGCAAAACACGGAGAGAGTGAGCCAAAGTTGCACAGTTCAGCTCAATTATATTGGTTAATCTGTTTTTGCTTTCATGTATCCAGTGGCGGATGCACTGGGCATCATAGTGCAGCAGTTGGCACTCAGATAGGTGGAAGAGCAAATCAGTTATCGGTGCATATTATGAAGCAAAATCTGATTACTGAAAGTACACAATCTGTACAATATGAAAGATGTTAGGTAGTATATATGTGAAACATTTCAGGTCTGTTACACTTACATTATAACTATACAGGCAGATATCTTGCTAGACCAACATATTCCAACTTTGACCAGACTTTTGGTTTTACTCCACTTACTCCAGCAAAGTGACACCAGACATTATTTTGGTCCAATTTTGGTCTAATTTTCATGCTGTCCTATTCTCTTCAGGTTCCTCTACCACATTCCTCACAATACTGGTGCTTATGTCAGCGTACCTTTTGTGACTCAGGGGTGTGATTTATTCACATACACCCTGAGCAACATAAATTATGCTTATGCTGACATAAGCTGTAGTGTATACATAACCTTAGGTCATGATGAGGTACCCAGGAGCATAAAAAGATATTGGGTATGTTTGTAGTGGCACACTCTGATATGAAAGATTTTAAAATACCAGTTTAAAAATAACTAGCTGTTTCTCATTTACAAGATTTGTGTGTGTTTGTGTCTGTGTTTCCCATTCTCCCCGGATCTGTCAGCCTGTCAAGTTGCAATATGCACTTGGAACATATGCCTCAGTCATTACTTTGAGAATTTAGAGTATATTACTGTCAAAGACACAGCATGAACTTCTGAGAAAAAACAAAAGTTTCTTATTGAAACAGGTTACAGTTTGCAACACAATTAAAATGTTTTAATTTACATAGTGTGAAAAACACAATTGACTTTTCTTTCTCTCACTTTGTCAGCATGTTCTCCCCAGAAGAATTCAGGAGGCCTCTATAAAGATGACTAGAATGATAATGAGAGAAAGGTAAATGGCCTGAAACATTTTTACTGGAATGTTATGGAGGAAAGGTCACATCTAAGGTGCTAATAAGCAATGGTCACAAAAACACCACCCTCTACCGGAAACCTACTGACCGCTATTCCTACCTACATGCTTCCAGCTTTCTCCCAGATCACACCACACAATACATTGTCTACAGCCAAGCTCTCCGGTACAACCGCATTTGCTCCAACCCCTCAGTCAGAGACAAACACCTACAAGATCTCTATAAAGCATTCTTAGAACTTCAATACCCAGCTGCTGAAGTGAAGAAACAGATTGACAGAGCCAGAAGAGTACTCAGAAGTCACCTACTACAGGACAGGCCCAACAAAGAAAATAACAGAACACCACTAGCCATTACCTTCAGCTCCCAACTAAAACCTCTCCAACACATCATCAAGGATCTATAACCTATCCTGAAGGACGACCCCTCACTCTCACAGATTTTGGGAGACAGGCCAGTCCTTGCTTACTTACAGCCCCCCAATCTGAAGCAAATACTCACCAGCAACCACATACACACCACACAACAGAACCACTAACCCATGAATGTATCCTTGCAACAAAGCCTGTTGCCAACTGTGTCCACATATCTATTCAGAGGACACCATCATAGGGCCTAATCACATCAGCCACACTATGAAAAGCTCGTTCACCTGCGCATCTACCAATGTGATATATGCCATCATGTGCCAGCAATGCCCCTCTGCCATGTACACTGGCCAAACTGGACAGTCTCTACGTAAAAGAATAAATGGACACAAATCAAGACGTCAAGAATTATAACATTCAAAAACCTGTCGGAGAACACTTCAATCTCTTTGGTCACTCGATTACAGACCTAAGAGTGGCTATTCTTCAACAAAAAAAAACTTCAAAAACAGACTCCAACGAGAGACTGCTGAATTGGAATTAATTTGCAAACTGGATACAATTAACTTAGGCTTGAATAGAGACTGGGAGTGGATGGGTCATTACATAAAGTAAAACTATTTCCCCATGTTATTTCCCCCCCACACCTGCCACTGTTCCTCAGATGTTCTTGTCAACTGCTGGAAATGGCCCACCTTGATTATCACTACTAAAGGTTTTCTTCCTCCATCCCTCCTGCTGGTAATAGCTCATCTTAAGTGATCACTCTCCTTACAGTGTATATGATAACACCCATTGTTTCATATTCTCTATGTATGTAAATCTCCCCACTGTATTTTCCACTGAATGCATCCGATGAAGTGAGCTGTAGCTCACGAAAGCTTATACTCAAATAAATTTGTTAGTCTCTAAGGTGCCACAAGTACTCCTTTTCTTTTTGCGAATACAGACTAACACAGCTGCTACTATGAAATCTAAGGCCATGTCTACACTGCACAGTTAAGTCAACATAAGTCATCTTACGTAAACCTCACTGTGGAGGTGTGCATGCTGGAATGCTCCTCCCATAGATTTAATTCTCCTGCTATGCTGACATAATAATACCACGTCAACGAGAGGCATAGGGTGATGTAGTTGGAGCAATGAAGTGCACATGAAGACACTGCTTTATTAATGTTGCCCTATGTGGCCTCCAGGAGGTATCACATAATGCCCATGGTAACTGCTCTGGTCATCAGTTTGAATTCTGCTGCCAGGTACATAAGCATGTGACCCTTCCCCTTTAAAGCCCCAGAATTTTTGAAATTGCTCTTCCTTTTTGCTCCTCTTGGAGAGCTCACATAGCATCTATCTATAAGACAATGCCAGCTCCCTGCAGCAAATGCACTCCTGCTATGACTACACTGGAATTGTTGATCTCCTGGGTCTGTGGGGAGAGGAGGCTGTGCAGTTACAACCCCTCTTCAGCCTCAGGAACTTTGATACCTATGGGCAGATTGCTTGTGGCAAGGAGAAGAAAGGGCATGATAGGGACAATCACCAGTGTCATGCAAAGATCAAGTGGATGGCTTTGCAGCAATGGGATTCCCTAACAACTGCACAGCGATAGATGGCATGCATATTCCCATTTTGTCCCCAGGTCACTTTGCAATGGAGTACATCAACAGAAAGGGCTACTGTTGTAGGGTATTTCAAGCTCTGGTGGATCACTAGTTTCATTTCACTGACACCAATGCAGCGTGGTCAGAGAAGGTGCATGATGCATGCATCCTCAAGAATGCTGGCCTGTATAGGAAGCTGAAGCGGGAACTTTTTTCCAGACCAGAAGATCCCAGCTGAGGATGTGGAAATGCTAGTAGTGATCCTTGGAGACTATCCCTTACTCCTGTGGCTCATGAAGCCTTACTCAAGAAACCTTGACTGTACCAAGGAATACTTCAACAACAGGCACCACAAGTAGAATGATCGTTGAATGTACCTTTGGTATGATCATCAACATAATTAAAGTTGACTTAACTTTGTAATGTAGACATAGCTTGAAATCTAAGAACAGATTTAATGCCTCTGACAATTGAGGAAATAGTGAATAGGAATGGATCACAGTATGGGAGGATGGGTAATAATTTAATTGTTATGTTGCTTAATGTAGGGGTGAGGAGAAAGCAAGATGCAACCAGTAGAGTCCTATTCTCTAAGGCTGTCTCTGAAGATGGTGTTTTAAATTTATTTATCAGAACATATCCTAGGTTAACAAAAAACCCACAACTTTCTTTGCACAAATATATATTTTTAAAGGGGAGAAGCTCTCAACCATGTGAACACTAGTTACAGTGACTGTGGATTGTGTGAACTCACATTATCATAATGAATCAGATGTTATTTTTGTTTGGTTAGAGAACTGTTTTTATACAATGAAAGTCTAAAATAATTTTTAATAATCAACTTTAATTAGGGTAAAAGAAAATGGGTAAAATCTCTGGGACTAGACAACAGTTGTTTGCATCCTTAAGGGAAAAAATAACACACACGCACCTATAGAATTTAGAGAATAACGTATCTATTGATTGATTCTGCTAACCCACAAGATTATTAATCTCTATTAAATTCTGCAGAATTTCAGACTACTTTTTCTAGAAGCCTCTTGTTTTAATGTTGCATTCTATTTTTGATACTTTAAAAGACTTTAGAAATGTTTCCCTTCCTTAATTATCTTTTTATTAATACTTTGCATGGTGACAGATTTCAGAGTGGTAGCCGTGTTAGTCTGTATCAGCAAAAACAACAAGGATTCCTTGTGGCACCTTAGAGACTAACAAATGTATTTGGGCATAACCTTTCATGGGCTAGAACCTACTTCATCGGATGCATGGAGTGAAAATACAGGAGCAGGTATAAATACATGAAAGGATGGGGGGTTGCTTTATCAAGTATGAGGTCAGTCTAACAAGTTAAATCAATTAACAGCAGGATACCAAGGGAGGAAAAATACCTTTTGAAGTGGTAAGAGAGTGGCCCACTACAGACAGTTGACAAGAAGGTGTGAGTAACAGTAGGGAGAAATTAGTATTGGCGAAATTAAGCCTATGAAGCTTATGCCCAAATAAGCTTATGCCCAAATAGTCTCTAAGGTGCCAAAAGGACTCCTTGTTGTTTTTATTAATACTGTTACAATTATGAAAGTGCTGTAAGTAAACACAGCAATGCACAATAGATACACTATGCCAAACAATCTAAATGAATCATTTTATTCCCACAGCCAAAATGCATGGTAAACACACTTGTCACGTGGTTCTCCAATTTACCAAGACTACCCCACAGTGATTGCTTCTATTTTCTTTATTACAAATATGGATGTCCTGACTAGACCATATTTGTGTAACAAGCCTTTCTAGTAAATGTGTTCTTTAAGAAAGACTGTATCCGTAAGCATGTTTAAAAGACAAGCATTTTTTATTCTCTGCATTGTCAGAACATTTATTTCCTCTGATGTTTATTTCTTGCCAGCATAATAAAGAATGCAGAAGCTTTCCTTGATTCTAAAGAGTTAGACCAGCAGTGCGTCTTTCAAATATTAATAGCTGAAGTGATACCTATCCTAGGCTTTGTTGGTTTTGGATGTTTTGTAAACATGCATGAAAATACATTGTTATGAATAAAATTAAATGTATATTGTAGAGAAAAAACCTGCTGTTAATCTCTGTGCAGAATTCCCTTTTCAAAACAATGGCAGGACATGGCCCTTTAATATAAATATTTCATCTAAATGTAAAGGTTTCTCTAGACAACTTAGCCATAAAATAAATAACTTCGGAATATTCTGAAAGGTTTGAATTGCAATTACTCTGTTTGGTACTTTTATTCTAAAATATTGTGAGCTGCATGTTTGTTTTGTTTTTTAATGGATTGTTTACTTGAGTTGGTGTTGGAAATGTTATGAAAAAATGTTATTTGAAAAAAGTAAATGTTTTATATCACCTTCACAAAGATACAAACACAGAATTTTCTTTTCTGGGTCAACTCTTTTTTTAAGATCCAATGATGGAGTCTTCCACTTATTAAATATTAATCTGTCAATTTCAATTTAAGATAAAATCTTGAATTATTTACTTAGAAAAAAGCAAGAAATATGTCATTTTGCATAACATATGTTGTGCTTTAACTTCAGTATACTCCTTCACCCCTCTCATCCAAGTTAATGTTTGAGTCCTGTTTCTTCCCCCTTTACCACCCAAATCCATTCTTGCAGCTTCAATCCCCAGCCTTAAATGCTTGCTCACACCTTGCTCATTTCTTGGCTTGATTAATACTTTCAATCTGGTTTCTTTATATAGAACATCTCTGTAGTTTGGTCCATCCAAAAAAAGAATTAACCAACCAAAAACTGCCTGTTGCTTAAGTTATCTTTTACTCTCATCATTCTGAACCCATCTTATCCCCTTTCAGTCCTCTCAGTAGGTTCATGTTTTATCAAAACAAGTTTCAGAGAAGCAGCCGTGTTAGTCTGTATTCGCAAAAAGAAAAGGAGTACTTGTGGCACCTTAGAGAATAACAAATTTATTAGAGCATAAGCTTTCGTGAGCTACAGCTCACTTCATCGGATGCATTTGGTGGAAAAAACAGAGGAGAGATTTATATACACACACACAGAGAACATGAAACAATGGGTTTATCATACACACTGTAAGGAGAGGTTTCAGAGTAGCAGCCGTGTTAGTCTGTATTCGCAAAAAGAAAAGGAGTACCCGTGGCACCTTAGAGACTAACAAATTTATTAGAGCATAAGCTTTCGTGAGCTACAGCTCACTTCTGTAGCTCACGAAAGCTTATGCTCTACTAAATTTGTTAGTCTCTAAGGTGCCACGGGTACTCCTTTTCTTTTTACTGTAAGGAGAGTGATCACTTAAGATAAGCCATCACCAGCAGCAGGGGGGAAAGGAGGAAAACCTTTCATGGTGACAAGCAAGGTAGGCTATTTCCAGCAGTTAACAAGAATATCGGAGGAACAGTGGGGGGTGGGGTGGGGGGGGAGAAATACCATGGGGAAATAGTTTTACTTTGTGTAATGACTCATCCATTCCCAGTCTCTATTCAGCCTAAGTTAATTGTATCCAGTTTGCAAATTAATTCCAATTCAGCAGTCTCTCGTTGGAGTCTGTTTTTGAAGCTTTTTTGTTGAAGGATAGCCACTCTTAGGTCTGTGATCGAGTGACCAGAGAGATTGAAGTGTTCTCCAACTGGTTTTTGAATGTTATAATTCTTGACGTCTGATTTGTGTCCATTCATTCTTTTACGTAGAGACTGTCCAGTTTGGCCAATGTACATGGAAGAGGGGCATTGCTGGCACATGATGGCATATATCACATTGGTAGATGCGCAGGTGAACGAGCCTCTGATAGTGTGGCTGATGTGATTAGGTCCTATGATGGTATCCCTGAATAGATATGTGGACAGAATTGGCAACGGGCTTTGTTGCAAGGATAGGTTCCTGGGTTAGTGGTTGGTCTGTTGTGTGGTGTGTGGTTGCTGGTGAGTATTTGCTTCAGATTGGGGGGCTGTCTGTAAGCAAGGACTGGTCTGTCTCCCAAGTTCTGTGAGAGTGATGGGTCGTCCTTCAGGATAGGTTGTAGATCCTTGATGATGCGTTGGAGAGGTTTTAGTTGGGGGCTGAAGGTGATGGCTAGTGGCGTTCTGTTGTTTTCTTTGTTGGGTCTGTCCTGTAGTAGGTGACTTCTGGTACGTACATTGGCCAAACTGGACAGTCTCTACATAAAAGAATGAATGGACACAAATCAGACGTCAAGAATTATAACATTCAAAAACCAGTTGGAGAACACTTCAATCTCTCTGGTCACTCGATCACAGACCTAAGAGTGGCTGTCCTTCAACAAAAAAGCTTCAAAAACAGACTCCAACGAGAGACTGCTGAATTGGAATTAATTTGCAAACTGGATACAATTAACTTAGGCTTGAATAGAGACTGGGAATGGATGAGTCATTACACAAAGTAAAACTATTTCCCCATGGTATTTCTCCCTCCCACCCCACCCCCCACTGTTCCTCTGATATTCTTGTTAACTGCTGGAATTAGCCTACCTTGCTTGTCACCATGAAGGGTTTTCCTCCTTTCCCCCCCTGCTGCTGGTGATGACTTATCTTAAGTGATCACTCTCCTTACAGTGTTTATGATAAACCCATTGTTTCATGTTCTCTGTGTGTGTGTATATAAATCTCTCCTCTGTTTTTTCCACCAAATGCATCCGATGAAGTGAGCTGTAGCTCACGAAAGCTTATGCTCTAATAAATTTGTTAGTCTCTAAGGTGCCACAAGTACTCCTTTTCTTTTTATCAAAACAAGTGAAAGTCTTCTAGGCCTTACACAATCTTTGTATACTAATATTAATAGTAACTCATAAGAACTCACTCTATTCACCAGTCAATCTTTATCAGTAGTTTTTCAATTGTATGTGAATTACCATTGTTATTTCCTATCCTAGGTAAAGGAATGTCTAGATATTGCTGATACTGTCAATAATGGCATCTTTCTAATGTGACTATTGTTTTAATTGTGTATAGCATTTGATACATTTAAAGCCCTGTAAGAAGGGTGATTAATTCTCAGCTCATTTTGGAGACAGGAAGTTGTATTATCCTTATTTTACAAAGAGGGGAAAAGATGCAAAAGTTAGTGACTTGCTGTAAGCTAAACAGTGAGCTACTGGCAAAGTTGGAACTACAGTTCAAGAGGCCCTGGATTCCATTCCCATTCTCAGTCCACTAGACAATACTACTTACAACTCTGTTTGCATTTCCTTCTCCTTTTCTGTAGTCCATGTGCTGTTCCTCTATCTGCCTGTCGTTGGTATCCCTTTATATTCCCCCCTTCCCCACCCACCAGCCTTTGCTTCATATTCCTGCTGCTTTTTCATACAGCCCCAATGGGAAAAAGAAAAAAACAACAACAACCTTGGTCCTTAAAAGCCAGTTCTTCAATTAATTATTCCTAAATGGATTTCCTTGCCAATATTTTTTCGTCAGCTTTCCATTTCTGAACTATTGTCCTGTGGAGATTTTTGTGTGTGTTTGACCGGGTTTGATAAGATGTTTAAGACAAGGGCCATTTCTTCTTGTTCTGCAAGCTGCTATCTACACTATGTAAATCATTATGAATAATGGAATTGCTTAATGCATTTCCCATTTTTGGACATCTTTTCTCCAAACTAGCTTTCCTTCAATACCTTGAAGGGTTAGATGGGATGATGCTGGGGGATGGGAAATATTGTATAGCTGTTTCTCTGTCTAGTTGAAATTGAAACATACCTTTCAGAGATCAGCATCTCAGTAAGGGTTGAACTGACATAATCAGACTAGACTGGTGTTGGCAAAGGCAATCATACTGTTTGCTAATCAGCAATTCACCAGAACCATATAGGATAACCGTTTAGAGTGTTGCTGATGTCCCTTCACCATTAAGGATTAGAAATATTCCTTCATTACCTGAAGGAAGCCAACACATTGTTAAAAGATAAAATACTTAAAAAGATATATTAGGCAGTATTTGCATTAAAATAAATAATTATATTTGTATTCTACTAGAGTCTCCTGGTGCTAGATGCTGTACAAGTACATATTTCAAGACAGCCACAGCCCTAAAGAGCTTGCAGTCTGAATAAACAAGACACACAAAAAGTAGGGAGGGAAAAGAGGCACAGAGACAAATGGGGAGAGTTGGGAATAGTGTTCCCATGGCAGAGTGGGGGATAAAACAGGAGGTCTCCTGACTCCATTCTAGAGAGCCATTAGCGCACACTGTCACCCATTCGCATACTTCTGAATTTTGCCTGACACTTTTAATTAACTAAAATTTGCTTATTTATATATACATACACACACACACAAACACACACAAAAACTGACAGATTTTTGAAAGAGGAACAACAAAAATATACACACCCCTCATCCAGGAACAAAATAAAGTTTTATAAAAAAAGAGGAGGAAGAGGTTATTAGGATCATGTTAATGACTTTACTGCTCCAGATCTCATAGATGCTAATATGGCATTAATATAATCCTATTAGCAACAATACAGTTTGTCATACTACTGAAAATGAATACTAATAAGATATATTACAGTGATGTATAATTGCAAATTCAATAAGGCTGTCATAACTTTTCCAGCACTTTATTTAAAGCTCCCACCATTAATATCTTTGGTACCCACTCTAATAACAGCTGATCAGAATCAATTCATTTGTTAATACTGTGTCTGTCTATCCCTGGCTAGAGGGCAGTGGAAAGATAGACTTCTATGTTTGCTATTCTACACAGATTTCATATGGAAACATGTTTACAGTATGGTACATTTTACAGCTGGGGCTTTCAAATTATGCAGTGTGACTCTCCTTAGGTAATGGGATAACAACTAACTCTTTGATGTCTTAGTTAAAAATAGGGCATGATCCTGCAAGGTGCTGAGCACTGCAGCCCAGATACAGCAAAGCACTTAAGCTTGACTTCAAGTCACTAAATGCTCTAGATCATCATTTATACCACTCTTGCAGGATAAAGGGACCTTAAAGTGGAAATAAAATAAGTTTAAACCCACTTTAAGGCCCCTTAAATTTGACTGTGCATTCTTACTTTGCATGTTATATTCAGATATAACCTCATGTCAAGAGGACAGAAAAGTAACAAACAGACTAAAGAAAGTGAAATACACAATCAGTCTAAAAAAGGACAAGCAAAATTAACAGACATGAGGTGGAGAGGAACTTTCTTAGTAAGACAGTCTAAAGAGAAGGAGTACTTGTGGCACCTTAGAGACTAACAAATTTATTTGAGCATAAGCTTTCGTGAGCTACAGCTCACTTCATCGGATGCATCTAAGGTGCCACAAGTACTCCTTTTCTTTTTGCGAATACAGACTAACACGGCTGCTACTCTGAAACCAGTCTAAAGAGACTCAGTCTGAAAAGGAGGTTAATAAGAGGAAATTTAACAGACTTTATAGTGACAGTGAAGATCAACTGGGTGATCCTAGTTATCTTTGTAAGACACACAATTAAGTTAAACATAATAGTTTTTTCTCCAATGTAAACGAATGTGGAACCCTCTGCCACAGAATATTGAGGCAAAAGCATATTAAGAATCTTAGAGGATAGGATACATAACCAATATTTTCTGAATTACTGAGCCATGTAAACTGCACTTTAGGTATTTAAACTAGTATTTACCTAGACACAGCAGGAATTTTCATAGGGATACTCAGCAGCCAGATTCTTTAGGCTGCCAGAGCTAGTTGTGCCTGAAATTTAGGCATTCTGGGCATGGAAAACATTTGGGTAGCCAAAGGGAAATTTCAAAATGAGGAAGGATAGGCCTAGAAAGCATCAGGAATATGAAAGCCATGTATGGACAGGTCTAACTCATTAGGTGCAAATGAAATTGCATAGGGAACCACCATGCACTCTTTGGTAGTATATGGCTTGAATCTTCCCATGCGATTGGAGTTTATATTTTTCATTTTGCCCAGCACTATGGTATTGAGACCTTTGTTCTAAATGTATTGTGTGCTTATTATCTCAGAGATACCGGAGAACTCTGAAAACAGAATCTAGCACACCAGATTACAAAACCTGATGAGTTATTGCAGTTAAACTTGGTAGATTCCAATAAAGCAGCCTGCTGAAGGATATAAATGAGACTTTGGGATGAGGATGGAGCTCAGTCATCAATACATATTCTCCAAAAAGCTTTGGTTTAATTTTCCTCAGTGTTGGATGAAATTCAGGTCAGCCCTCCCCCCGCCCTTGACTGAGTTCCTCATTTGTAATTCTCAAAACAGTATTCAGCACTATGGCCATATGGAGAAAGACAGAGAAACATTAATAGAAGGGGTTAAAATGGGTAGGGGAAGAGAAATGCTTTTTGTTTGTACATCCAGTTCATAGAGGAGCCACAGGGTAATGTCAAAGCATGGAGCTCTTTGTTTATTAGTACCAGATTTCTCTTACTGGGGAGGATGTAAAGTACTGCCCTTAATACATCATTGGCATTCTGCTTAACATGCAGAAAATTACTGATGATTTTCAGTAACATTATGTAGTATTCAGGCCTTGTAATTTCCATGGATTATATCAACTGTTAGTTGGCACAGTGAATTTAGTGATGAAATAAAAAATAATAAAAGAAATGGAGGAAACATTTTCCACATTAATGCTGCAGGTCTTTATAGCAGTTTTCACTTTTCATTTGAACACTTAGCAAACAGAAGCCAGTAAACCAGATGAGAACTTGGGCTTCTGTCTTTTGCATGTATATAACACCTTCCACCCAAGAATGGAACAAATTTGTACACTTACATTTAGATATCTCTGTGGAAAATGTGCTCTAGAAATCTATTGTAAGAATACTTTTAGTTTTCTAGTCCAACTCACTCTACAAAGTCATTACAATCTCAAAGTGGATGTCCAAATGTAAATACAAACCTTAATTTCATAATTTAAGGGAAAACTCAGAAAAATAGAGCCAGATTACTAGGATCTTCTGGCTACTTTGTGCCACAACATAAAAGGTCCATGGCTTAAGTGTCCAGCTAAGCTAGGTATATAGCTGCTTTGCTTCACTAGAGCAACACATTGCAGCTAGAATAAACTAGCTCAAACTCTATTATCTTAGATGCCAAGAGACAAAAACTTTCCTATTGACTGACTGTCTCTCTCTCTCTCTCTCTCTCCCCCCAAGAGACAAGCGTTACTTTTCTGACCCTAAAACATGTCCAGCAAAAATAGTTCTCCTGTGCTTATTGCTCTGTCTCTCAGTGCTAGTCAGTGATGTTAGAGGGAGAACGTCTATTTCTGGAAACAGTGGACCAAATTTATTCTTGTTACAATTTTCATGAACTCAATAGGTTTACAGCCGGGATGCATTTGGTCCAGTGGTGGTTATTTACTGAAGCTGTCTCTGCAGAGCATCTGGATAGAGATTATGCTTTCCATTTCACTCTAGCAAATTAGATCTTGCTTTATTTCTCAGTGATAAAGTGATGATTTTCAACTAATATCAAGACATTGGTATAGAATCTGGTGGACATTAACCATGCCACTTTATCCTTTCAATTATCGCATTATATACCTATCACAGAAGCACACCCTAAAAAAAAATAAACTGACCTTGGGTCATGTTTTCTTTGCACAAGCAAATCAAGTTAATTGTACTAAGTAATTCAGTAAAAATCTTGTTACTTATTATTACATTTTCAGGATATTTGCACTGGGATTAATTGAGTGGAAGATAGGCTTCCATGTAATTTAATTTCAAATGTTCAGGCTATTAAAGCCCTATATCTGAAGGACTATTTTAATGGCAAAGCCACCTTAGCACTAATTGAAATGGTACACTGTTGATACATGTCTGTTTGCTTCTGTTATTGATGGCTCAGATGTAAGCCCCATGCTAGCAAAAATTAAGATAATGAGGTTACATCTTGGTTGCAGTATTTTCTTTTGACAGAAACATCAAGTCCAAGAATAAACTGAAACCTAACTACCAGGTTTACATAAACATAGTTATAGTTGGCCCCTTGGCCAGGAGAGACTCGAAGTCTAGTGCAGTTTACATATTCAAGGATGATCCTCCTTTTTAATATTTGTATCTTGTTGACAGAGCCTACTTGCTTAGGCAAAAAGTACATGAAACCATCAGGAAATGGTATTTTATTTCTCAGTAAGGAGGGGAAAACAAGTAAAGCACATGGATTTTCAGTGAAAATTAGCATTTGCATTACAATAGTTCCCAGAGGCCCAGTCATGACTGGGGCCTTATTGTACCAGTCATTATTCATACAGTTAGTGAGAAACAGCTCTTGACAGGAAGAGGCTTCTGATCTAACTAGTCAAAACAGGATAGAAAGGGGAGAGAGTTAAATGTTTTGCCCAAGATCATACAGCAGGTTTGTGGTAGAGCTAGCATTAAAACCCAGGTCTCCTGACTCCCAACTCAAAGTCTTAGCCACTAAACCAGTAGTTACCAAACTTTTTTTCTCCCTATCAAGGACCCCTTTGGCATCTGACCCCTTTTTGTGTTTTATACACAAGTTTCATGTTGTTATTATTCTATTAGTTAGGTTAGTTTATTATTTAAATATATATTTGTAATTCAAATAAGTCTCACAAAGGAACCAAAACAGTCTGCAGTTACAACAAGTTTCATATGACCCTCATATTCACTTTAACATAGTGGTGTAGTTCTGAATAGGCAAGTACCAGTACTACCAGAACTGCCCCCACCGGAGTGACAATGTGTGAGAGGAAACATTGTGCAGAGGACGCGGTAGAGATATGTTTTTGGAGATGTGCCTTGGAGGCGGAGATTGGGAACACCACATGGTTGTGTGCAGTAGTTCACTAGAGACACTCTGCAGTTTGTTTTATTAAAGTTTTATTCTTTTCTCATTCGCTGGCTTATTTAATGAACCCCAAGATCATTACAGACATTTTCATAACAAAATAGTGTCCTGCATGTGGCAAGAGTGCTGTAATGCCAATCTAGCATATTCTGGTCCCAATGCAGTACTTCTCAAGGGATGGACCCCTGCATAACCCACCCAGGAGCGCAGGGACCCCCACTTTGGGAATCATTGCACTAAACCACAATACATTCTCAATTAAAGATCTAGGGTATGATCCTTAATCCATTCTGGCCCATTTAAGCAGGTGAAAGAACCGGAGCAGCATACAGAGGCTTTAAATACCTGGTTCACGCTTTGGGAGAATTTCCACAACTCAGGTACTGTAAAAGGCAGTCATAAAGCTATCTTCCAAGGCTTGGCGGAGAGGGTATGCTGGAATGAGAGGGTCATGTTAGGGACATTATTGTAGCCCACAGCATGGTAGAGATTTGGCATAGTCCTGTCACCCATAGGGAAGCCCGTGGAAACTGCTGAAACTTAGACAGACCTTAAGGGTCAATGTGCTTTTTTCACCTGTTTTTTATGGTAAAACGTTGATAAAAAAATAAACAAACAATAACTTGGATTTTTTCTTAGGTTTTCTAATACTGTAAGCTATTTTGCATTGCTCCACCAGCCCCAACTTAGACTTTGTAGAACAGGAGAAGATGCTAATTCTCATACACTCGCAGCTTTCTCTTCTAAATTACTTCAGATAGTATTCTCTCACTGGTCCACAACTCTCAGCTGTCATTGACAATCTGTCTCAACCGAAAAATAGAAAAAAAATTGACAAAATTTTCACAAGTGTTCACATTTTTAAACCAGTTCTATCCCTGCAACATAATTCCCAGCACTACAGAACAGAAGTCAGAGAGCCTCCATCAGAAGCAGTGCAAAGTTGGTGCATTTTCTTTACGACAACTTCCATTCCTTCTGCTTGCACACCATTCTGCTAATGGTATCCCTTTTCACCAACAGAAGAGGGCTAGGATTTGCTCCTAAAACCTTAAATTGAATGTTCAGGGCCTCATGCAGGACCTCTGCACTGGGATGTATTTCACCCATGGGTGTTGTGTAAAAAAATACCCTGTTAGATTCTTGCTCCAAAACTTCACATGAAGGTCCCCAGAAGGTCATCCATGCATTCCCCAGTCTTGCTAATAAGCTCTATCAAGCCCTAAACTTTGCAGTTTACATAATTTCTGGAAGAATAGTTAATTTATATTTGATTCTTAGAAATGACTAACAGTAAAAGTCAACTATCTGCTTAAATGGCTGTCATATGCAAAATGACCACAACATGCATGGAACCAGGAAAAAATTAGACTTATTTGACCTTACAAAATATGATGAGCAAGTTTAAACATTGTAACTCAAGACTAAGACTATGTCTACACTCCACAGCCTATGTTGACAACACTTATGTCACTCAGAGGTGTGACTATTCCACCCCAGAGTGATATAAGTTACACCAACATAAGTTCTCATGTACACACACAGCACTATGTTGGCAGGAGAGCTTCTGCCACTTGCAGAGGGTTTTTCTTTAATGCCGATAG
This sequence comes from Dermochelys coriacea, assembly GCF_009764565.3. Lineage (NCBI taxonomy): Eukaryota > Metazoa > Chordata > Testudines > Dermochelyidae > Dermochelys > Dermochelys coriacea. Next base: position 62,677,829 of record NC_050075.1, on the reverse strand, counting down.
GAGAGCACTCTTTGTCGGCAAAGAGCATCTTCAGCATACGTGCTACAAGAGCGCAGCTGTACTGGTGCAGCTGTGCTGTACGTTTAGACATGGCCTAAGGTTCTTTTAACATTGTGCTCCATGAGTATTACTAATGTCTTGGTTGAGAGGGGTGGTTACCCTGCTCTGGCCTTGAAGGAGTTAAAGCAGCCCTGGAGAGGGCTGCAGCTGGGGAAAAGCTTCCCCCTTGATTCGGGGAAGCAGCCACTGCTGGGGCCACACCCCAATCAGGCCACAGCTGGCCCTATAAGAGGGCTGAGGGCCAGAAGTTGGAGGAGTCTCACTCTAGCCCTGGAGTGTGAAGGGCTAGCTGCCTGGGAGAAAGGTACCTGAGGCCAGCAGTACTGGGGAAGGGTAAAGGGAGCTGGGGAGCTCCAGCTTGGTAAAACCCCAGGCTGCAGGCCTTGATAAAGGCACAGAAAGGTACTGGGGCTGCAGAGGGGCAGCCTGAGGATAGGCAAAGGCAGCAGGTCCTAACCTCCTTGCCAATGATGAGTGGCCTTTACAGAATGCAGTCTGCCCCAGTGAGTGGGGGCTAGCTGATGACTGGCAGTAGCCACTGAGGCAAGGTGGGTTTAGAGGGTTGGGGGCTCCCCAGGGAGGGGAGACCCAGAGTATGGGGGTACTGCTGGGACAGAATCCCAGAGTAAAGGGCACTGGGATCCGGGAGGGACATGGATGCTAGCAGCAGGGGAGACACCAGCCTGCAGAGGGTGCTCTGAAAGCTAGAAAGAGCTAATTTCTGAGATGACCAGCAGGAGGTGCTATACTGGGGAAATGCACTTTTCTAATGCTAGATGTTCATCTTCCTTGATACTTTTAAATTAATCCTTGAGGAGTGTTCTTTCCTAAAGTTATCCTAAACCTCTCTGTAACAGCTTCACAGTAAAGCCAGCTAGGAAAGCCAACTGCATATTTTATATTATAAAACAGATTTGTTTCATAAATCTTGTGTGTGAATTAAAAGAAAACATGCTTAAAAATGGCCCTGAGAGCTCGTTTGTAGAGCAGTAGCTTCTAGATCCCCCAGATGGATCACTGACCCATTGTGCTAGACATAGTACAAACCCTGTCCGAAAGAGCTTACTATCCAAGTGGACGAGACAAAACAAATAGGAAAGTTAAAGCACAGAAAGGTAGACCCCAAAGAGAAAACAGGTTATTGTGCACCAGTCAAGCACACTACTGACTGGGCTTCACTGATCTGAATACTCTAATACAATAATAGTTTTGCTTTCTGAGAACATTTTTGCAAGTGACAAAACTTCACTTGCCCCAATGTTTGCAAGTCAGCAAATAAAAAGGGTTGCAAATACAAGCAAAGTGAATTAACTCTACAAAGAGTAATTTATTGTGAATAAAACATGTTATTTGAGCTACTAATTATCTGAAGAAAATATTGGAGTGAATGTTTGCTTTCCATGTTTTCTGCTAGAGCATATTTGGCAAGGTATTCAGAAGGCACACAGGCAGTATGATAAAAAACATTAATAGGAGCAGCTCACAGTGTATGATCATTTCAAGAACTCTAGGTGCATTTCCCCATTTAAAATCTATATGACTACTGTTGGACAAGAAAAAGAAATAGGCAGATGAGCAGGCCAGGAAAAACCAGGTTTGCTCTGCATGCTTGACTTGAAAATAATGGTGCCTAACCTGTGTTAAACTAATTGTTATACAGAAGTATTGCAGATGGATCATAGTACAAATCTAGCTCTAATGTATTCATTTCTTCCCTAATACCTTGTAAAAAAAATCTGTATGTGCTGTTTTCTATTAAGAGGTAAATCAGGGAAACAAAAAAAACCAAACTTGTGATTTTAAATCACATACAGTAACTCCAATGCCCCATAGAATTACTAGTAACTGGAAACTTTTTTTTAATGTTTAGAATATAGATTTACAGAAGGTGTTTTTAGTCTTATAGATGACCCAAGTACTAAAGATTGTCAAGTATTTATTTATATTCACATATGTATTGTTTTGTTTCAATATTCTTTAACTGATTTAATGGAAGTGATGGGGGGTTGTTTACAGAAGCAATGCAAACTTACTTAAAACTAGTTTTGACCTAAGAAATCGGGGGATAAATCTCTCTAGGGGTCTATTTAAAACAACATCTAATGGATTATACCCAGAGACACTGTGTGAGGCCTGAAGATACAGTGGAGAACTGAAGCAGAAACTAGACATCGTATTTGAATTAGATACAGGCACGGCCAGAGAAAATTTATTAATAGCTGAATTCTCACAATGCTTGAATAAGTGTAATTTTCAGGTTCCAGCTTTTAGCTTACATGGTACTTTAGAAATCTGTTGAAAGTGGCATTAAACAGCAGTTGCCAGGTATTTCAATGTTGACAATTTTACCATGAATGACATTGTTATGGAAGGGGATTTTTATAGGTCAGCATCTGCCATGTATTACAAAACCATTTAACAACTAAAAATGAGTGTTTTTTTTACCAAAAAAATAAAAATAAAAAAAATCAATTATTGAAATGACTGAATACTTATTCTGGTGATTAAGCATTGTAAAATATGCTGAAATTATACACAATAGCAGACAATTGCAAAAAGCCAGATGTAATTGTCAGGAAGATTGGAAATCAGAATGGTTTTAAATTTTTTTTACTTCAACAGGATTTAAGACTATGATAGTTCCTGTTCAGCAAAAAACTTGACTTGAGCATGTGCTTTGCTGAACAATGGTCTCTGTCTATTCGCAAGTTTTTGCAGGCTTGAGCCTCCACACATCATAGGATTACAATATGATGCTGCCCCATTGGATGAATGGCAAAGCGGGGATAGCTGGGAGATTCAGATGCTCAATCCAGCAGCATACCGTCCCCTAATTTTATTTTTAAGTATCTTCTATTATAGATAATGATAAAGAAATGGCTTTCAAAATGTAAATTTCTAGAAATTTATCAGTCACTTGACAACACATTTTGTTAACAGATACATCTGAAATTGGTACAGTGTGTAAAACATTGTCATGAGCTGGGTAAAACCTTGTTATGGGATTGATGTTGGAGTTTATGCTTACAGTTATGTTAATTGTAGGGTGAGTTCACACCTAAGACAAAAAAGGTGTGTGTGAATCTGCCCAGCAATGTTGGCTGTTTATTTTTGGAGGGGAGGGGAGGGAGACATGCAAACCATAGAAACTGAAGACAAGACAGAGAGAGTATCAGTGAGCCCAAAAGAACAGCTGAAAACACAGTGGCTGACTACGGAAGAAATTTGGAGAGGTTTTTGGGTCGGGATGAAGGCTGAAACAAGTACTCCTATTGCTGTGAACAAAAGAAGCTGTTTCCTGCTATTCAATTCATTCTGCATTCAGAAGAAAATAAAATAAACACAACTTCATCAAAGAAATATTGTCAATATCTACCCTCAGTTGGAAAACCCACAAGGTCCCAAATTAGGCTAGCAGCTCAGGGCAAAACTAATACTTATATATTTAGAGAGAAGGCCCCAAACTAAGAAATTCCATTCTAGATCCAGATCTAAACTTCCTCAAACTCAAGGGGACTCAGATCTAGTGTTCTGATGTGGGTCCATGTAGTTTGTCTACATTTAATAGGACAGAGTTGCAATGATTTGTAAGATCTGGCCCTAACTTATTTCACATTGTTATTTTTGAGTTCTGAAAATCTAGGAATCTAGATCCCTTCAGTAGGTCAGTTACATAATTTGAAAATCACTTCTTGATTTCAAATGATAAGGTTTTTAAAAAGAGTTTTTAGTACTGATAAGTGCTACATTGTGGCTCAAATACAGTCAGTGGTGTTCTATTTATCTACATTAGAGATAGCATGGATGGCAATCCTGAAAACATTACCCCTGCTCAATATGCTTCAGTTTAGTTCTGGAAGATCTCTAGAGTAAAATAGAGTGTATATTCAGGGGTCAACTTCTTATATATAGTACATTTTAAAAAAGAAAAAAAATTATTGAACATTTTCAATTCCAAAACTAATCACTTTGAAGTTAGCAAGTGCCAGATTTAAAGTAGCCAGTGCAGAATTAATTCTGCCCCTTTGTGCATCCATTCTGTATATTGAATGAATGAAGGATCCTGGGGAAGTGGGGGGAGTTATGATACAGTCCTTAATTACATGATAACACAAAAAGGAGCAGAATTAATGTTGCATGGGCAACCGTTAATCTATGATTTTCTGACTTTCGAGTGTGTGATTCTGCAACCTAAACCCTACATTTAAAGAACATTATTTTTATATGCAATTTTCCATTGGTCTGGCAAAGTTTAAACCCTGAACCTTCAGCACTGTAGCACAGATGACTGCTAGCAGTTGAGATAATAGACTAACTACACTAGGAAGCAGCAGCAGTTATGCAGGGGAACCTATGGGCTCCTGGGACCAAGTGTCAGGGGATGATGAGGAAGATGCCAGCCCATCAGCCCATCCTCCCGTCTATTACAGAAGATCAGGGAGCACCCAGTGCAATTAAAGTATTAACAAACCCTATATTTGGGTGGCATAGCAGCCCCCACATCCCTATATCACACATTCTCTTCTGGAGCCCTCTACTTATACATTAAAGATTGTGAAGCGCTTTGAGAGCCACTGATGAAAGCACTATATAAGGCTACGTATTACTATCACAGTCAAAGCATGGTTTATTCTCTACCATGCTGTCTACTCTGGTGGATAGGCTCATTGTTTACCAGTTGCTAGACTCACTAAAAGCTAATCCACAAGGAAGAAATGCCATGAAGAGTATAGGTGAATGAGGTAATACTTTTTATTGGACCAACTTCTGTGGTGAGAGAGACAAGCTTTCCCAGCCACACAACTCTTCTTCGGCATCACAGCAAAATGCAAGGTGGAGCAGATTGTTTAGCATAAGTGAACAACAAACTACACTGCACACATGAAGAGTATAGGCTGACAAATAATAGAAACCTGATATGCAATAAAATACAGATGGATATCAAAATAACCTCTTGCAAGAGAAAATGATTTCAAGGTTGCTGATCAAAGCTATACATTATGCTAATCCCCATCATAAAACACTTAATAATTTAGATTAAATAACTAAATAGCATTACATTACAACAACATTAAGAGAGTCTTTCTCTTATCATAAATCACTCATGATTAGGCAGCAAACAAAACAAGGGGAAAGTTTGCAATTGAAAGAAAAAGTACCACACATAAGTGGCAGTATAGACATAGCCAATCTCAGTATAATTTACATTGTCCAGTGTGGACAGCGCTCTGTCAGCGGGAGAGCTTCTGCTGACACAGCTACCGCCATTTGTCAGGGATGGTTTAATTAAAGCAACAGGAGAGCTCTCCCGTCGGCTTATGACAGTTACACTAGAGAGCTTACAGTGTCGGTGCAGCTGCGCCACTGTAAGCTCTCTAGTGTAGTCATAGCCTTGGCACTATTACCATTTGTTTAAAATTCTAAGCACAAGTGTGTTTATTTCAATGCAAGTTAAAACTACGTACTTGCTTATATTCCAAATTCATATTAGATGGTAATTTTATCTGTAGTTATATAGTTTGTACTGCCCCTTTGCTGCTTTTACAGCTCCACTAGAAGATTACAATATTAGCTAAAACATTTATTTGCATATGCTAATTATAGGCAAGCCATCGACTTGGCAATGAGTGATATTTTGTTTATGAGAACTGTAGATCAGGAATATTGTGATTTGGCTAATTTGAAGGTCAGGATACAGGGGATTAATTTATTTGAAGGATTCTGGATTATTGTGGAAATGAAGGAAAAACACTGAAATTGGCAAGTTGCTGTTATATTCATTTTGAGAGGTGAGGGGGTATGTGCGTATAATCAGAGGGCAAGCCAGGAGGTGCCAATGGGGAAATTGCAGTATAAAGTATTGCCTTTTTTCTTTTAAAAATTATATAAGGAGGTCATATCATCCAAAACTTATTTTCTTCAGAAGCACCACAGTTAAAGATAGGAGTTCATAGGAATTTTATTTGAGGTCTCATAGCAGAGTTGGATATTATACAGAAAGGGACTTCTATCTTTCCCATCACTCCTTCTCAAATCTCATGATTTACAATGAAAGATTTCTGACCTCCAAAAAATTTAAACTTGGAAAAGAATAGTACTCTGAAGAGCTGACTGCCTAAATAGTTAAAACAAACAAAGGCCAGGAGAAGAAACCAATTTGTCTACACCATGCAGCTTTTAGCAACAAGGCTGTGTCAACACAGCCTTGTTGCTAAAAGTCAGCGTGTGTAAACGCTCTTTGTCAATACTTTGTCAGCACTTTTACCAACAAAATACTTCCAGCCCCATGAGCAGTGTCAGCTTTGTCGGCAGGATGAGCTGTCCATCTCTCTATGTTGAGGTGACAGATTTAAGATAAATTTAGTTACACTACTTTCTTAAAAGGCACTTAAGTGATGTCTACTGCATATGAATTAATGAATAGAAATTAATCAGGAAACAGCCTATAAGTGAAGAGTGGTAAGCAATACATCACCACAACCAAGTCATTTGCATGTACACAAATTAAACTACCAGTGAATGAGAGATAATGTAGTATTCTTGATATGGGGGGGGGTTAAGAGGGTAATAGGAGTTTCAGGGCTCAGCATTTGCTAGGCTAGGTTATCCATTTTCATACAAAGACATTTCTATCTTTATCAGAATTGCAATATATAAAAGAAAATTGTATGTATATATATATATATATATATATATATATATATATATACACACACACATATATATACACACACACACTGAAGTATCAGGCTTTACACAGTAATTTTCCTAATAACTGTAGTGTAGTTAAGTATTTTCACATGATAGATGAACTTAACTGAAATGGAGAGTAAAACAGACAGGACTCACAAAGCAATGATTTGTATCTACAAAATTTTACTTTACGTAATCAGACCCTTGACTGCTGACTTACTATATACTAAATCTCTCATGTTTTAAACTACTATTCAAATCACCTAAGTTCTAAATAAAGAAAGATAAAAAAGAATGTATGTGGATTTGTGACACTCTGTACCTAAAGCAGCACCCTGGAACCCCCTTATTCACCACTGTCCTATAATTATGATTATTTTGTACAAAGTATGCCTTGTGAGGTATCATTTTAAAAGTCTTGATCTGTTGAACATTAATATCCAGTTGGATTGTATGTGTTATCATTGTATATGAGGTATTATTGTATATGTTGCTGAAATATGTTGTGAGATTGGGAACACACAACCAGCCTTTCAATGCACAACCAGCTGATGGTACATTAAATGGAAGCTACTCTCCCAGTCCCAGTGGCCATCCCAGAAGACTTCTCAGAGACAACACATAGACAATGGAAACTGCTAGACCAATGGGGGCAGACCCTCATGTCATAGCATAGATCTTTCCAGCAAGCTGGAAGAAACTATAAAAGAGGGAAAGTGACATCATGACTTGGGCTCACTCCCCCCACAACACCACACCTGGAAAAACAACCGGCGGACAAAGACTTTGAACTGGGGGAGGGCGGTCCCATGCCGGGAAAGAGTTCCAGCCTGTGTATTGAGGATCTGTGACCTGTTTATACCATCTGTCAGGGTGAGACATTGCTTGATTCAAATCCTGTTTAGTTTGTATAATTCAGACTGAAAATTTATTTTTTTTCTTAAATAACCAACTTTGATCTGTTTGCTACTTATAGTAACTTAAAATATCTCTCTCTCTTTTTCATAAGTTAATAAACCTGGTCTATATTTTACCTAAAACAGTGTGTTTGGTTGAAATGCTTGGGAAATCTCAGCTCAATTTATGAAGGCTAGCATGTGTCCTCTCCACATCAAGAGAGAGTTGGACAGGGTAATAAACTTGCACTGGTCAGGCTTGTGACAAGTGCAAGACAGTACAGGTCTGGGGTGCAAGGCTGGGGAGCTGGGGGGAATTGGCTGGTGCCTCCCTATTGACGGTTCATGAGCGCCTGAGAGATCATTCATGTAACACAGTTGGGTGCGTCTCTGCCTGTGGATGTCTGCATAAGTGCAGTACCTGCCAGAGGTTTGTGGCATGACAAATCATCACAAGGTGAAAGGGATACCCCAGGTTAGTGGGACAGAGACCTCAATGCTCCCACTGTCCAAGTTGCACCCCAGGGACCCAGTAATAGGATTTTCCTTTATACAGAATTTGTGCTGAAAGCATGGACAGCTGAGTGAATGTATGCTTAGAAAAATAGTTAAAATGTTATTCTAGAGGATTTAAATGTCTCATTTTAGCTTTATGGCGTTTCAGTACACATTTACTTTCTCAGAGCCATATGTCTGTTCTGATTTGAAAGTCAGAGGAATTTATTGAATAAAAGGTTTTGGCATTTAGAGGGCTAACTGCATGTAAATTAATTTGTTAATTATACTCATGAGTTGCACATAATGAGATTTGCAGATGATAGTTAATGTTGGATTTGGATACTGATTGCATACAGTTTACAAAAGTTCATTCTTTAAAAATATTGTTCATTGACAGTTGCAAACCACAAAAAAATTACCTTATTTTTATGACAATTCATTTTTAAAGGAATAATTTCTTAGAAACATTACTAATGATCTCAAATACTTCAATGTCTGATCAAGTAAGTTAACAAAATAAAGACAGATGGCAGTGGAACAGATTTGACAGTAAGTTAATACAATGCAGTCATAACACTCTCCCATATTTTTTCTAGCTAGAACGTCTCCACCTTAATTTCCCCCCATAAGAGACTTTTTGCTGTGCCGTCCAACCCACTCTACAATTTATTAAATTAAAAGAGACTTTTAGATTTAGTTGAAACTAAACTCAAAGGAGAGGAGTGGCTAGTTTATGCTAACTCCTCACATTCTATTGGACTATGCCTGTTTCTTAGTGGTTGTTTTTATGGAATGTCAATTCAAAGGACTAGAATGAGCAGATACAAATCAGGAATTGTACCTTGGACCATTATACATTATTATGCATTGGGCATATTCAAAAACCTTACAAGTATTTTTAAATTGGTAATTAACAATGCTTGTTTCATTTTTCTTTTGGAATCCTATAACAATAATACCTAGTTTTTTATAAAGGCACTTTTCATCCACTGACAATTGTTAGGCTTTCCCTCCACCCTCCCACTTCCCTGGTTCTTGTCATGCAGACAGCAAGCAGCAAAAGACCAGATGTCCAAAGTGCAGACAATGCAATGTTTATTGGGGTTAATTTCTAGCAAGCAAGATTCCAATTTTTCCCACCCTCTTCCTGTTTGACCCCAGTTTATATAGTAATATTCTCAACTATACATTAACCAATCATTTTACTGAAATTTAACTAACCAATCCTAACATATTGTAACATAATTCTCTAACCAATTATACCCCACTACCCTAATTAACTTACACCTAGCAAAATTAATTATACTGCAGACAGAAACAATTAGAGAACCAGACAGATTAACAATAAAAAAGTGGAAACCATAAAGATAAAACAATACAGAAATGAGAGTTTCACAACCACAACCATTGATAAATGATTTCTTGCCAGACAGGATGCTATCAAACTAAGTTTTCTTTAACCATCTTAAGATCTGTTTCTTTATCTGGTGGTGATGGGCACTATCAGGATAGGATCATCTTCCTAACAGCCCAATACCACCTTATTTCAAAGTGACTGGTTTGGAATGTAAGGATGTAACCAGTCGCTTCCCAGCTTATGGCTGCCCCTGCTGCTTAGCTAAAGGCCTTAGCCTATGAACAAGGCCTCAGACTATCCTAGTGAGAGAAGGCCCATACACAGGCGGACTTGTGGCTTTGATTCTTTATTTTATACCTCTATAACTAGCTAAGTGATAAACATACACCTAAGTTCTTAAAGTATAGGCCTTTTGAGGCAGGCCTGAATATATATATACTAACAACAATCTAGCTGCATTGGAACTGAATATAATAAAGTTATTTATGGGCATTGTGAACAAAGGAATAAACTACTTAATTGACTCATTTTCCAAATTTCAAGTTCTTTCACATATTCTTTGTGTTACTGTACCTTGAAAGGGAATTACTTGGGGGAGGGGGAAGATCAGAACCACATAACATAAAAAATAAAGATATCTGGTATGATTCCTTTTAATGTTGCAGTTCTATGTCACTTTCTCTAGACTTTAACATAGTGATCCAAATTGTGCTCTCAGTTACAGGTAGACTAATTCATCAAAAATCTATTGGACAGCATGGGTGTAGCTGAAAGTAGAATTTAGTCTAACTGATTTTGTCACCATCTCCTAGGCACATCCTCTCTTACTAATGTTCATGCATGCGGGATGCTGTGGCTCAAATTCAGTCCAGATAAAGCAGGCCCATCTCTAAATAAAATTAAAAGATTTGTGCTTGCTTATTTGGATGGGTGCCCCTCTATCTATCCCTTGGAGGTTGGGGGGGCAGTCATTTAGACTTAATATTACTTTATTTTCTGCATTGGCAAATGTTGCATGAGATGCAGTGAGGTTTTAAAACTTCACACAAATTGTGTAGGAAGATGGATACAATGTGCAATGCACAGTAGCAATATGTAGAGGCAATTTTTTCCACTACTTTCTGTGACGCTCTCTGTCTGTCTGTCTGTCTCTAAATCTCTCTCAAAGCTCTGGAATGAGAGCCGCAGAACAGTGATCCTATTTTGAATCTGACCTTTGGTTTTAGTTTCTCTTAGCTCTCATGTCTGCAGTTAAATTGACTTCTTTGCTAAAGGAGGTCCAGTGTTGTGTGGTGTTTTTTTAAATTAAGAATTTAGATAGACTTGCTTTTCATAGCGAATGTAGACAACCAATTCCAACTTAGCAATGAAGGCCAAGCTTATACTATGGTCAAACTTAAATTTGTAAGCATGAGGGGACTTTTAGATAGAGCAGAAAACTCCTAAGCCTGGCTTGTTGCAGATTTAATATCTGGTAGAGCTAGCTGGAAATTTCCAATAAAACTTTTTTCCATTGGAATTTGCAGATTCAAAGTCACTGTACATCAAAAATTATTCAGATATTTTCTAAAATTATATAAATGAAATAGGTTCTGGTAAACCAGCTCTAATATCAAATTGTGTTCCAGGGAGACCCCTTTGTGTGAAGGAAGGCACTTCACTTACCTTGTACATCATTCCCTGTGAGAGCATTCTTGTGGTCCAACCCAGCTGAACCCCTTAACAAGTCTGCTCTCTGTTGGCAGGATATAAAATAGCCCAGACAAAAAAGGAAACTAGTTTCA